>NC_072801.1:14112727-14415757 GCF_028583425.1 Eublepharis macularius
TGCTCTTTGCGAGATCTCAGCTCCTTGCTGCAGGCTGTGGGCCGCCTAGCCGAGTACTTCACCGGAGACATGTTTGCTGCCCGTTTCCAAGATGCTCTGACAGTAGTGGAGAGGTAGGCAGTGGGACACTCTGCTGAAATGTTCACAGAGCACGGGATGGGCATGTTCCTTGTGCCTTCCCCACTTCTGGCAGCTGTTGATGCATCAGTCCAAACTAGCATTTCTCCTTACAGAAAGTATCTTAAGGGAGCATGGGTTGGGCATGAGTCTGAGGCCAGCAGGGGCGTGGAGATGTTGCCATGGTACTTGGAAAAACTGGTAAGGCCTGAGGAACTGGGATGTACCGGAGATCCGTATTGCCTAGACCAGCTGCTGTCAGGTTATTTGTTGAGCCCTATCCACAGCTCTATTGTTTTCAAATATCTGCAATCCTTACCCTGTAGCATTGTTTGAAAGTTTATTGAAAGTCCCAGCTGTTGATTGTATTGTACTACGCTGTGTCTCATTGGGAAGGCAGGCTATAGATAGCATGAAATACCTGTTTTCATGCTTAACATGTATAGAGGGGATCTATCTTAACATGGGTGGCTCAGTGATGGAGGCACCTGCTTTGCATGCACAGGGTCACAGATTCAATCCAATTAAATGAGCTCAGGGAAGCACCATGCAGGGTGACCGGAACTCGATGAATCCGTGGTCTGACTCGGTCTGAGGCACGTTGTTATGGCCATGATGCCCTCCTTCCCCTTTTTCATTGCACTTCCCCACCGCCACTTCTGATCTTGCTTCTTCCCCCAGGTTAGTCAAGGTAACCCTGTATGGGTCCCAGATCAAGCTGTACAACATTGAAACTGCTGTGCCATCTGTGCTCAAACCTGACCTCATTGATGTGTAAGTATCGGCAGTCTTTTAAGCACAATGTCCAACTTCCGTGATGTTCTCGTATTGAAACTGGGAAGCACAGTGCAAATTCTTCATGGGCCTCTGTGGGGTCATTCTCCCTGCAGTCTCTATCACAAAGATCTCTTTCCTGGATGGGAAGGCAGCAGGGCCCAGAAATGTTTGTTTTGCCCTGGTCTCCATCTGCAAAACCAGTTGGTGTGTGCTGGTTAATTGTATCAGAGGGGAAGGAGTTAATGCCCCGATACATATTTCTCCAGCCTGCGATCGGCAGGACCCAGAGGACTGGCTCTGGCTTTCTGGTGTGGTTGGTGTGCTGTTTTCTCCCCAAGTGGGCTTCGCTCCTTGGCTCCTCTTCCTTCAGCCTCTGCTTGTGAAGCTCCTGTAACAGCAGCTTCACCAGTGGCCCGCTTAGCAAAAATAGACCATTGTTTTCTTCTAAGGATTATGAGAGGTATGTCATTTTGCGGGTCCTGCAGGCCCAGACACAAGGATTGTTCTCCTCCCCTTTCCCCAAACTCTTCGCTCAGCAGCAGTGCGATTGCTGTCA
This sequence comes from Eublepharis macularius, assembly GCF_028583425.1. NCBI lineage: Eukaryota > Metazoa > Chordata > Lepidosauria > Squamata > Eublepharidae > Eublepharis > Eublepharis macularius. Next base: position 14,114,178 of record NC_072801.1, read on the forward strand.
TAAGGCTGCTGTGGAGGAGAGATCCGTCAGTGGCAGCCAGCCTCTGAATCCCCAGTGCTCAGAGACAACACTGGGGGAAAGCCTCGGCCTCTCTGCCCAGTTGTTTGCCCTCCAGGGTAGCTGCTTGGCTGCTGTGTGAAACAGGATGCAGGGACTGCTGGTTCTGATCCAGCAGGGCTCTTCTGAGGCCGCTGCAGCCACTCGGGTCTCTGTTATGCCTCAGCAGAGGGACTTGTAAAGGCTTCCTGAAGGCCCTGTGCTAACGCGGTGAAATAATTGTTTCCTTGTGATGAACCAAATGCGGCTTGTTTTTTCAGATTTCATAAAGCAAGTACAGATTTGACGCAATCGGGGTATGTTTGCTTGGGGGTTGGGGAAGAAGTCTGGAGAAGAGTGTATCTGTTGAGCTCCGTAACCAGGTGCTCCTGTCTCAGTTATGGAGTGAGAATTGCACACCTTTGAGGGGCTAGAACTTCCCGACTAAAACAGGATTGTATTGTCGAAGGCTTTCACGGCCGGAGACCGATGGTTGTTGGGGGTTTTCCGGGCTGTATTGCCGTGGTCTTGGCATTGTAGTTCCTGACGTTTCGCCAGCAGCTGTGGCTGGCATCTTCAGAGGTGTAGCACCAAAAGACAGAGATCTCTCAGTGTCACAGTGTGGAAAGGATGTAGGTCATTTGTATCTACTCAGGAGGGGTGGGGTTGAGCTGAGTCATTCTGTAAGAGTTTCCCAGGGTGTGGAATGCTAATGGCGGGAGGCTTCATTGTATCCTGAGGAGGTTCTTTTGCATATGGATTGGTGCTTGATGTGCTAATCTTCTCTGCAGGGCTATTGTCGGGTGTGGAGTGTTTTGTTGGCCTGGTGTTTTTCAGAACTGGAGCCCATGCTCTGTTCATTCTTAAGGTTTCTTCTTTCCTGTTGAAGTTTTGCTTATGCTTGTGAATTTCAATGGCTTCCCTGTGCAGTCTGACAAAGTAGTTGGAAGTGTTGTCCAGTATTTTGGTGTCCTGGAATAAGATACTGTGCCCTGTTTGAGTTAGGCTATGTTCAGCCACTGCTGATTTTTCAGGCTGTCCAAGTCTGCAGTGTCTGATTGTTTTTCACTCATTTCAAAAGTGTCTTGAGGCCAAGGCACAGAGAGGTGGTGGTTTATGCCCATCGAAGATCATGGCCAATGACAGCTTTCAGTATTTACTCAAAGTTCAGGCTGTGTATCAATCTGGTCTTTCTTTCCATGTCTCCCTGGTTTGGTCTCCCTAATTCGCTTTTCGTGTAGTGCTTTATCCGTATTGAATCGTTCCAACAGTGTTTCCTTTCTCCTTGCCACAACCGCGTGTGCCTTTTTGAAGGCTCGCTTCTACTCTACCCAGAAGATTGCTTTTCTCCCCAGGCATGCCCAGTCACTGGCTGCTCTGCAGGCGTACTGCCACTGGCTGGCCCAGTTCTACGGCGAAGTTCATCGGCAGAATCAAGAGCAGTTCATCTCTCTCATCTCCACCTCCCTGGAAGCCATCACTCCACTCATCAGCTTCAAGGTACCAGCATCCAAATGGCCATCTTGTATTAAACACCAGCTTGTAGAGCAGCTCTGAGATAGTCCACCGGCGGTCATTTGGTGCAGTAGCTCAAGCGCAGGGGGAGTAAAAGGATCTGTTGCCCCCTAGGTAACGCGGGGGGCGGGGGCAACGGGGGCAGCCTCGCCCGTGTTGCCAGAGGAACGCTGTTGGGTTTGTGTCAAAGCAAATGACAGCCTTGTGTGAAACAGTCAGCTACCTTTTTCTAAAAGGTGGGGCGACTTCAGATCGTTCTGCTCAAGAAATCTCTCTGCATTGGAGGCTTGAGAAGAGAGTTCAGAACGAGAGCGCAGGAGCCTTTCAGATTTCCATCCTGCTGCTCGTCCACCCCTCCTACAGAGACATGGATGCGTTAGGATCCTTTAGGGGGGCTCCCAATCGGAAGGCTTCTTTCGCTGTTTCTTACCATCTTTCCTTGGCTGTTCATACTTGGGTTTTCCTGGGAGCTTTAAAAAACAAGCCGCCTGTAACCCTAGAGCAAAGGAGAATTCGTAGCTGGGTTCTCGGGTAGTTTCCTTGTTAGAAGAGCTTGGCTTCCCGTTCTGAAGGAGAGTTGCCTCATGGACTCAAAAAGAACACCTGTTGTTTGGGTGATGTTGTCTCTTCGGGCACCTCCCCTTTGGACCAAATCCCACGCCCTCCGGCGATGGCACAGGGTGAACGCCTTTCTGTCCCCAGGTGCAAGAGAAGCTGCTGCTGTCAGCCTGCCACCTGCTGGTCTCCTTGGCCACTACAGTGAGGCCTGTGTTTCTGATCAGCATTCCAGCCATACAGAAAATGTTCAACAGGATCACAGAGAGTTCTGCACAGCGTCTTCCTGATAAGGTGAGCCAGCAGTCGTTTTGGGGTGCAGCAGCGCATTTGCCAGCCAGCATCTAATGGTTCTAGATTGCGGACAGGGCTATAATATGGAGTTTCATGGAAACAGAAGCTTTGGGGGGGGCTGTCTCTCTGCCCTTTGGGGGGCTGCTCTATGCAGTTAGGAGGTCCTGCTGGCCTTCATCAGTTGCACAGATCGGGACAAAAACCTTCTTGTTCTGCTAAATAAATAAATCTGAACACTAGGAACAGAATCATCCTGATTAATTTAATTAGCAAGTGTGTCTTCCTCTAGAGAACATCACTGCCACTGGCGTGGCACAAAGCCCTCTGTGTTCATAACTGACCTTTGGAGGGGTGAGAGGCTCAGTCCAGAATATCCCAGTCCCAGTTGCTGTGCAGCCTTGTCAGAATCTGAATTACTTTGGCCACTCAGGGCCACATGTCCCTGCCTCCTCCTGCCCCAGAGAGATTCCCCATGAGCAGCCAGAGCCAGTTTGTTCCATATTTTTTCCTTCGCCTTTCGGAACGCATCACCATAAAGAAATCTGTCTTTTGGAGCTGTCCCAACGGCAAATGGCGGGAGGATATTTGTTAACCCATAATTGAAAATTGGTGACTTTGAGGATATTCCTGACCTCTCAGATTACAGGCTTACACTAAATAGATGCAAAGCAGGGATGGGGGCGGGGGGAGTTATGAGGAGAATAAGGGCCGAAATATTCCTCTGCCTGTGCGCTTACCCTCCAAATCTCCTCTGCTCAATTGCTTTTCTCCTGGTTGCACTCTTTGACTGGACATAAGACCCTCTGGTTGAATGGGAGAGACAGATGAGAATGTGGGGTAGGGAAAGATTGGATATCCCCTTACTGCCCACCTTCCCGCACAACAGATTGCGCCACCCCCGTTTAGTCATCAGTCAGAGTCATCTCCCTAGCATGGGGCTTGTGCCTTCCACTGCGGCTTGCGCTTCACTTCCTTGCTGTTTACAGCAGCTACACTGCAGTGGCGACACCAGTGGTTCAGAACTGTCTGCTGCTAGCATCCTCCTGCCTGCTGCCAGAGTTCTTGCTGTCGCTTGCTTGACTTGTTCTGGTTCTCCCCCCAACCCTTAAAGCTCTTTTTGTGTGTCCCGTTTCATCTCACTTTCTGCAGGCTCAGATACTGGTCTGCAGGGCGCTGTCGAATATCCTGCTGCTACCATGGCCAAACCTCCCTGAGAGCGAACAGCAGTGGGCCATTCGCTCCACCAACCATGCCAGCCTGGTCTCGGCCCTCACCAGAAATTACCGCAGCTTGAAGTCCAGTGCCATCTTGCCACAGAGGAAAGTACAGCAGGATGATAGTAAGTCTACCATGACACACATCTTACGTCTCCTAAGTGGCTTTGCTTATGGGCATGGGTACACCGCTTGCAAGGGAGGTATAGACAGTGCGGTCACTCATGCAGGTGGCAGGCACTAGAGTGTATATTTGTGTCATTTCCCTTGACCCTGTAACTGTTCTTTCATGACTTTCCTCTCCACTAACCAACCTGTGTGTGATAATGGCTTTAACATTTTCAACCTTGCAGCCAAGATGGTGATCCATCAGACGCTTAGTGTCTTGGAAGACATCGTGGAGAGTATCTCTGGAGAAGCCACCAAGTCCCGCCAGATCTGCTACCAGTCGCTGCAGGAGTCCGTGCAGGTCTCGCTAGCTCTCTTCCCTGCCTTCATTCATCAGTCAGGTATAACCACATGGCCACCCTTGCTGTTCTGAGTAGTTCAGTGACCCTGCTCTGGGGTGCTGATAGGGTTAAAGTCTACAGGCAAGGTTCAAACATAATGGCACTTTGTAGCATGCTGTTGCGTGAGTGATTCTACGCAATCCTTGCACCCCCTGCTGCTCTAGCTTCCAGCCAGCTAATCAGTCAGATTTGCCCTGTTTAGACAAGCCATCGTTTGTTAAATTCAGCCTGGTAAGATGTGGGTTGCTTTCCCCCAGGAAATAGAGGTTCTAAAACAATGGGTTGCAGTCCCACTTCTTGGGAAGACCAAACCACAGTTTACCACATGAGCTTTAACGGCAACCCATGGTGTGCTGCAAACCAAGAAATAAATTACTCTCTTTCTGTGTGAGAGGGGAGGAGAGAGTGTGCTAGCCCCTCAGCGTTCCTCCCCCCGTCTCATTCATACAGCAAAGAAATCCTGGCTTGCTGTTACATTAAAGCATGGCTCCAACACAGGGTAGTGCTAACACAGTGATTTCGGTTTGCAGCTCAGCTTTGCCAATCCTTGCACTTGGCCATATACATTTCCAGAGTCGACAGGACCTCCATAATGCTTGCAGAAACAGAGCTTATTAGATGCAACTCTCGATTGAGATTGCAAACCCATGTCTGTACATGTTGATGCAAGCCCCCTGGAACTTGGCAGGGATTGCTTCTGTTTCTAGGATTGTGTGTTGTGTGCGTGTTTGAAATGAATGGGATCTGAAGGGGGAGTAACATCTTGAGGGTCTGGTAAAAGAGGACTTCGTTTTCCCCTTTTGTCCTGCTTTGCCACAGGGGGCCGCTGGATTCTGATATAAACGGTTTCAGGAATGAATCCAGCATCTTACCAAGGGGCTGAGCATGTCCTCATGCTGTGACACGGTTCAGAGGCCTGTCAGCAGCCACTTATCAGTCAATTTCTGGCTCCTGCTGGGAGAGGAGAGCTAAGATGTCAGTGGCAGCATTCGCTGTGTCAGGAGAGGGCGGGGGGTGGTTAACTGATGTAAACCTCAGCATCAGATAGCAACCGAGCTTTGCTGGGATTGGTAACACTTTCCTTCCGGCTCTTCCTCCTCCTCCTCTCAGATGTGACGGACAAGATGCTGAGCTTCTTCCTCACCCTCTTCCAAGGGCTGCGGGTGCAGATGGGCGTGCCTTTCACTGAGCAGGTCATCCAGACGTTCCTCAACATGTTTACCAGGTACCCACCTTTGCCCGCCGTTGTCTGAAATGTGCCTGCTTGGGATGTATCCTAGAAAACGGGTCACGATGGTGCTGTCCCAACGGAGCTTAGCAAAAACTTGGCATCCTATCCTGAATCACTTGAGTTTTGTTTATTGGCCTGAGTTGCAAGGGAGGAACCAATAATTACATTTAGTGCTTGGAAATAATTTCGAGCTTCCTGGACCCAGAACTTGCATTTTTTTTTAATGTGGGGCTCTCTTTGTTTCCTGGGAAGGCCCTTGACTTTGTGTATTTGTGGTTGTGGCTTAGAGAGCAGCTGGCGGAGAGCATCCTCCATGATGGGAGCACTGGCTGCCGAGTGGTGGAAAAGTTCCTGAAGATACTCCAGGTGGTGGTGCAAGAGCCGGGCCAAGTGTTCAAGCCCTTCTTGCCCAGCATCATCTCACTCTCCATGGAGCAGGTCTACCCAATCGTGGCAGAGGTAAGGCCTTTCAGAACTCAGGTTGCCTGGATTGCAGAAGTCTGTAGAGCAGGAGTCTTCAGCCTTGTGAGACCTGGGACCCGCGGAGCTGCAAGCATGTGACATCAGAGCCACATGACAGGAAGGCAAGAGGGGCCATGGCTCAGAGGCGGAGCATTGGCTTTGCATGCAGAAGGCCCCAGGTTCAGTCCCCAGCATTTCTAGTGAAGAGGTAGTAGCTGGTGTGAGAGACTTCCACCCGAGATGCTGGAGAACCGCTGCCAGTCGGAGGAGACAATACTGCCCTCGATGGACTAAGGATCTTGACTCAGAAGAAGGCAGCTTCATGTATGTTCAGTTATGAACTCAAGGCAGGCTCTAGGGAGACAGAAAACAGAAGCTGTAACTTGGGAGGTGTACCACACTGGACAACAAGCCAAGGGGCAGAGACATGGAGGAATCCCCTCCTCTACTTGGAGCCCTCACTGAGTTGTTCTAAATGCACTTGTTGCTTGTTAGTGTGCACACAAAGAGAGATGGGGGGGCGTGGCATCCTGGCTCTCCATGCAGGCACAGTAGCCATAGGTTGTTCCAAAAGGAAGAAAAAATGAGGGCTTGATAGGGGCTCTTTGACCCAGTGTAGGGATGACTGCATGACCGCGCTGACGCTCCTGAGGCTTGAAGGCCTTTACTGTACTGGAAGAGGGAAGGCAGAATTAAAATTGTATGTATTTATGTAGCCATGACATACTCGGCAGCAATCAGTTTTCTAAAAGGGCAGCACTTAAAATGTGCCTGGTGCATATCTACCCCCTTAGTTATTGCTTTGTACTTCTGCCCTATCACAAAGCTTATTTTGGTGAGAGAATCTCTCTGGCTATCTGCTGTCCTCGGCTGTGTCAGTGGCGGAGATTGGTTGAGGCAGTTGTGCTGACATACAGGTGCCCTTTTCCTGTCTTCCCAAGCGATCCTCCCCAGATGTGAAAGCGGAGCTCTTCGAGCTGCTCTTCCGGGTCCTTCATCACAACTGGCGGTACTTCTTCAAGTCCAGCATCCTGGCCAGTGTCCAGAGAGGGGTAGCTGATGAGCAGATGGACAACGAGCCGCAATTCAGTGCCATTATGCAGGTATCAGGGGGGAACTCTTGCCATTTGCTAGTGGCTGCCATGCCTTGCTTGCTTTTGCCCAGAAGCAGGCAGTCCAGCTGCCAGCAGAAACAAGATCCTTGCTCAAATAGACCCCTTGGTCAGTTCCAGAAGGATTTCTTAGTGCGTTCCTTAAAAGAGGTCTTCCTGGTGGGAGTGTTCTATCTATTGCATTGCTTAACCTGCCCTTATTGCAAGAAGCTGGGGGTGGGCGGGACCGTGGCTCAGGAGAGCACCCCCTTGGCATGCAGACAGTCCCAGGGTCAGTCCCCAGCGTCTCCCATGACAAGGCTCAGGGAGTAGATGTGGAAGACCTTTACCCCAGAGAGCCTGTCGGAGTAGACAAGACTGTCAGTCGGTCTGGTTTTGATATCAGGCTGCCATGTGTGTGAGCTCTGCAGACGGGGGTCACCTTTGACCATGTTGTCCTTGCAATTAGACAGCTTAGGCTGAGAGAGCATGGCTGGGCCAAATATGCCCATGAGCTTCATGGCGGAGGGTGGATTTGGACATGGGGTCTCCCGTGGCCCTAATCTGATGGTATAACCTGTGGGATACATTCGTTCTCTTGCGGCCTGAGAGCTGTGAGAAAACAGGGCCGTTGAAAAGGTGGCATAGCTCAAATGTGGCTCTGACACAACGTACGAGAGAAATGCAAGCTAGAATGCATTTTGCAGCTCTGTGCACACTTCAAATTTCTTAGTAAGAGGAGGGCTTAAAAAGCACAGCTGCTCATTTTAACTCTGATTACACGAGTGAGAATGACATGCAATGTTGGGCACCCCTGTTGTGAGAATCGTAAGCCACCTCTTGGCTCAAATGAACCTGCTAGCTGTGAATTGCAGCCCTTTTCTTGCCCACTAGTTATTGAGGAGGTCTCATCTAAACAGAAAACATATTGGTCTGTGAAAACATCCTCTCTCCAAGCGCTGTGAGCTGCTGTCTCCAGCATCATCCTTTATCTGGGATCTATTGAGAGGCTGTTGATGTTTTTGTCTGGGGGGACATTCCCCCCCCCATCCAGCTCTTCAAATGCCTGCACTCTTACCACACACTTTCCCAAGTACTGGCCCTTCTGTTAATTTGTAAGCAGAATATGAGTTGGGGGCTGTAGTCCCCAAAGTGCCTGTCAACCCATGCTTGCTCCCAGCCAAGCCCAATCTGGCTCTTTGCCTTCTCAGCCAGCTTGCAGTTTTTGGGAAAGGGGCTCTTCCTTTAACATTGTGTGGGGTGGTAACATTGTGTGGGGTGGGGTGCCTGTATCCAGCTTGTCTGCCCGCTGCCACCAGGGTCAGAGTGCAGCTTCTCTCCTACCTCTGACCATTCCCGTAATGCGTGCAGTTCATTGGGACCTGCCCTGTTGGTCCACCCTCTTATTCAACCAGCGATTTGAGGAGAACAGGAGAAAGGCCCTGTTCCAGCCCTGGCTTCATTCTTCTTCCCCTGGCGACTCAGTCTTGTCAGAGCAGGCCACTGAATCCCTCCCGTTCCTGCTTCTAGTGGTTGACGTTAGTAAAGAGACTGGCTCCCCAGCCCTGAGAGCGTGAGTTCTTTTAACATCAAGAAAACGGCTCTTCCATATGAATCCATATCCTGGACATGTTCGAGGGGCCTCCAGCACCCACAAAACTAACCAGGAGTCTTGCGCAGTCGTAGCTCAGCAAATGGAAGGTGCCGCTGGACTCCTGCTTGTGGATCCGTCTCTGAAATTCGTACCTGATTTTTTTTTTTATTCATTGGCTTTTCCAAATAGCTAGCTTCTGCTGCGCAGTTAACTAGTGTTGGGAATGTGCGGTTCAAGGAAGCTCTCCAGGCAATGCTAAATCATGATGTTGAACACTTAAGTCAGCTCAAGCAAGCCACACGTTAGTGCCCTGAATCTAAACAGCCAGAAGATGGAGGTCAGCCCAGTGAACTGAGAGTCGCTCTCTAGGAGCTTGACGGGTGTGTGTGGATGGCTTGCGCTCCATCGACGGCTGCTGAACTGGCCTGTTAGCCTTGGATGGCCAGCAGCCCAGCCGTTCTGCCATGACCTGAGAAGCTTTTCTGTTCTGTAGGCTTTCGGCCAGTCCTTCCTGCAACCCGATATCCATCTGTTCAAGCAGAACCTGTGCTATCTGGAGACGCTGAACACAAAGCAGAAGCTGTACCACAAGGTGGGTCTCCCCCTAACACACACACACACCCACTTAGACTGTGGAAGATTTATACATGGGTCATCCAAAATGCTGTGAGAAAAGGCATACCGGTAGGCCCCCTCAAGTGCAGGAAATACTCCTATTATGCCAAAGCTAGGTGCTGCTTCCTTGATGGTATCCCAGGTACTAGCCTGCTCGTTGCTGCAAACAGCCCATTCCTTGGAGAGGGCCCTGTGGCTTCAAGGAGTTAACAGTTTTCAGTCCTTGTGAGGTCAGATAGACTGAAATGGAGGGGGGAGGGCTAGGCTGCGAAGATTCTTCAGGCCTGGGCTTCGCTTGGTGCCCGGGGGCTTCAAGAGAAGCCGTTTTGCGCAGCAGAAGGGTCTAGCATCAAGGCAGCGTCCGTGTGCCGCTGGAAATAGTTGTGTGGGCTTGTGGAAAACCCCAACTGGGCTGTGTCTCTGCAGTCCTTCGTTCCCAGAGCATTCTACAAGATTAGGGTTCTTTTTGGAGGTGGGTCTTAAGGCTTCTTTTTTTCTTCTGTTCCTATAGAAGATCTTTCGGACAACCATGCTCTTTCAGTTTGTGAATGTGCTGCTTCAAGTCTTGGTCCACAAGTCGCATGATCTCTTGCAAGAAGAAATCGGCATTGCCATCTACAACATGGCCTCGGTGGACTTTGACAGTTTCTATTCAGCCTTCCTCCCTGAGTTCTTAGCCAGCTGTGATGGTGTTGATGCCAACCAGAAAAGTGTCCTTGGAAGGAACTTCAAAATGGACAGGGTAAGGCGGAGAGGGCAGGGCACTTGCCGCACCATCTCACCCTGGCCCTGAACTGCATGGGCACTCGCATAGCTGCAGGACATGCTTTGGCTGCTGTTTCCCTTCCCCCGCGGTGGGCCTGAGTAAAGAACGCCGACGCAGCAGCAGGCATGTCCCCTTGATCAGGGTGTGGCAAACGAGCTGCGTGTGTGCGGCCTCCCCAAAACAAAACGCCGTGCGTTGGCCGTGTCACTGAGCTCACGCGGGTGGTGTTCTCTTTCGCTTTATTGCTGCTTCCCCCCCCTAAGCTACACTTCCTTTAAACACTCCAGCCTGCTCCCAGCCCCGCCCGGTGATATTTTGGTCCTCTCGGTTCTTAAACAGCTGAAATTGCCCAGGGTGACTGCAATTTAGAGCGCTGGAACAGGCCTCTCCCAGGCACTGGATTCATCTTGCTCCTTTGCCTGAAAGGCAAATGGTTTACAAAACGCTCTGAATAAGTACCGTCAGCAAACCTTTTGCGGCTCACTCGTGGAGTCCCAGCTGCTTCTGCTTGGACTTCAAGGGCTGATGGTGCTCTTTGCCTTTTGCCTCTTCTTTCCAGGACCTGCCATCATTCACCCAGAACGTGCACAGGCTAGTGAATGACTTGCGCTACTACAGACTCTGCAATGACAGCCTGCCCCCCGGGACCGTGAAGCTATAGTCCCCAGCACGAGGCCTTGGGCTCCAGTTGGTGTCGAGAGCAGACCTGCCCTCTTCGCATCACCACTGCCTCTGCAGGACGCAGCATCTTGCATGCGGGCCACGCACCGGAGCTGCACGCCGCGCACACAACACACACCACACCCTCCCTCGCCCTCCCCATCTTTCTTTCTCAGTTCTCCCTGCGGCTCAGTTGGCAGCTCCCTTTTCCTGCAGGGTGTCTTAAGGCCAGCCACAGGCCATTCCTCCCGCTGGGCGTTCTCGTCTTAACTCCCCCCAGCATTCAGTCGTGTCAGCAGGTTTTGGTGACTGGTTTTGTGCATCAATCATGAGGCAGAAACGCCAAAGACTACTTCAGATGTTCCCACCTTCGCGTCATTCCACCTGCCTTCCCTCTCTGGCCATTGGGAGAGGGATGCCCCCCCTCCACCCCCCTGTTGGTTTTTGAATTGCCTTGAAGCTTCCCTGCTATTGGTGGGGGGGGGGTTTAGAAAGAGACTTTGGGGTTTTTTTAAATATACATTTTTCTCATCATTTCATTGTGATACTAAAATGTGCTTAATGGAAATAAAAAGTGCTTACTTTGTTGTTCTAAACGGGTCTGCTTAATTTCCCTTTGAGGCTAGAAAGACACAAGGGGTTTGCTTTCCTGGGCAGGCAGAATCCTTGGTACTTGTTAGTATCATATAAGATGATGCTATGCTAGAGCTTTGTTTTTGAAAGGGATTCAGAGACACTATCTTGGTAATCCTTAACAGCCTCATCACATAGAATCATAGTGTTGGAAGGGACCTCTAGGGTCATCTAGTCCAACCCCCTGCACAATGCAGGAAATGCACAAATACCTCGCCACCCCCACCCCTCCACTCCTAGTGACCCTTGTTCCATGCCCAGAAGATGGCAAAACACCGTCAGGATCCCTAGCCAAACTGGCCTGGGGAGAATTGCTACCTGACCCCAAGGTGGCGATTGTCATTACCCTGGGCATGTAAGAAGGGGCCACAAGAACTAAACACTGACGTAACCCTTCCTGCCCTCCTCTCACAATCTGTCTAGGTTCACAGAATCAGCACTGCTGTCTGCTTTAAAACCTCTGAAGAAGGGGAGCCCCCATAGGCCACCAATATTAGCCCACATTGCTGATGGGGAGAAAATGAGGCTGAGAGAGCAGCTTACCTAAGGCTGGCTGGCTGGGGGGGCAAAGTGACATGTGGACCAGGGAGTTTTCTGGGCTGCGGCTCGCCACTCTGCTTCCCCAGATCCCAATTAGATTAGGTTAGACAGTTGAATTAATTAGATCGGATGGACCGAAAAGACGCCCCGATTAATCAGGCAGATGTTTAAACTTTTTTAAAGTACTTCCAAAAGTTGTAGAGAACAAATTCCATTGTAGATGAGGCATTCCCTCCTGTGTGACGTCTACGATGCTTGTGATCTGTCTTCCCTCTAAGGAGCACAGGAGGGGCCTATGTGGTTCCACTTTCCCATGTTATCTTTACAACTACCTGGTAAGGTAAGGTAAGAGAATAAGCAGCCAAAGATTACCCTGTGAGCTTCCTAGTAGAGGGGAGATCTTTGTGATCCTAGTCCCATGTTCACACTATCAAATCACACTGGCTTGTTAATCCTCATTCATCTTTACCACAAACAACCCTGTAAAGTAGGCCAGTGTTGGAATCCTCATATTGGACCTAGTGAGCTTGTGGCTGTGTTTTTAAGTTTTAAATGGGGGTATTCCTTGTTCATTCTCTTAACTGCTCTTTTGGTTCCCATAATGTTCCACCTTACGGGCATAGTTCTGTTTCTGCCGTGAAGGGCCTTTGCCAGCCAGTGCTGTGGTGCGCTTAGGCATCCCTCTATATCCCTGTCAAAGGACTGCATCAAACGCTGTCTGGATCTTTAAAGGCCTCTTTGCACTTTCATACCCATACAGTATAGAAACTGCAAGCCCTGATTTCTAAACCAGTTCCCTGTTTGGATTATCTGAGGCATTGCCCTGCATGTCCCTGGCCCACTTGTGAGGGTCACTCTTGCAAAAATGCCTATCACGGTAGCATGTTTACTCACAATGGATCAACAGATCAAGGGCTCAGCTTTGGAAAGCATCCCAGGCTACATGCTGGAGAGACCGCTCGCCTCATTTCCCTAGAAGTGCCAGAGCTTTATGTGCGGTCTTAAAATGGGGCCTCCCTTGCATAGGTTAGCTCTTGTAAAACTTAAGCTTCTTGAATGCTCTTAAACTGATCGTGTTCCTCTTACTTCTACCAGAGGTGTGGTGGCTCTGTAAACACTGGATCAGTTCCCAAAAGCTACTCTAGTTTGGTTGATACCCGTCTAGGACATGGGCAAGCGAATGTCACACGCGGGTCTGCCTGTGCTTTTAAGGGTTCCAAGGCTCTTCCTGCTGGGCATTCTTAAGACGTAACGTCTGTTTAAAATGTACTGATTTTTTCTTACAGCAACGACTTTCCTGTAGGAAAAAAATTATTGACTTGTCAATACATTTCTGCAGCTGTTCACATTTTGCAGAATCAGCCCAAGGAAAGATGGGTTTCTGACCCCAAGAGCTTATGATCATGGTCCTCCGTTGGGCAGACAACTGGCCCCAAATAGCGGCAAGAAAGCAGCTTCCCGAGTCCTGTGATGGAGGGAAGGTGGGACAGAAACGACAGCAAATGTTAGCAAACGTGTGGGCTTGCTACTAAATCTAATTTGGGTTCAGCACCACAGGAGTAAGCCAAGGACTGCGTTGCAAAGTTCTTACACACTGTGGCCAAGTGAGAACCTTTTAGCCTACCTGTCCTCCAAGGAGCAGGGTGGGGGTGGCTTACGGAGTTGTTCTATTTGAGCTTCTGAACAACTCCGTGATGTAGGCTGGGCTGCAGAGGACTGGCCCACGGTCTCCCAGGGAGCTCCATAGCTAAGTGTAGGGGACTGAACCCAGGTTTCCCTAATCAAAGCACTACATGCCTTAATGCAAATCTTTGGAGACGGCATGCCAGGCAGCACAAGACACTGGAGAGAGTTGTCAAGATTGCCTTTGAGTAGCAAAGAGGGGTAGGTTATAAAAGGAGGTCTGTCGGGGAAGGAAGGATCAAACATGGTAAAAAAGGGTTCTGAAGAACTTTTTTTAAAATTATATTTTATTCAACGTTTTCAGTAATTTTTTAAAACAATAACCAATTAACGTAGAATATTACATACAACAATCAGAAAAGTACACCTGTTACATGGTTCAATATTCATTATTCAGTTGGCTGTTATTCAGAATGGCTGTTGTGTGACAAAGATATATAGGAAAAGCTCTGTTAAAATTTTTCCAGGTTTGGTTACTGCTTAGTGATGATCATATTAATGTGCCAACCGGTATCATAAGTATGCTAGGGAGTAGTAGAGGTCATGTTCGCTCCTTGCATTTGTCATATTTTCATCTTTTGTTAAGTAATCTAGAATTGGGGACCATTGCTCCAGAAGGTGGGATTTATAGTTTTGGTTTTCTCTTTGGGCAAGTTGATCCGAAAGTTTTTCCATTATAAAATGGTCCCAAATTCGGGATTGCCAATTAGAGACTGTCAGTGTGGATTTTTGTTTCCAATTGGAAGCTATAATTAGTTTTGCAATTGCTAATGATGTGAGCATTAGATTTATTCTGATTTTTGGAATCCTTGGATCTTTCCAGTGGCTCAGTAAAATTACTTCATATGTTCTAGGTATTACATACCCAAAAATAAACTCTTTATTTCCTTAATTACTTTATCCCAGAACGCAACTTTGGCCTTGGAATCTGAGTCCACCAAAGTCCATTGAACGTACAAGCCCAACTCAAACGGGCTTTGGGCAGTGACGTTTTCACTGTTCCTCTAAGTGGCCTGTCTACCGCTGTGCTTGTCATTTTAGTTAACAGCTTGAATGGTCCTGGGAGTTGGCTGCAGGGAAAACAGAAGAGAGGATGAAGCAGGTTTCTGTTATTTAAGCAGCAGAAGTGAGTGCCAAGAGGGGAGAAAAATACACTGTCCTTGACATAGTGCTAATATTTTTATGTCCTGGGAGCAACAAACTCCCAGTGGACGAAGCAGTTTGTCCTCTCAACTGTCGCCAGTTCAGGGTTACAGATCAGTACCCGAGGAGGCGGTGGGGATCTGTATTTTTCCCCAGCAGGCTTGGCTATGCATTGGGTCCAAAAATGACGTTGACTACAAGCCATTAACAGGCCACCAACCTTTAGAAGTGGCCCATATCCTTCTGATCATCAAGTGGCAGGTTCAGCTGTTCCCTTTCGTTTCCTGCCGTAGTTCAAACCACCCACTTTCTTCATGCCCCGCTCTTCCCAGTTTGCAGAAATAGGGCCACCCCTTCGGGTCCTTACTTGAGCCAGCCACGACTGCCGACATCGCTTGGTGGGGGACGTTGCAGAGAATCTCTGTTGCGAATGAGCAGAAACCATGGCGGCCTCTTCCACTGCTTATGGGGCGGAGATGCTCAGGGTTAAGGAAGAAGTTCCATGTGCCCTGCTTCCTTATGACATAGGAGAACAACTCCTTGACCTTGGCTTGAACCTCCACTTGAGCCAAAGCAAGCGTGGCGTTTGGCGCTGGTTGTGCGGACAGAATGGGTAGAGCCTGCTTTCTTATACGCCTGGTGTCCCCTCTCAATTTAGATGTTTTTGTAGATTGTCAAAGCATCCCTGAAACCAGACTCCTTTGTCAGCCGTGAGAAAGGTCCATTTCTGTGATTAGGTATCTTCTCCTTCCCTCTTGGGCCTGACTGAAACCCATTTGAGCAGCAGGCTGACTTTACCAGCTCTGAGCCGGTTGCCTTCTCTAGTTCTATCATAAGCTGTCACGGAGTCATCCTTTTAGAGAATGGTGGGTATTTCAGTCCGGTCTGCTTCATTTTGGATCATTGTTGGCTATCTTCAGGGCTCAGAGAGCTTTCACTAACTGCAAACACATCAGCCTATAGTTTGAATCGGGGCTTTTTTTCTGGGAAAAGAGGTGGTGGAACTCAGTGGGTTGCCAGCACAGGGGGCAACTCTTGGCAGGAGGTGGTGCCCCTGGTACCACATGCGCAAGCGCAAAGTGCGTGCACGCTCCCAGAACTGCACAATGACGTCACTTTGGGTCAGCAGCGTGGAGGGCAATCTCAACTCCCCTCTGCCTGAAGATCAGGGGGCGGGGCCACCAGCCATGTGACCATTTTCAAGAGATTCCGGAACTCCTTTCCACCGCGTTCCAGCTGAAAAAAAGCCCTGGTTTGAATAATTCAGTACTCCATGGGATAGAGAGAAGGGGGAAAGTGAAAATAAAGGATCTTGTGATTCCTTCCTGTAGGCTTGGCCTGTGATTGTAGCGGCTCACCTTCCTAAGAGGATGGTGAACTGTCTTTAGGGTTTGTAGAAGGGTCTCAAATCATGCAAGGGACTGGTGTTTTTCAAGTGTCCATCAAATATACAAGTGATGGGAGGGCGGGAGTGGCTGGGTGTCTGTGTGAAAAAGAAGCTTGCTACCTTAGATTCAGGGAGGGACAGAGAAGACAAGGAAAAATCTACTGTGCGTTGTGTGAACTGAGGGCGGTGACATCAGATGGGAGGGGTAGTGCATCTGTTGTGCTGGAGAAGAGTCCCTCCCTGCCTCCACCTGGGCTCTAGTCACACATTTGTAAAGAAAGCAAATGATACACAAGTGTCATAAATCTCTGGTGCTCTGTACTCCCACTACCAAAGAAGTCGAACAGGTCAACCAACACCCTTGGAATTTCACTGCTGGGAGAAGTAGGGTTGGTGTAATAACATGTAAAGGGAACAGAGTCTTAAAGACAGGAGCCCAAACAGATCTAGATCTGCTTAATGCATTGTGGAGAGCAGGTGTTGGGGGGGGGGGGGGGGGGAAGCCTTCTATTCCTGCAGAAAGGATGCCACTGGCCCAGGCCACCAGTATATTGTGTAAGGCAACTTCACCCCTCCGTGTCCAAACCTGCTCTGCACTGATGTTCCAAGCCCCTTCTTGTGTGAAATATGACTGTACGGATTCAGCGGCTGGGGCAGAAGCATCCTGGATCCCAGATCCTAGAGGGGTTTTGCCATCTTCTGAGCTTGGAGCAGGGGTTGGAGCAGGACTTGCCTGCATTGTGCAGGGGGCTGGACTAGATGGCCCGTCCCAGAGAAGCCGGTTCCCTGTGGCTTCATCCAGAGGGCAAAACGGAGTGGAAGGTGCTGCTTGCCTCAAGGGAAGGGCCTCTGTGGCACATGGGCTCATGCCCAACTGGACCAGGGCCCAAATCGCCCAAATTGATGCCGTTCTCCATCCTTGGTTGGGCCCTTTGCCACTGAGCTCTTCTCCAGCGTTGCAGCTCTTGGGACGCCTGGGAGCTTCCTACCCGCAAACGAACGTTCCCTTTTCCCGACTGAGGGCCTCACCCCTCCGGCTGCTGTCCCCGTTCAAGCCATTTTGTCCCGGGGAGAGCGGGAGACGTTGCCCGTCGCTCTTCCACTGCTGGCTGGGCGCGGGGGCGGGGGGCCTCTGGGGCGAGGTGCGCGCTCGGCAGCGGCCCTTGCAAGGGGCTCCGGCCTCCTCCCCTCGGCGGGAGCTGCCGCCGTCGATGCCCGGCGGGCCTCCTGCCCAGCAGAGGCGGGCCCGGCGGCGCCCACCCCGCGGCCTGTGGCCCGGCTGCCTGGGCAGCGCCGGGAGGGAGCGCGGGCGGGGCGGAGGGGCGGCCCGGCCCTGGCCCTCCTCCTCCTCGGCCGAGCTGCGCGCCGCCCCTTCGCGGCTATAAGTCCCGCCGGCCGGGCGCGCCTCCAGCCCAGCTGGGCAGCAGCGGGCGGGCCGGGCCGGCATGGGCTTCCTGCGGCGCTGCGTGGCGCGGAGCCTCTGGCAGGGGCAGCGGAGCCTGGGCGCGCTCGCCGCGGCCCCCCATCGCCACTACGGCGCCGGTGAGTGAGCCGCCCCGCCGGTTGCCAGCCTCCAGGTAGTGGCTGGAGAGCTCCCGGAATTACAACTGCTCTCCAGGCCACAGAGAAAAGTTCACCTGGAGAAAAGGGCTACTTTTGGGGGTGGACTCTATGGAATTTTGCCATGCCAAGGCCTTTCCCCTCCCCAAACCCCACCTTCTCCAGGTTTCACCCCCCCCCCCAAAATCCCCAGGAATTTCCCAGCTTGGAGCTGGCAACCCCACGGTCCTGCTCCCTCCAGGGGGGAGGCTCCTTCTCCTGGGGCGCCCCAGTATTTGCATGGGGGGCGCTGGAAACCCGGGCCGGTGGGCAGCTTCTCACACAGCTCTCCCCAGGCGCTCTTTTTTGCTTTGACTTCATTTATACCCCACTGTTGTCTCCAACGGGCGCCCAAAGCAGCATACCTTCATCTCCTTCTATCCTTACAACAACCCTGTGAGGTAGGTTAGGATGAAAGTGCGTGACTTGTCCAGGTTGCCCAGCAAACTTCCGTGGCAGAGCAGGGGTTCGAACCCAGGTCTCCCAGATCCTAGTCTGACGCTCTAACCACTACACCACACTGGCTTTTGGAAGGAGGCATCAGTTGGTCAGTTGTTTGGATCACCTTGGCTTTTATCCAGGGCCACTTCATTGTCACAGAGGGATATGTTGGCATACCTTTGGCTTGCACAGACTGCAAGAGTTTGACTGGTGCCCTTTCCGAGGGCAATTCTCTGCCTTTGCTTTCCTGACAACACAAGTTGGTGCTCTTTGGGAGATGTTCATATCCAAGAAGTTGTAGCTCTGAGAACTTTTTTTTTCTTCACTGATGGGGTGAGCCCCTTTGATCTGTCAGAATCTGTTGGGGAAGATGCCGCTGGCTGGGTGTGCAAGGAGAGGGGGTTGGAAGTTGTCTTCCTAGCTACCAATTTGTTAAGCCTGCGAAGCTTAATCGCTGTCCTTGGAGGTGATGCTAAACATTCCAGAGGCGTGGTCTGGGGGAGCCCAGTGACGCCTGGTGTGGGCTTTCGGGGACCACAGTTCTCTTTGTCAAATGCAGCTGGCAGGGAGAGCTGTGGTTATCGAAGGCTTATACTACATAGGAATTGGATACTTTCACTGCTACAAACTAATACGGCAAACTGACTGCACACCAAAAGGAGATGTTTACATTTCCAAGCAAAGGAATGTTTTGATTGCCTCCACGCTAATTGCATTCTGTCCCCTTGTGATTTATGTCCCCTTCTTTCCTCTCTCTCTCTCTTCTCCCCTCCTCTTCTGTATCTGCCCAGTTTGGATCAGGCATCTGACGAAGAGAACTTGATTCTCGAAAGCTTATGCTACAATAAAATTGGTTAGTCTTAAAGGTGCTACTGGACTCTTTTTGATTCCAGGGGATGTCATTGCATCTGGATGAAATGTTAGAATGGGTTTAGCACAATGGCATCCCTTCAAATATTCAGGTAGACACACAGCATCCCTGGGCATCTTTGCTTTTTTTTCTCTTGCTGGGGAAAATAGATGTTATCCCAGGTAGCGAGCATCCTCAGGTAACACTCTCTCATGCCCCCAAGTAACAAAACCTCTGCTTCAGTTGGAGCAAGGGATGAATTGGGTTACACTCGCCTGCCGGACAGAGCTTGCTGATCCAATATATAAGCTGTACCTCAACTGAGCTATAAAAATGTGAAGTATTAGTTCTCTGAACAAAAGATTTGGGGGAATGTGCAGAGCATCTTCTGACATTGTGGCGACATATGGCAGTGAATTGGATCAAGCAGCGGCGCATGAGGGAAGGGGTCCTTGATCCTCCTCCCGCAGGCTGTTTTCCCCATATAAACAGCATACTCGATAATTCATTTATTTACTTAGTTTAAATAATTATTTACTTAATGAGTGGATCTCGTACTCTAGAGGATTTATTTCATTTTATCCTTTTTTGCCCTTTATGTTCTGACCCCAGAGCAAAGTTTCTGGTTGGATTTTTATCTGGTCTAAGCTTATACACAGACGCAGAGAAAATCTCATTTTTGCTTTTTGATGTTGACACGTACGTTTCATATAGTTTCACTTTTTGCCTTTGCTGCTATGAGGATAAAATCTAACGCAGCAAAGGAAGAGGGCGTTACCTGAACTTTCAGTTAACTTATTGATTGATGGTTTTAATCGATATCTGTTTTAATAGAATTTTCCCCATGTTTTGGTAAATCTGTATTGTATATGGTTGTATTTTACGTAATTTTTATCTTATCTAATGGGTTTTTTGTAACTTTGTGGCAGCCTATGGCTTCTGAACTGAATTTAATTTATATTCCACCTTTCTTCCAATGGGGACCTAAGGCAGCTTTTATCCCCACAACAATCCTGTGAGGTAGGTTAAGCTGAGAGTATGTGACTGGGCCAAGGTGACCCAGCAAGCTTCCGTGGCAGAGTGGGGATTCGAACCTGGGTCTAATGAGATCCGAATCTGACATTCCAACTGCCACACAATTCTGGCTCTAATGTTAATTTCCCTCTCATGGATGAAAAGATACTGGTCCAAATAGGACTTCCACTGTGGGGGGTGGGAGGATTGGAAAACAGCAATTTTTAGGGGCCCGTAGTGAAAAGAATTAAGCCTACCACCCTTTCCTTAAATTTTGCTTAAATTTTGAGTCCCTTGTAACATTTAATCTTTTTTTCAAAAAGCTCAGTGGATACTTTTATGTTCTACCTCAACTACTAACCTGAGCGTCAGAGTGAGATTCATCCACTCCTTTTTTTTTAAAAAAAGGTTGCAATCCACCCTCTCCCCAACTTTAGTGAAATCCCAGCCCATGTTACACATTTCCTTGTATCTCTTCCCTGCAGGCTGGTCCCTTGAATATCTTCTTCCCCTTTCCCACTGCACAGTCTCCAAGCTGTGGTTTGTCTGGGCATGTCTTTTATTCCACTTCCCTAAATTCCTAGGTATTGTCTAGATAGATGCTGCTTAAAGAGAATCAGCACGGACTAGTGGTTAACACAGAGTAAGCGACTCCGTTCTTTTTCTACTCCTCGTATCTAATGAAAGGAGCTTTGCCTCGAAAGCTCGTCGTACCTTGGAAATCTAGCTGATCTTTAAGGTGCTATTGGTTCCAGATCTTACTCTTTGACTGGAGACAAACATGGCTACCTACCTGAAACTGACTAGTGGTTAGCATGTTGGACTAGGATTTGGGAGACCCAGGTTCAAATCCTCCCACTGTGATGAAAGAGCCAATCTCTTTCTTTCTTAAACCTAGCCTACCTCACCTGGTAGTTTTGGAATAAGATGGGGGAAGGCAGAACCATGTATATCTCCCAAAACACTCTCAAGGAAGATAAACATGCACTAAAGAGGTTAAAGAATGGAATGTAAAATCAAGCCCTCCGATATCTAGCCCAAAAGAATATTTACTACTCAGAAAAGTTCTGTCCAATTTTATTTGTCCCAGCCATAAGCTATAACAAAAATGAGGGGGCAAGGGGAACCTTTGCTCTAAATGCATACATCCGTGCGTGTGTGTGTGTGATGTGCTGTGCTGTCAAGTTGCTGCTGACTTCTGGTGACTCTCTGAATGCAAGACCTCCACAACAACCTATCATTAATAGCCCTGCTCAGATCTTACAAACTGGAGGACATGGTCTACTTTATTGAGTTAAGCCATCTCATTTTGGGTTTTCCTCTTTTCCTATTGCTTTTCTTAGTACTATTCTCTTTTCCAGTGAGTCTTCTCATAATGTGACCAGAGTATGATAGCCTTAGTCTCATCATTTTAGCTTCTATGGAGAATTCAGGCGTGATGTGATCTAGAACCCACTTATTTGTCTTTTTGGCCATCCATGCGATCTGTAAAACTCTCCTCCAGCACCACATTTCAACTGGATACATTTTCTTCCTGTCAGCTTTCGTTGCTATTAAACTGTCAAATCCCTACATAGTAATGGGGAATACTATAGTGTGGATTATCTTGTATTTGGTCCGCAGAGACATAGCCTTATCCTTAAGGATCTTTTCTAGTTCCCTCATGGCTGCTCTTCCAAGTCCCAGTCTTCTTCTGATTTCTTGGTTGCAGTCTCCCTTTTGGTTGATTTCATTAAGCGAAGGAATAAAAAATCTTTTAACAATTTAAATGTCTTCTTTGTCAACCTTAAAATTGTTTAATCTTCAGTAGTCATTACTTTTCTCTTCTTGATGTTCAGCTGTAATCCTGCTTTGGCACTTTCTCCTTTACCCTTCATCCGTAGTTCTTCCAAATCTTCACTTTTTTCTGCCAGTAATGTGGTGTCATCTGCATATCTCAAAGTGTTCATGTTCCTTCCACCATTTTTCAGTCCACCTTCTTCTAAATCTAATCCAGCTTTCCTTATGATGTGTCCTGCATAGAGAGAGATAATATACATCCTTGTCTGAGACACTTGTCAGCTGGAAACAATTATATGTCCTAACAGGTTGTGTATCAAAATAATCAGGTGTTGTGGCACATCCATTTCTTTTAACACCATTCATAGCTTTTCATGAATCACACCGTCAAAAGCTTTGCTATAGAAAAGAGCAAGAGTCCAGTAGCACCTATAAAACTGACAAAATTTATTGTAGGGTATGAGCTTTTGTGAAACACAGCTTACTTCTTCGGATGCAGCTAGAATGTGAGTCCATCTGTCCTTGTATGTTGGACAATGGAGTGATTTCAGAAGCCAAATGACAATAGCGGGTAAATGACAATCGCTTCTCATCTGTCTTTAGCAATTTTAAAAGTTTCATCAGTCATTCATCTAAGCTTCTCCTTTATTTTGGTTACAGGAATAATCTTTGCACATTCTTCCTTGATAATATCTCTGGTTTCAGTGCACAGTTCTTCCAGTTTATCATTAATTAAACTAAGTAATGCAAATCTGTTCTTGACATGGTCTTTAAATTGTTCAGGAATGTTATTTATATTATATTTTGGAACTATGATTCTTTCCAAGAATGCAGTAGTTTATTAGATTGCCTGAAACATGTTGGCTTCACAAAATTCTGAGTCGCTCTCCTATTTCATTTCATGATCCTAGTCCAAACTTTCCAACAATTCCCTCAAGTTTTGATGGGAAATGTAGGCAGCTTGGTGGAATGTTGGACAAGTGACAGTTGAAATGTCCATTGGACAGCAGTCGGAGAGCCAAGCTGCGAGACCAGGACGCCTACATTTCCCATCAAAACTTGAGGGAAGCTGACAAGTGTCCAACCTGTGTCAGGCGTCACTTGTAGCTTGGCTCTTAGTCTGCTGTCTCAGCTTTGACCATTCTGCCTTGAGTGCTGCTATTAGGAATTTAGACTCTTGACTGAGCCGGCATTCCTGACAGCATTGCTCTCACCTTCACTGACACACTCAACCCCCCTTACCCCATTAAGGTGTGTATCCAGAATGTTAATAAATGGCTTTGCTGTAAGCATCATAAAACAGCAGTGTGCTGTTAGAATGTCAGAATTAATCCTGACGGTATTTTTGCTGCTGCCGGGGCAATGTTAGACTTTCTGCACCGTCTCCTGAGGCAAGTTTGCCAGAAAGTATTCTAATTTTTTGTACATTTGACCTTCCCCACCTCAGTAACTGGAATTCCTTCCAAAATGGAACAACGGAGTGCGGAGTACAAAAGATCCACTCTTACTCCCTCCCCAGTGTAGTGAACATTGCACTGGCAGTATATGCCCTGAGCCTGCTTGCGGGAAGGGCGGAATATAAATATGATAAAATAAATAAAATAAAAAGTAAAATATAATGGTAGCTTATGTTTTTCCTTCTTGGGCAAATAGCACCCTCCAGTGGATCAGTAGAAACTGGGAAAAAATGACATTGCGAGAAAAGATTAACCTGTCTCCTTGAGCTCCCAGTCTACCACCACCCCGTTAATTGATCAAGGCTTGTTTTGGATATTTTGGTGAGTCTCTTCGAATTTCAAAAAAATGCAGATCATTTCCCTTTTGGAGGAATTAACTGCAGTTTATGTTGGGAATCCATAAACGGACCAAGCGGAGGGCAAGGGGGGAGCATATTTGGATGGGGTTGCAGCTCTGGGAGAACAAGGTTTGCCCCTTTGCCCCTTGTGCTATTTCCCCACTAGAAATCGGGGTTTGGTGTTGCTATTTGCCCCAGAAGGGAAATAGATCGATCCCTGTCACTTGCCTGTAGTATTTACTAAAACGCAAGACACAGGCGTCCATTAAAAAAAGAGCAGGTCGTCTTACATTCACATTCGAGAGCCAGTTTGGTGTAGTGGTTAAGAGCATGGGACTCTAATCTGGAGAACTGGGTTTGATTCCCCACTCCTCCACTTGAAGCCAGCTGGGTGACCTTGGGTCAGTCACAGCTCTCTCAGAGCTCTCTCAGCCCCACCCACCTCACAGGGTGTTTGTTGTTGTAGAGGTAATAATGGCATACTTTGTAAACCGCTCTGAGTGGGTGATAAGTCATCCTGAAGGGCAGTATATAAATCAAATGTTATTATATTATATAGGATACAGTTATGTCCAATAATAATTTTTCTGTGTGTGCATAACATTTTAAGGGGGTCTTTCTTTGGAGTAAATATACTAGATCAAGGAGAGCTAGAAAAGGAAACCTCTAAGTAGAAAGGTTTTGCTTGCTTGATTTTTGTAAGAATGGAGGTTCCATGCAAGTGTGTATGCCAACCAGAGCATACAAAGCTGCCTTATATTGAATCAGACCTTTGATCTATCAAGACAAATATTGTGTTCTCTGACCAGCAGCTGCTATCCAGGGTCAAAGATAAGTGTCTTTCGTATCTTCTGCATGATCCTTTCATATAGCGATGCCAAGGACTGAACTTGGGGCCTTCTGCATCCAAAGCAGACGCTCCCCCACAGGGCCACAGCCCCACCAAATTTGAGATTGATGTCACCAAATGACAACTGGAAGCTGGATTCTCATTTGCTCAATGATTTTCTCTTGTAAAGAAACTCGCCCCGGGCTGCGAACAAACCATTATGAATACAAGAAGAAAGGCATCAATCAGGAAAAAGGGCAGAAAAGAATTTGTTTGCTGACTGCTTAGAGGGACATAAACTATTTTTAAAAAAGAAGTCGCTTCAGATATTGAAAAGAGGGAGGCCAAAAATACAACCTGGTCTTACCCCACAAGTCAATGCTGTTAGGCAAACTCTGAGCCCAGATTCTGAAGTTTATGCAAGGAACTTGGATCCAAACACCCCCATCTCCTCTTCAGTCCCACACAGGAGCCCTTTCTGTGCCGGACTGTACAAGGTCCTGTCCTTCACCCATGTTTCCTTGCACACCCCCAAAAGAGTAATGGTGTTCCGTGTATGCCGCCCTGAACTCTCTAGAAGAACAGTGTGCTAAAAATGTATTCAATAGATAGAAAAAGCTCCAAAGTGTCCCAAGCTTTGAGGAGGCTTTCGGGGTTCAAAAGAGGGCTTCCGGAAGGAAAGAAGAGTCCCCTTGTGGAAGTGACAGCTTCCTCACAATACATTCAACCCATATAAACATCAACGGAACTGGAGGCTGTCAAGGTTGACGGCTCAACGTACAGGTCTGGGCTTTCTGACGC
The DNA here is from genome assembly GCF_028583425.1 of Eublepharis macularius. Lineage (NCBI taxonomy): Eukaryota > Metazoa > Chordata > Lepidosauria > Squamata > Eublepharidae > Eublepharis > Eublepharis macularius. The sequence goes on from NC_072801.1 coordinate 14,139,214, forward strand.
TGGTGTAGAACACCCACGAACAAAACAGCCGTCTGCAGTTGAGTAACCTTGACCTGGAACCAGCCTGCGCTTCTGCAAATACTTCTTTATCTGTAGCCCTCTGCCGTGTTTGAACAGCAACTATCTGGCAGAAAATCTTGCTGAAATATGGATACAGCCGATAGGTTTCAGGATCTAAACTAGTAGTTGTCAGACTTTCTGCCTTTCCTGGCTTCAGAAAAGTACACGAAGTTCAGGGCACCAGACAGCACGGCTGTTTGACTTCAGAGCTGTTTGGGGCAAACAGCTGCATACTTTCTGACTTTGGGGGACAGTTCCTATTTTCTGATTCCTCTCCCTGCTAAATCCTTGTCCCGATTTTCTCCTTTTGGGGGAGACGCTGTTTTCATTTCGAGTTGCTATCCATGCCATTTTTCAGGGTTCATCTTCCCAGTTCGTCTGTATGTTGAATCTCTCTCTTTTTTCCCCCTCTTGTTTAATTCAAAAGGGGGTGGGGGAGATTTTGCTTTTTTTAAAGGATGGGGAGAGAGAGAAAAAGATTTGGGTGGTTTGGAGCCAAATGGAGCCAGTCTGCGGGTTGCGATCCTCTCTGGTTCATAGCAAGGTGGAGCTGCTGCCCTGCGGTTCCTTTATTTAGCCATGGCCTTAATAGCAACAGCAGCTCCCGTACTTCCCCTTCCCTGAAGCAGGGAGAGGTACCCATCCTGGATCCCAATAAGCTGGCAGTCATTTCTCTTAATATTGGGCACATCCATGTTGTGGGTTGAAGGGCAGATATCTTCATATTTCTTCCCGGTGAAGATGTCTATGCCAACCAGATGCACTTTGGCATGCCCATGCTTGCCAGTCTTGGAGGTAGACATCTCCACAATCTTGCAGGGACGTCCTTTGAGCACCACAAAGCCATTTTTGCGGAGAGCGGAGCACTGCATGGGGAAGGTGGCGGAGGCACCGGCATCGCCGGTCTCGAAGTCTAGGTCATCAGCCATGGTGGATCAGATGTTATGGGAAACTGCCACCCGCGAGCTTAACTGCCGCCGCCGCTGCCGCTGCCTGCTGCAACCCCTGTATGTTGAATCTCTGAATAATGGATGCCTGTTGTCTCTGGTGTAGGGAAATGTATGTATGCAGGGCTTTTTTTTCAGCAGGAATGTGGTGGAACGGAGTTCCGGCACCTCTTGAAAATGGTCACATGGTCGGGTGCCCTGCTCCCTGATCTCCAGACAGAGGGGAGTTTAGATAGCCCAGTGGCATGGAGGGCAATCTAAACTCCCCTCTGTCTGGAGATCAGGGGGCGGGGCCACCGGCCATGTGACCATTTTCGCCGAGGGCGATTTAAACTTTTAAAAACTCCCCCCTTGTTCCAGCTGACCCAAAGTGACGTCATTGTGCGGTCCTGAGTTCCACCACCTCTTTTCCCGGAAAAAAAGCCCTGTATGTATTTATGGATTTTAAACAAATTTGTGTACCATCTCTCCAGGCAGCTCGCAACTAAAACCATCAAAGAAAACCAAGAGAATAAAACAAGTCAGTACAACAATTTCCACCGACGAAAATAAGTCAGTGAAACAGCCAAACTGGATCCATAAACAGATTCATAAAAAAACACGGGAAGCTAATGGAAATAGCCGTAGCAGCCCCCCAAAAAACTACGTGGAACAGAACAGCCTAAAATGATATTCACGAAACCACCCTCAGTCTAGAAGCAGAGCGTAAATCAGCAAAAAAAGGACTGTCAGGCAAGCCGTACAACAAGACCCAGTTGCAACAGGGAATCTCATGTTTAAATCAGGCCTAAAATATGCTTCACTGCCTCCAGTATTCTGCTCTTTCTTTCCCAGCCAGCCAGCCAGCCCAGATTACAATCTGCTGCGTAGAAGATGTAGCTAAAATAAACAGGGATTTCTCCCTTGAGGCCTGGTGTCTGTCCCAGGCTGATTACTCGAGGCCTAGATTTCCCTGCGTTCCACAGTGACTTCCTCTGGAAGCATAGCACCCTCCTAGCAGTTTGCAAATAGCAGACAAAACGGTGGGAAGGAATTGCCTTCCCACATTGCCTTGCAATGTGTTTTGTGCGCGTGGGCAGCGATCAAAAGTTAAGCAGTGGTGTGGGAATATTGGTGACACGATCAGTTTATAGCACAGACTTTCTGGAACTAGGGATTGTGCACAGGAAACAGGTTTATTTTATAAGAAACAATTCCGCAGCTAAACTTTTGGCTGTTCTCAGTACAGAGAAACTCGTACAAAGAGTCCCACCACCTACAATATTGATGAGAAACTTACTTTATTTTCCTTAGTGTTGAAATTAAACATTTGGCAAGTGACCCTTTTCTGGGTCTAAGTGGTTATACGTTTTTGTATGATAGCTGATTATATTTTCCTTTTCTTCATCTGACAGGTATACCTGGCCTTCAGGAGCGCACCCTGATAGCGGTGAAGCCAGACGGGGTGCAGAGGCGATTAGTGGGGGACGTGATCAAGCGCTTTGAGAAACGGGGCTTCAAACTCGTGGGCCTGAAGTTGCTCCAGGTGGGGTCACAGGAAAACAGATTCAAGACCAGCAGAGATTTGTGTACACACAAAATAGAAATTCTAATATGATGTTTTCAGAAGCAGCTTTTATGGAAGGGTCAGATATAATTTGCACTACTGTTCAAAGATAGATTTGGTTATTTATTTGTTTCAGCCGAAAAGAAAAGAAAAAAGCCACTGTGTGGGACCCCAGTTTAGTTGGAGAGCAAAATACAAGGGGATACCTTTTCCCTCCCCACTGGAAACATACAACTCTGGAGCTGCACACTTGTTCTGGAGGGATTATTGTTGTTGTTGTTGTTGTTCCACCTTTCTCACTGAGATCCAAATCAGATTACACAGTACTAATGGAATACAATATGATCAACAGCTAGGACATTCAGTGATCAAAGTACAATAATGAACAACAGTTAGTTTATTCAATGAAAACTGATACAGTAGGGTATGGTAGCAGAAAATTTTAAACAAGTATAAAGCTCTGCACAGAGATGAAACCTTTTAGACACAAACATAACTAAATTTACATGGCACGTTTAGGAATGTGGAGACTCCCTAAAAGGTGCTTATCTACATCAGCAGACAGCACCCAACAGTGTAGCGTATAGCCCCTGTCCCTATCAAGGCACCTCTCTGAGCTATTCCTTACGACATAGCCCTGTAATCTGGGTAGAAAGTCCTCTGGAATAATTCAGATTTGCATAGTTTGCGGAACACCAGGAGAGTGGTAGCTTTCCTGACCTCAGGCAAGCCGTTCCATATCGCAGGGGCCACCACAGAGGAAGCCCATGTGCAGCAGCTGTTGATTTTGCCCAACTGTAGGGTTGTATCTGCAGAAAGCCCTGTCCAGATGAGCAAAGCTGCTGTGGCAGAACATAGAGGGGGAGGCAGTCGCACAGATATGAGGGTCCAAAACCATGAAGGGCTTTGAATGTGATAGTCATGACCTTAAGTTGAGCCCAGTAATTGGTGGGAAGCCAGTGAAGTGACTGCAAAATGGAAGCAATGTGCATGCTCCATCTAGTTCCTGAGAGCTGCAGTGGTCTGCACCTGTTGGAGTCTCCCAAGTCAACTTTGAGGGGAGACTGTTGCCAAGTAGGCCCCCTCCCCTGCTTTAAAGCCCGCCATGGACTGTGTTAAAGTTTCCTGCATTACTGTTTCACTGCTACACCAAAGACTGCCTCGCACGTGTGTGTGTTAAATACACGTGTCAGTTTCCTGCCTGCTGTTTAATTGTCTTGCTGCTGCAATAGACTGTGTAGTTTACTGACTCCATGTTTGGTTAACTGCACAAAGGACTCTTTTTCTGGGCAGCCCTGCCCTGACCTGTATATGGACTTCCTAGTGTGCGTTTGGACTGTGTTCCCCGTGCCTGCATTGCCATCTGCCACGGACCGTGCCTGTTCCCTGCCTTGGACTGTGTTTTAAAGTGTTGTTCCCCCTGCCTCCATGGAAGCCTGCCTCATATGGGCCCAAGCCGCTGCTAGCAGCCGGGCGCCTGCCGGGGAAACCTCCAGCGAGCCTGGCTAGGCGCTCCCTGGTCAGTTCCCGCCTGGAGCCTCCCGCGGGCCGGTCCCCGAGCTTGCCCTAGCCTGCAAACCAGCCTCAGCTATGCCCAGCCGGCAACCATGTTCTCAGGCAGCCAGAGGACCCTGGGAAGAAGACTGCTTTGAGAAGCCATTTCGGCGAAGCGGGCACACCACGTCCGCAGCGAGAGCCCCTCGCCCCGCTCTGCATATCTTAGGAGCCGCCCCGGAGAAGAACTAAGTGCCGACCATCCCAAGCACTTAGAGAATGCATCTCAAAGAAACCTCCGCATTCCAGAGCTGATGACATCAGGACAAGCCCTGTCCGCTGGAACATCCTTTCAGCCCACTTGGATTTCCCCCTCCCTCTTTTGTCCCCTCTTCCTGAGGTGTCACTTATCGCAGTCTGATTACCAAAGTGGCCCATCCAAGCCATTCAGTAGCCCATTAGACCCTTTGTTTTAATCTGTGAGAACCACCAAGTACAGCACCAGCCCCAGGGTACGTTTTGGGGTATTTAAGCTGGTCTCCCAGACCACTCGGTGCCTCGGCCATTCCCTATCCAGACCTCCTTGCTGTCCGTCTGTGGTTCCAGTGCTGGCATTGGGCCACCCTCGCTGCTGTGTCTCTGCTTCGCTCCAGGATAAGTGAGTATTTCCCCTATCATCGTTGGGAACCAGCTAATGCGAACGTCTCTGTATTTCCTACTCTGTATTTCTTAGGTCTTGTATGTTCTCTTGTATGCTTGTGCAAGTTTAGGCTTACGCCACACTAAATACACGTGTTTGGAACCTATTTGTAGTCTGCCTCTTTTTCACTAGAGTGTCTGGGATCGGGACCTCCGTAGACATAGGTTAAGATCCGCGCTAATTTTAAAGTTACAGACTGCTATAGCTAATTCCCCATTATAATAAAGAGCAGTTCTGGTAACAAGATCTATGAAGACTGCATTACAGTAGTCCAGTCTCGATGTTACTGTGACATTCCAGATGGCCAAATCAGCTGTGTCAAGGTAGGGGGCCATCTTCCAGGCTAGTCTTGTGAGAAGGCCTTTTCTGCAGCTGCATTCACTTGCTTCTCTAGCAGCAGTACTGGGTCTAGTATAACCCCTAGGCTCTGAACAGAGTCAGCTGAACCTCATCAAAGGTCAGAAGCACAGTGTCCTTCAAGATCTCTGCTTTACTAGCCAGCATCACTTTTGTCTTGTCTGGGTTCAATTTCAATTTGTTTGCTTTCTGCCAGTTGACAAGCAGCAACTCAGTACCTCTACTGCGTCACCAGAGGATTTGGATCACGAGATCATAGAATCATAAGAGTTGGAAGGGGCCTCTAGGGTCATCTCGTCCAACCCCCTGCACAGTGCAGGGAAGTCACAACTATCTCCCCCCACATAAACCTAGTGACTTTTGCTTCGTGCCCAGATATAGATGTCATCTGCATATTGATGGCATCCAATTCCATAGCTACAAATGAGCTCCCTAAAAGTTTTACATAGAGGCTGAATAACATGGGGGATAAAATGGCACCTTGCGGAACCCCACAAGATAATTCCCACACTGAGGATAGCTGGTCTCCAATAGCAACCCTTTGAATCTGTCCCACTCTGTGGGAATATTTTGGGTTGGGGAAATGATGCAAGGTCACCCCTTCCTCCCATGCCATGGTTCTGATCCGAATCAGGGCTCTACATGCCAGCTAGTTAAAAAGGCAAGAAAGAGGTGGGAACTCCATACGCAGAGCTCCGTACCTGGATTCCCCCGCTTCTTGACTACTGGGGCCCTCAGAGTGGCTTCTTTTTGAGGTCCTCCTCCACTGAATTTTGGGATCTGGAGGCTGAAATTTTAAAAAGTTCCTCCCAGTCAATGTAACCAAGATCAAGTCACAACCAGGTGGGGCCTTCCTGAGGAAGGGAGTTCCATTTTTTGGCTTCCACCACCACAAAAGACTCCTGCATTGAAGACCTCAGACAACCTAACTTCTTGGGCAAACAGAATTGAAGCAAGTGTCCAACGGAGTAGGGGCTATTGTAGAGGAGGGTCCTGCCTCTGTGATCCAACCCATTCCTTCCTCTTTTTGGCAGGCCAATGAAGGGATCCTGGCGGAACATTACCACGAGTTGCGGAGGAAGCCCTTCTACCACGAGCTGATTCAGTATATGACCTCAGGACCGGTGGTGGCTATGGTAAGCCCAGGAGCTTATAAAGCAGAATCTTGCTTTTTAAGTTGAAAAAATGCTTTGGTGAGTGATGTAACCCGTTATCACCCAACAGGATTGCTAATTACCCAGAAAAAAAATTGGCTTGGTCTCACTTCTTGATCAACAGCGTGACAGGCTAAAATCCGGAAAGGGACGTTTTTCCTGGCTTGGAAAGGGCCCTGATGCAATGATTGCAGTTCTAGTTGCTTGTTAGAAGCCTTGCTGTAGGGGCACGGTTTAAAAGGTGGCACTGGTACTAACCAATCTGTGCTGTGCACAGCTTTTGTGGTAAAGCCTGCTTTCCCCTGAAGAGAACAGTGCATCCCTAAACAACAGATGAGTGGGCTTCGGCTGCTCAAATTATACATGTCTGTGTATAACCTTAGAACGTAAAAACAGCTGAGATCCATCTGCCAAGCAACCATATCACGAGCTGCGGAGATGCTGAATCACAAAAACCTCACAAATGATTTCATGCAGGGAAAAAAATCTACCGCAGGTGATAATAACAACATTCTATATATATACTGCCCTTCAGGACAACTTAATGCCCACTCAGAGTGGTTTACAAAGTATGTCATTATTATCCCAAGAACAGACACTGTGAGGTGGGTGGGACTGAGGGAGCTCCTAGAAGCTGTGACTGGCCCAAGGTCACCCAGCTGGCTTCAAGCGGAGGAGTGGGGAATCAAACCCGGCTCTCCAGATTAGAGTCCTGCTCTAATCCAGTGTGGTATCAAAACACTTGTTTTTTAAAAGCTGGCATTGGATGAGTTCAGAACTTCCAGTGTAGGATTTCACAAACAAGAAATATGTTGGAGTCAACAAACAAGGACATTTATCAGAGAGAGTGAGTCAAAAGTGATGGACATAGCTCGCCTGACTGGGGGTTGATCACTGTTAAAGGCACACAAGAACCTAGCCATAGCGCATATCTTGGCCCAGTCATTGTCCCTCCACCTACCCTACCTCACAGGGCTGTTGTGAGGCTAAAGAGAACCCCATATGCCACGCTGAGGTCAACCATTGAGCTCCCATGGCAGAGTGTGGATTTGAACTTAGGTTTCCTAGATCATACACTCTAGCCCCCAAGGAGTACAGAAAACACAGTTATTTACTATATAGTGTTTAGCTCTTCCCTTCATTGAGGAAGTTCAGGATAGCTTATATGGTTCTCCCCTCTTCCGTTTTATTTTTACAACAACCATGTGAGGTAGGTTAGGTTGAGAGAGAGAAAGTGTGTGTGATTGGCCCACTGAGCTTCATGAGGAGTGAGTTGAACCCAAGTCTCCCATTTCACTTTGGGATCCCATTGTGGAGCCCTGGGTGTGTTGAATTTGTGACACTCCGGGTCTCTTTCAGGTCTGGGAAGGTTACAACGTTGTTAAGACATCGCGAACCATGGTGGGAGAGACAAATCCTGCAGAAGCGAAGCCTGGCACCGTCCGGGGAGATTTCAGCATCCACGTCAGCAGGTATGTGCGGGCCCAGCCTCAATTTGATAGAGGTCGCTAGGCTCTGACCTTGATGGGAGTCTCTGACCTGTGAACTTTCATGATGGGAGAGGTGGTACAAGTATCAGTTGTCCTGGTGAAGTCCCATTGCCTGACAGACAAGGCCAGATTTACCATTTGGTTAAGCATGCCGTAGAATACGGACCCTGGTCACGCTGCAAATTCTGACACAAGGCAGATCAAGATGGGTAGCCCTGTTAGTCTGTCTGTAGCAGTAGAAAAGTGCAAGAGTCCAGTAGCACCTAGACTCACAAAATTTGTGGCAGGGTATGAAGGACTGGAAGGTATCTGAAGAAGGTAGCTGAAGAAGTGAGCTGTGGCTCATGAAAGCACCTACCCTACCAAAAATTTTGTTAAGTCTTATAGATGCTACTGGACTCTTGCTCTTTTCTATGGACACAAGGCAGGTTGCCTTGGTATGGAAATTGGGCATTTTTGGATACTGTCTGGACAGAACATCTAGTTTGCTGCTGTGCCTTTAATAAAGATGCAGAAATCAGCAGATAATGGTTTTATGGTGTGGCATTAAACAAGCTGCAGACCAAACTTTAGTTTACACCAAGGCTCCGGGCAGAGGCGGTCTTACTGATTATGGGCCCAGGACTAAAATCCAGGATGGGGCCTCAGAATCACTGCCCCCCCAACCCATGGCCAAGCAAGGATTGGCCTTTGCCCTGTGCAAAGTGGGTGGGAGCCACTGCTGCCGCTGGAAGCCAGCTGCCCAACCCCTAGGTGGGGCAGTCTCCCAGGCATTGGGCCCTGGTCAGGTGCCCCTGTGGCCCACTGGCTAAACCCACCTCTGGTTCCAGGGCCTTCAGAGACTGGTAGCCCTGCTTTAATTCCTAAGTCAAAAATAAGAAGCGATAATTTTTAGAGGAATGGTTGAATTAGAAACATCTTGAAATTCAAATCCAGTAATCAAATCTTTTTTGCTTTTCCAATCTGTTGTAACACAGAACTAATTTTTAACATATAAACTAGTTTAAAATTCTAATTTGTTCCCTCAGATTGTGGTGAACCCCATTACTAAGTCTGTGGGGCCTCCCAGAAGATCTCTCAGCTGACTAATGGGGAGCATTTACCTCAACAGAAGAGCTATTGTGAATCAGCCCCACATGAGGGACTTTAAAGACTGGCCATTTCCACACGTCCTTATAGGAACGTCACACTCATGGGACACTGGCGGCGCATCCATTTGTGAAACGGTTGCTGGCAGTTTGGTTTCCATTTTTTTGGCGCCTTTTCTGGGATCGCGGGAAAGTGCAGTCCCAGAAAAGACACCCAAAAAACAGAAACCAAACAGCCTGCAACCAATTTGCAAACGGAGACGTCTGGATTCATGAGGAAAAGCCGGCAGTGTTCCATGAGTGGGCGGCCGTCCCTATAAGGACGTGTGGAAACAACCATTCTGTTAAAGCTGCTTCGTGAATAGCCACGTTACAGATGCAAATGATTATAATAGTTGTCCCTCCTTCCCAAAGAATCCTGGGACATTTTTGGATGATAGGGTATGCCGGGGATCTTCAGCAAAGAATTCTCAGCCCTGTCCTGAATATGTAATCCTCAGGATATTTTGTGGCAAGCCAGATTGGTAAGAGCTTTAAGTTTTGCAGTGAGCCGTAATGATCCCAGGGCCTTCACAGCACAGTTTCCCCCCCTCTCGGAAACAGAAACGTCGTCCACGCCAGTGATTCAGTGGAGACGGCCCAGCGGGAGATCAGCCTGTGGTTCCGCAGCAACGAGCTGGTCGACTGGGACTGTTGCGATCACAAAATCATGTACGAACTCTGAAGGCCTTGCTGTTCTCAGACCCTGGCACGGGATCTGCTACCTCGACTGGTGTGCGACACTTCCCAAGAGAAGGGGGAACGGTGTTGCACTTCAACCACTGTGCCTCTGCTCAGGAGAGCAGATACCTTCCTCAGAACCACTTCTGCGAGCTGCTGAGTGCATCGGATTAAGCCCAGTGCCGTTTTTTTGAAAAAAAATTTTTTTTTACATGTGTTGTGAGAAAACCTCAGAATACCATTCTTAAAAGAATTAACATTAAAAAAACACACATGCAATGATTTGTACAAATGTGATTGTTTTCTGTGTCTGGTGGTTGTGAGGAGGGATGTGCCTAGTAAAACACACACACAATGATTTGTACAAATGTGATTCTGCTTTGTGTGTCTGATGGTTGTGAAGAGCGACGACGACCTTCAGTCAGTCACAGCTCTCTCAGAGCTCTCTCAGCCCCACCCACCTTACAGGTGATTGTTTTTTTTTTTTTGAAAAATTTTTATTGGGTTAGAATCCATTATTTCCACATTTACATTCAATTTTCCCCAATTTTTTCATCTCTAACCCCCTCCCTTTCCCCCCCCTTTTTGTTGACTTCCAACAGCTTTCCAACCCTTTGTCCCCTTTCCCTTACCTTACAGGTGATTGTTGTGGGGGTAATAATAATGAACTTTGTAAACCGCTCTGAATGGGCATTGTTGTCCTGAAGGGTGGTATTTAGAAATCAAATGTTGTTGTTATGTGTCTGCTCAGAACAGAACCTGCCTCTTTTGGACGCAAAGAAAACACGTTAGCATCACTGAATCTTTCCTGCTTATAGTTGTTATAGCAGCTGGAAGCAGGTTTGCAACATGGGTGACATCAGCTTCTCGATGTCCTGAAAACTTTTATTCTTCACTTCCCTCCTCGTTATTACAGAGAAATTGTGATGCCACGGAAAGGTGGACGGGCAGAATTTCCCCTCCATGTCCCCAGACAAATGCCAGTATAGCTTCCTATCCTTTTCTCAAGTCAACTGTTCCCTGCCCCTTTTATTTTGTTTTTAGTTCCTGCTTTTCTCCCCCAAGGGGACGCAAAGCAGCTTACAACATCATTCTCCGCACTTCCACTTTATCCTCACAACAACAACCCTGTGAGGTAGGTAAGACCGACGGAGTGTGACAGGGATTCGATCCTGGGTCTCCCAACTCCTAGCCTGACACTCTGACCACTATACCACACTGGATCTCCATCCGCTGGCCCTAATGCCACAGCCCCCCTGTTCTCCAGTATCTCTTTGACTCCCGATTGCCTGGTCTCAGAAATAAAGAGAGTGCTTTGCATGAAGAAGGTCCCATGTTCAGGCACTGGTATCTCCAGTTAGAAGACAGTCAAATGATTGGGAGAAGCCAGGGTGTATAGTGGTTAGAGTGTCAGGCTAGGAGATGGGAGACCCAGTGGCCTTGCAAAACTATAAGAAGCATGACCGGTGGGGTGGTTAGGTAGGACTGGCTCAATAGAGAAACGGCGTCTGCTCAAATGCTTTGTGATGCTGGAGCTAGGAAGCTGAATAGGCCAGAACAACAGCTCATATGAATGTAAGAGTAATCCTGGAGCAACTCAGCCGTGGTCCAGCTAATCCAACATCCTGCTTCCAATATCAGTCCCTCCAATGCCACACGGAAGCCAAAAAGCCGGGGAGACAAAGAGCCCCCCAACCTTGCCTGTTCCCCAGCATGTGACAACCACAGGAACTCCGACTCTGAACTAGGCTTGGCAGGCCTGAAGAAAAATGCCCTGTCCTTTTATAGAGAGGTTTCATGTGTGGAAATGGGCAGCCAAAGCGTTCTGTGGCACGGAGGTAAATAACCACCTGGCAAATAACATCCCATTACACCTCTATTAAATGGACAGGTCATTTTTCCAGCCACGTTGGCAATCTGGCTCTGAACGGAGAGGCCCCAATGCTGCCAACAAAGCTCACTGCCAGTGAGAGGCCTCTCCTCCATAAATCAATCCAACCTGCTCTTAAATCCATCTATACCAGGAATCATCTATAGAATCATAGGGTTGGAAGGGACCTCCAGGGTCATCTAGTCCAACCCCGTGCACAATGCAGGAAAGTCACAACTACCTCCTCCCCCCCACACCTCCAGTGCCCCCTGCTCCATGCCCAGAAGATGGCAAAACACCGTCAGACTCCCCAACCAAACTGGACGGGGGGGGGGAATAGCTTCCTGACCCCAAAGTGGTGATCGGCATTATCCTGGGTGTGTAAGAAGGGGCTACGGGAACTAAGCACTGATGTAACCCATCCTGCTCTCCCTCTCATGATCTGCCTAGGTTCACAGAATCAGCACTGCTGTCAGATGGCCATCTTGTGGCAATGAGTTTCCTAGGTCAACAACACTGTGCATCACCTTAGAATCTTCTCTGTGTATCCTTCCTCCCCCCTCACTGCCACATTTGGCCACCCTCAGAACCTGGCCTTTTTTCTTTTATAGTGCCAGCTCTCTGGGAGAAGAAGCCCATGAGGAGGAGGAGGATGACGGCTCTTGCTGCTTGGTGATGTTGATAGTTTAAAGTAAAAGATAGTATTGGAAAAACATCAAAGCAAATGGGCCCGGCTCAGATATGAAATCCAGAGATCATTGGCCTCTCTTAGTTATTTCTCTTGTACCTCCTTCCTCCAAGGAGACTAGAGCAGTGTATTTTATCCCCATAGCATCTCTGTGAAGTAGGTGACTGAGAGATGGTTTCAGGTGGGCAGCTGTGTTGTTCTGCAATAGAACAGCAAGTCCAGTAGCACCTTAAAGACTAGCAAGATGGCCAGGGCATAAGCTTTTGAGAGTCAAGCTGCCTTCATCATGGGGGCAAGTAGCTGAAGAAGGGAGCTTTGACTCTCGAAAGCTTATGCCCTGGCAGTCTTGTTGGCCTTTAAGGTGCTACTGGACTCAAAAATCTTGCTCTATGCTGAGAGAGAACTACTGGTCCAAGATCACCCAGGGAGCCTCACAGCAGTGTTCCCAATCAATACGGATCCAGAGGAGTTAGCCGTGTTAGTCTGTAGTAGCAAAAATAGAAAAGAGTCCAGTAGCACCTTTAAGATTAACCAAATTGACTGCAGCATAAGCTTTCGAGAATCACAGCTCTCTTCTTCAGAACTGTGATTCTCGAAAGCTTATGCTCCAGTAAAGTTGGTTAGTCTTAAAGGTGCTACTGGACTCTTTTCTATTTTTGCTACTACAGACTAACACGGCTAACTCCTCTGGATCTATATGCCCATGGAAAGCACCGCATTCAGCCGAATGGAGAGGAAATCCATCAACCTCATGAAGAAACTGGCACAAATATAAACAGACATCATCTTCCAATCAATAGTCTAATACATCATTCTGCTGGCTCCTTTTTGCCCCCCCCCCCCCCCCAGAACACCACCCTAAAAAGAGTAGGCCAGCCAAGGCTTCTTCCCTCCTGTGTCATGCATGCCGTCACCACAAGAGGGCACAATGACTCCCTTTCTCTGCCACAGGGGGAGGCGAGTGGCCATAGCTTGCTCACTTGCCAGAATGAGCCAAGATGGACCCTGGGGGATCACAGCCGCTGTTCAGAGGAAGGGGCGGGCCTATGAGTGATGGCAACTCTTCTTGGTGCCCATAGCTGCAGCTGAGTCAGGAAAGCAGCTGGCACCCATTTGCACAGCATTGTGGCGGCACTAGGCCTGGGATGGAGCTAGGGTTGCCAGGTCCAAGTTGGAAGATTCCTGGAGATCTAGGGGGAGAAACCTGGAGAAAGGGGGGTTTGGGGAGGGAAAGGACCTTGGCATGGCATAATTCCATAGAGTCCACCCCCCAAAGTAGCCGTTTTCTCCAGGTGAGTTGCTCTGTGGCCTGGAGACCAGTTGTAATTCCAGGAGATCTCCAGCCACTACCTGGAGGCTGGCAACCCTAGATGGAGCCCACAAGGTACTGTCTTGCCAAGAGCCCTGGATTTAGCCCTGTGGGATGCATGATTCTGCCCTAAGAGTTTGTGGATCCCTGTTGTTCCACATGGGTTTGGATGGCAAGAAAGGAAAAGCCTCCCAAGGATTTGATTTGAAACAAGGGGCACCTCTCAGTTGAAAACAGCTTGTGGTCCAAAAGGTTTGCTTGGGTTTGGATTCTGAAAAGAGATTCAAATCAAACCCAAATGTCCTAATACTCGGGTTCAGTGCAGCAGGGAGCGTTTTTCACACATGTCCACAGTATGACCCTGTGATAGTGCAGTGTTTAAGAATAATTATGTATCATCCGAGTTGCTGATTGCTGGCTGGCATGAGCAAATGTAAGGCAGGGGGAGGGCTTCATTGTTGGGAGTTAACACATCCTGTGATATCTGTTCCATTGAAGTCACGTCAGTTGTCACGTGAAGGTCAGCGAGGTGGGGAGTGCCGTTTGCGCCAAGGAGAAGTTGCTGACTGGAAGTTCTGAAACTGAATGTAGACTCTGATATAGCATTTTATTTATCCATCTGAAAGAAATATATCTTGAACCTGCTGTACCGGGCAGCTTGCAACATTTTAGTTAGATAATAAAAAACAAGAAGCAGCTGTTTAAAGCAGCAGCGTAAATCCTTGAATCACAATACAGACAATAAAAAAGCCGCTATAAAACCCTCCCTGTGCCTTTTTTCTGATTTTAAAAAAATGTACACAATACCTTTAACACAGCCAAGATCAGCCCTAGGCACAACTGGCAATATTTTGCGCAAGTGGCTAGAGTATTGGACTAGGCCTGGGAGAGAACTGAGTTCAAATTCCTGCTTACCACCACACTCACTGAATCTTGGGCCGTTCATACTTTCTCTCAGCCTAGCCTACCTCACAGGGTTGTCGTGTGTATATAACAGAGGAGTGGGAATACTATTTAAATCATGTCCTTAGAGTATGTCTGTCCTGCCCCTCCAGAATCTACTTCAGGATGCTTTCCTTCTACCCTGATTCCATGAAGGAAGGGTGAGATTTATTTGTATATGCACAATTACAGTTGCCAGCCTCCAGGTGGTAGCAGGAGATCTCCCAGAATTGATCTCCAGGCTACAGAGAACAGTTCCCTTGGAGAAAATGGCTGCTTTGGAGGGTGGAATCTGTGGCATTATACCACACCTGGGGACCCTCCTCTGCCCTATTTAGGCCCCACCTCAAAATCTCCAGGAATTTCCCAACCAGGAGCTGGCAACCCAAGCACATATATGTATTATGTGGTGATGGGGAGTGCCCTCAAGTCATAGCTGACTTACAGTTACCCCTGGTGGGGTTTTCATGGCAAGAGACTAAGAGAGGTGGTTTGCCAGTGCCTCCCTCTGCAACTCTGGTCTTCACTGGAGGCCTCCCATCCAATTACTAACCAAGGCTGACCGTAGCTTCTGAGACCGGACGAGATCAGGCTCATCTCGGCTATCCAGGTCAGGCCATATATGTACTTTAGGCATGTATATATTTAAAAAACTACATATCCCATAAGGCACTGCGGGCATCTCGAGTAACAGGAACTGCAATTCCCAGAGAGCTCTGCGCTGAACCGTGTGCGCAGGCGTAGAGCGCTCGGAGCGAAGTCCTGCGTTGGCCAGGTGAGTGGTTTACCTGCGGCGAGTTCGAAGAGCCGAATTTAGGGGGCTGGAGGGGGGGTATTGCTAGGTGGGGTGCTGAAACCCAGGAGGAGGGGAGAGAAGCTTTGCCAGGCCCGAAAAGAGGGGGACCAAGTTGTCTTAGTGGCGCCCCTCAATTGAGGGGCTGCTTTGCACATGGAGTGGTGACAAAGGACGGTTCGCTGCCCCCGAGGGAACGGAGCGGGACGAGTGGGGGGTCCGCGCGGGGACACGTGCGTAAAACTTGCCAGGGCTTCTTCAAGAGAGGGCAGGATTTTCATTTTTTTAAAAAAACGAATTAAAGGTATTTTAAATGCATGTGGATGTGATGTTAAATACATTTAACTGAAAGTATTTAAAAATAAGTCAGGAAAACGCCTTTCTCCAACCAAGGAGCAGGTCGGGCTTGCTTCTGGGGAATCAAGTGCCAGGCTCTGAAACTGGCATTGCCAGTCTCTTCCTGAGAAATTCCTCCCCTGCCCCTCGGAGATGAGATTGGGGGGCGGGGATCTGTTCTGCACACCTGGACTCTGTTCCCTTTTCTTTAAAAGCCTCCTTCATTTCCAGCTGGCCTTGCTGTGAGTTCTGCAGAAGGGAAAATAGAAGCAAACGCTATATTAGCCCCTGCATTTTGCATTACTCTCCCATTGTTCCTTAATCTTCCTGTATAAGCTTGGCAGGAAAAAAGCATGTGGTAGGTGCCCCTCTCTGACAGACTTGGGCCTGGAGGGCACCGCTCCCTCCTTCTCTCCACCCCCTGACAAGCTTCTGATTGACAGAATTCCAACAAGCGTTCCAGCAAACCTTGACAGATTTTTCCCTTTGACCTTTTACAAACATGATTTGCCAATTCCTTCTCAGTGCTCTTCCTAGGCGTTGCAAACACCTATGGCCTGTTCCTGCATGCTCAAAAATTTTTTCTTTGCAATATTGCTCTCTGCTGCAACCTGGGATCCAGAAACAGGTTACAAAATATGTCTTCGTCACATTTTATCTCCCCCTGCTGAACAACACCCCCTACAACACACACAAAATTTTAAAGCATTTAGTTGGTTTTGAGATATAAACCACCAAAGCTTCCCAGGTGTTTGCAGGTGGCAGTCAAGCTTACTTTCTAATATTTTGTGTTAAACATGCATAAAATCTGACTCCCTCCGTTTTTTCCCCTAAAGTGCTCCATTTTTCTCTCCTTGTTTTATTTGGTGGGAGGAATTTTATTTATTTATTTGCTTCATTTATACTCCCACCTTTCTTTCAGTGGGGACCCCAAAGTGATTTACAGCATCCTCCCCTTCTCTCTTTTATATGTACAACGACCCTGTCGGGTGGGTTAGGTTGAGCTCCTGTGACTGGTCCAAGGTCATCCTGCAAGCCTCGGTGGCAGAGTGATTCGAACCTGGGTCCTCCAGACTCTAAGCCAACCAGTACACCATGTTGACTTGCACTAGGCGAGGGGAGGGGGGAGTGCAAGGGAAACCAAGAGATTTTTTCCAGCGCGTGTTCTGTTTTGGCCGTGAAATGGCTTTCTTCGCATCTTGCTTTCCTCTCTGGAAGCTGATCCAGTGGTCTGTAAGTGCAGCTAACTGGTGATAGGGGTGGCCACAGCCGAAAGGTGGCTAGGGTGAACATTTGTGCCTTGTTTTCTGCAGACCCCTCCATGGATCCGGTCAAGTCCCCACAAGGCTCTGCTTGTGAGCCACCTCCTGACGTGGACACCGATGACTGTCTCCAGGACTATTCCTATCTTTACAGCCCAGACATCCTCAAGTGAGTGTGGCCCAAGATTGCTCTAACATGGGTAAAAAAATTGCCACGAATCTCTTAAAGGGATGAACTCCTTCATTTGACTTTTTAAGTTAGGCTCTGTTCCAGTGCTAGAGATGTGAAGACCTGGTAAAATTGGAGAGGAAAAAAACCCCTTTCCTCTCTTATTTCCTGAGGGCTTTTTCCTTAATGGCTTCCCAACCAAATGAACCTCACAAGGTTGTTGGGCTAAGCCATCTCACAATACAGATGTGGCCAGCATAGAGTTGAAGCGTATTAACCACTCTGCCTGAGATTTCAGAGCGGTTTACAGTTCAGCTTGCTGCCACAAGAACCTTTTGATCTTCCCACAGGTGGGGCAAGCATTGCTAAGGCAGACTTGCCATTCCCTTCTTGATGTCGTAATGTCATTTCTGAATGCACACCGTAAAAGGTCCTGTACAGATTGTATATTTGCATAATATGAAAATGTCCTTCCTCCTCTTTTCCAGGGGCAAAGTGGCGTTCGTCACTGGAGGCGGCTCTGGGATCGGATTCCGCATCACAGAGATCCTGATGAGGTCTGGGAATTTCTCTCCACAGACTTTGGAGTGGGAATATCTGGATTCTGTTTATTGCAGTGGGTTTGGGGACCTGGCTGTGTTCCTTCTCTTCTTTTCCAAAGACTGACCAGCTATGAACCTATTCTTGGAAAAGAACCATTTATCTCCTCTTATATGTGCATTGCCATAAAGGGCAGCCTTCGATGGACCGTGAATTTGCTAGCTTTCATGTTCTAGAGCTGTCTGGGCTGACGGCTTTCTAGCAGGTGCAGAGGTTGCTCTTTGACCCCACAGGCAGCAACCAGAGCATTTCAAGGCAGGATCCCTCCTTTGTGCTCTAGCATACAACCTATTTCCTCCCCCCCACCCCACAACCTTCAGCATCTTGTGGGAAACATTCCTGTAGCAATCAATCTAATCTACAAAACTTGTCCATGGTTTTATAACCTCTGTTCTCAAGCTTCACGTTCCAGAGAAAGAGCTGCGTTAATCTCTGGCAAACAAAACCAATGGGAGTCTTGCAGCAGCTTAAACAATAAATACAGTTTTTATGCTAGGGTATCCTTTTGTGGAGTAGAGGCTGCCTGGTTGGTATCTGATGGAGGAAGTTCTAGTCCACCAGAGCATACGCTAGAAGAAGAAAATTCTAAATTTCTATTCAGCATATGCTTTTTGGCTGCCCATATAATAAGGAAGCACATGATGAAATGATTTATACCGTTATTAGGTAAAATTTCTGGTCTTGCTGAAAAAGCTAGACTTGATTACCGTCTGTCGGATGAGAATGCCAAGATGACCTATCAAGTAGACAGATATTGTTTGGTGATATTCAGGTCTCGGAAATCATATTGTACTGTAACTAGATCTTAACTCCAAATCATTTTATTTGTTCTCTTCTATGCTTCAAACTTTCTTTTTAGTGCAACGGTGTTACAGGGTTGGTCAAATGATCATAAATAAAGAAATGAATGAATTTCTGCTTTTCTAGGTGTGCCTTAAGCAATGTTTTTTTTTCCAAGTGGCACATTCTAGATATCTGGAAAAGACCTCTTCTGTAACTTAAGTGGCAAACACATATCCCATTTGGGTGGAAAGTTTGTGTGTGATTCGAGTCCTGTGTGTTCCTACATCCCCTGCGGCTTGTGAGATTTTTTAATTTTTGCAGGCATGGCTGCCAGACCGTCATTGCAAGCAGGAACCTGCAGAAACTGACAGAGGTGAGTGGGCGAGAGATTGTGAGATCTTTTTAAATAAGAGTTTATCGAACAATACAACAGTAGAGGATATGTTCCAAACAATGCACAACAACCGATAAACAATCTGTGGAATATTTTTGAGTTAATCGTGTTAAGATCTACGTCAGAGTCACTGTTTTGATAGCATTATGTTGTCAGGACACTTGAAACTATAGCAGCATAATGGCTCTTCTAACAGTCTGTAAAAAAATTCATGCCATAGTCGTATTTTTAATTGCTTTGTACTAGAAGGCAAAATTTGATATGGTGTGTTGTATTGATGGCCAAATTGCAGCACCTTTTGGATGCAATTCAAACTCTTGATAGAGGCAGCCTTGGCAAGAGGGGGCAGAGCAGAAAACAGATTTGATCAGCTTCACTGGGAAGTTGTCCTGTGCAAGAGGATAATAGTTATGTATAGTGGTTAGAGGGCTTGGCTCGGATCTGGGAGATCCAGGCTCACATCTCCACTCTGCCATAGAAGCTTGCTGGGTGACCTTGGGCCAGCAGACATTCTCAGCCTAACCTACTTCACAGGGTTGTTGTTGTGAGGATGAAATCAAGGAAGGGAGAATGGTGTAAGCTGCTTCAGGTCCCCGGGGTGAGAAAAGCAGGCTATAGATACCAAACGAAGACACTGTGCTGAACCAAACAGAAATAGTGCAAGAGAGCAGTCGCGTCTGCTCATTTAAATAAGTTTCTGATCCATATGAATAGAAAGAAAAGAACTGACAATGTGTGAGTGATGCCTGCTGAAATTTTGGAAGACAGAGTATTGCATAAGACGTCCAATGGCTCAGCTGGGTGGTAATGAATTAGTTCTCTGCTTAGCTCTCCCCACACTCTCAAGCAGGGCTTTTTTTTCTGGGAAAAGAGGTGGTGGAACTCAAGACCGCAAAATGACGTCACTTTGGTTCGGCTTGAACAAGGGGGGAGTTTTTGGAAGTTTAAATTGCCCTCGACGAAAATGGTCACATGGCCGGTGGCCCCGCCCCCTGATCTCCAGACAGAGGGGAGTTTAGATTGCCTCAGAGGGCAATCTAAACCCCCCTCTGTCTGGAGATCAGGGGGCGGGGCCACTGACCATGTGATCATTTTTAAGAGCTGCCAGAACTCCGTTCCGCTGCATTCCCACTGAAAAAAAGCCCTACTCTCAAGTAACTAAAAGCAGGGGGAAAGTAAGGATTAATATTTTCACGTGTTACGGTCCTGGAGAGTTGGAGGGAGGAGGAGAGGGAGAGAGATATTTAAAATATGGGACATGCTGTTCAGTGTTGAAAACTGAATTTCTGTTTCCTTGTAAGGCAGATCTGACATGCAAATGAACCCTTATGGAACCCGTCAAAAAACATCTACCATATGATGAAATTGATAAAATAGGTTCCCCCCACACCAGCCTCCATGGCCAATTCAGCCGACATCCAGCATGTTGAAATGCTACCCTGTGTTTTGATGCTGCTACTCTTTTTCTGCCAAAGCGTTTACTACTTTGGGCTGGTGTCTTTATGGCAGGAAGGTGGGGGAGGGGTTTACTCTCTCACGTAAAACCCTTCTTTCCTTTTACAGTCTGCCAAAAAACTGTCAGCAGCCACTGGCCAGCGATGCTTACCCCTCTGTCTAGATGTCAGGCAACCCCAGTCAATCCAGTCAGCTGTGGACGAAGCCCTAAAAGAGTTCTCGAGGATTGATATCCTTGTTAACAGTAAGTTGCGCTGAGGGTGGAAGATGCTGTTTGGGGCCCTAGCCAGCTGCATACAAGTACGAAAAAAAATTGATACTGATGTGTGCTGGGAGAGCTTGTGCTCTCTATTTTTTTGTCTGTCTGTCATGTTTATATGCCACGTTGGGCATATAGCTCTTTGGGATCTTGATCCAAGAAGGTTTTCCCAGCTGTTGCTTCCTCAGATTCTTTATGTGGAGATAGCAAGCGTATTGAACTGGGAGGTTGAGACACAGCTGATGCAGAGGGCAGCTGGTTTCATGGCCCAACTGTCCTGACTCCTTCCTTGGTCGCCTTCCCCAGATGCAGCTGGAAACTTTCTCTGCCCGGCGAGCTCCCTCTCGTTCAACGCCTACAAAACGGTGATCGACATAGATACCTTGGGCACATTCAACGTCTCCAAAGTCGTGTATGACAAGTGGCTCCGGGTACGTACCCCTTCTCCACCCAAGCCATTGAGCCAACTGGTTTATTTGTTTCCTTCCTTGATTTTATATTTATTAAATATTATTATTATATTAAATATTTATGTGGTTTTACTGGTTTTAAAGTTATATGTATTTTAAATTACTATACCGATTGTAATCCGCCCTGAGCCTGCTGATGCGGGGAGGGCGGAATATAAATTGAATTAAATAAATAAAGAAATACTGTCCACCTTTCTCACCAAGACTCAAGACGGATTCTTACAATGAAAAACGATGAGGTTGGAATGGCACAATAGATACCATTCACAAAATGAGAACGCGTTGCATGGAAAAAACAGTATAAGACAGACAGTATAGCAGGAGTGATAAGAGTGGGGACCAGTGCAGTAAAACATATTCCATACAACAAACAATATAATAAGGATTGCAAAATTAGAGACCAGTGCAATAAAGACAACCTAGTATAGACTATGAAGACTGCCTTAGATTCCACGGATGCTCACTTATAGCCTTATTCCCTTTATAAAAATGTCCTTTGCTTTACACATATGTTTTCCAAACTTTCCAGTCAGCTTGTGACTCTTCTTTGGCTGCCATTCTTCCACACGATGCGGCTTTTGTCTTGCTACTTGTGCTCACCCAACTGTCTTGCAAGTGATACCAGCTGCTGGGCAGGTCTCCCACACCGGCGTTTCTTTTATCGGCAGGGCTAGGATTACCAACCTCTAGGAGTTCTCTCAGCCTCTAGGAGTTCTCTCTTACAAGTGATCTCCAGAGTGACTGGGATTGCGCTATGATGCCCCAATGTGAACGGCCAAAGCTTGGACAGCTGCTGATGTTCTGACCCGGGTGCATCCCCTTTTCCTCTCAATGCAGCCAAATGTCCTGCTGCGATGTGGCGTGTTAGGCTGGCAATCCACTACCCCTATTTCCTTTTCCTGCTGATGCAGTGCTGGAAAGACCAATGCTTGCTTAGAGTGCATTCTGCACTTGGTGCTGGTGGTTTGGTTTGGTTTGGTTTTTCGGATGCCAGAGGTATTTCCTTGGCATTCTGGCTTGCTTTGCAGATAATTCCTCCTGATCTGTTGCTCAAACGGACTCTGTTTTTGAATCCAGGACCACGGTGGAGTCATTGTGAATATCACTGCGACGCTCAGCTACAGAGGCCACGTTCTCCAGGTCCACGCTGGAACAGCGAAGGCAGCTGTAGGTATGGTAAAAGCCTGCTCTCTCCTTGGGTTTTCTCCGATCTCGACCTCACAAATGGCAGTGTTTAAGCTAAACCTTTTAGCCTATTAAGTAATTAATGAAGGTGGGGGGAGTTCATTGCATGGGGATGTGGATGCCCCATTTATTGGAGAATTCTAGTAACTTCCCAATCAAGGAGAGGATTTTCATCTATTTTATTTACGCTTCTTATCAACAGTTATTTGAAGCATCAAAACTCATCTCAGTAAATGACTTGGAGTGCAAGTCCATATGGTTATCGTTATGCAGCTCAGTTCTAAACTGACTGATACAATAGCTTAGAGGTAGTTTTTTAAAAACCACATGGTATAGTTCTCCTTGGACTGTACTAATACGGGACGCAAATGGGGGATGACTTGCAATTTCATCTTCCTCTAAGTAAAGCTTGCACATTCAGAAAGGTGGCATTTTGAGAATGGTTCTCAGAAAGAATGTAACGGGAACCATTTGGGCATTTTAAGTTTATTTAATTTTCTATGTTATTTATAGTCCACCTTTCTTACTGAGACTCAAGGCAGATTGCAAAATGTAAGCAATACAATCCATAAAACCTTTAATAAGCAATGTAATAGAACTAGGAATTGCAAAAATTTGAAATGGATCTGTCACCTGAACTTTCTTTGAAGGATCTATCATTTGCTTTTCTAGATACTTATACAAGTTCTTAGGTGTACACCTGCTGGCATCAAGGAAGATCCTTTGCTTTAAAAAAAAGTTGGTTGTCGGTTTTCTTCCTTAGATTTGGGAACTGTCATAACTAGAGAGAGAATGGCTAGGTGGCGTGGACTTAATGCCTGTATAAAGTTTGCTTGGGGTGAGTGTGTGTGTGTAGTGGACAGCTTTACTTTTTGCTTGAAACTAAAGGCAAGTTTTGATGTTTCCTTGCACGTGGCCATTAATATTTTGGTATTTAAAAAAGTATAAGTAAGTCAGGATTGTCCTGAAAAAGTGTAGATTTTAGCCTTGGGTGCGTGCATCAAGAGGCCAGCGAGGTTGCTTCGAATTCCTATGAATTCAAATGAATTGCTTTTACAAAAAGCAGCACAAGTATTTGATCGAATGACGCAGCATGAAGTCAAGAAGGGTTTTCCCAGATTCAATCTTGTGAGACAGTGTTGTTTATAGAAACGGTGTTTCTGAAAGGCAAATGGTGATGGATGGAAGGCCAGGTCTGGGGAGCAGACGCAGTTGTGGGTTTGGGCTTTCTGGGGTTCCAGTACTATTTTGCTCATTCGTTCTTTCCTCCCATTGTTCATTCTTCATCCCTGCAGATGCAATGACCAAGCATCTGGCTGTCGAATGGGGACCCAACCGAATCCGAGTGAACAGCCTGGCACCGGGCCCCATTAGTGGCACAGAGGGCTACCGGCGTTTGGGTAAGGCGTTAAATGCTAGTTGGAGGACCTTTCTGATTTTTCTTTCCTTTGGATGAGCAAACAAAGGGGAGGAGGTTGCAGAGGGAAATGCCGAGCTTGTGATTTTGCACCCTGAGAACAAGAAGCCATTTCTAGGCAAAACTTGGAATTGTTGCAGTTTTATAATGAGTGAATAATCAGTTTGTTTAGGAAGGGGTTTGTTGTGTGCTGCCCACGCCCAGGTACTTCTGCACAACCGACATCTCCATGGAGCAAAATGTCTCTGCTTTCGATTGGAGTTTGGGACTGTGTGGTATTCATCTTTGTGAGAGCCAGTTTGGTATAGTGGTTAAGAGCGGCAGGACTCTAATCTGGAGAGCCGGGTTTGATTCCCCGCTTCTCTTCATGAAGCCAGCTGGGTGACTGTGGGTCAGTCACAGCTCTCTTAGGGCGCTCTCAGCCCCACCCACCTCACAGGGTGATTGTTGTGGGGATAATAATAACATACTTTGTAAACCGCTCTGAGTGAGCATTAAGTTGTCCTGAAGGGTGGTGTATAAATAGAATGTTGTTGTTGTTATAACAAGCCTTGATGGCATCTTCCTTGATCACCCCTCAGTTTTGATCCCTTTTTTCCTTTGGCTCCCTTACAGGTGGGCATCACGCGGAGGCCAGTGGCTTCCACCACACCATCCCTCTCCTACGAACCGGGAATAAGACGGAGATTGCCCATGGCGTGTTGTACCTAGCAAGTCCTTTGGCATCCTATGTGACTGGCACGACCCTGGTGGTGGATGGGGGGAGCTGGTTGACCTCTCCAAACGACTTTCACTCTCTGTTGGGTACTGCCTCACACTCTTCTAAGCTCTAGGTGACGTTTCTTTCCCCCCCTGTGGGAATTAGATAGCTAAGCGAGGGCCCCGTGCTGGAAAATGGTGGGGTGAGAGTGTGTGTCGTGTTGCGTTCCTTGCAGCTGGAATCTCTTGGTACGCAAGCTTTGCATGGTGGCCATGAATGTTAAGCATTGGGCTCTTTACTTCACAAGGGAATGCTTTGACTTTGTAGCTTTAATAATGCTGTGTTGATCTGTGGCAAAAGGGTGGGAGAACAATGCCCGAGTCATGCCTGGAGGCTAATTGGAAGGTTCTTGGCAGTATGACTAGGAAGACAGGATCTGCATGGAATTGAGAACTTGCTTCCTAACCACAGACTGCACCTGAAATGGTTTGTGGATTCAAAGTCTGTGGCTAACCTGGGCCTTTTCCACACATCTTACCTGCCTGCGGAACATCGTGCAGAAGACACCATCTTCTTGTGTGAAATCGCGCCAGGAAGATGCTGTTATCTGGGAGTTTTGCTCGAAATAGCACAAAACTCCCAGATAACAGCGTCTTCCTGGCACGATTTCACACAAGAAGACGGTGTCTTCCGCACGATGTTCCACAGGCAGGTAAGTCTTGTGGAAACGGCCCAGCACGTTTGAAGCACATGCAATGAACACAACTTTGCATACAGCTTTTAGCAAGCATGGCTGACGCTGGGTCAGCATCTTCTTCTGTTCTTATAATTCTTGTTCTGCATTTATTACACCCAGAGTGTGAAAAGGCTGGAAAGAGTTTAGGAAACAAGTGAGTTAAAGATGATGGTTTGTGTAACCTTCCTCTTCTGATCCTTCCGAAACTTAGTATAGTATTTTTGAAAATCTCTTAACTGTGAAGACTAGAAACTTCCCTCCCTAAAGATAAGTTAGTCATTTCTAAACAAGCTTCCTGGAAGCATGCACTATAAGATCTGCAAGCGGCCCTTACATATATAAGCATTTGTGCATCTTCAAATTCACAATCCAGGCATTAAAGTCATACTGTATTCCAGATACAGGCAGTAGATTCCCCCCCGCCCTTGTATATTTTTATCCGTTCTTCCTCCAAAGAGCTCAGGGCAACAAATATAGTTCTCCCTCTCCTCCATTTTATCTTCTCAACAACCCTGTGAGGGGTTGGTTAAGTGGAGAGAGAGTGAGTGGTTAAGTATCACCTGGCAAGTTTCCAGGCAGACCTGAGTCTCCCATATCTAGTCCTACACTCTTGACTGTACCATGCCAGGATAATCCTATTACTGAAGTATCTAAAAGGGTTCCATTTTCTAACCTTTAAAACTGCCCTATACTATTGTGTGTTGCGAATTTCTCGGGAGGCTTTGAGATTCTGCTTGCATAAGCATCTGTACCACGTATGGGATGGATTTATTTATCTGGCGTTAGTAAAATGAATGACCCATTGGGCTTTCAGGGTGGTCTCTTCATGGGCTCTTTCTTAAGGAAAAAAGAAGCTCAATCAGGGCTAGTGCGTCCATTGCTGGGCCAGCAGCTGCCTCGAGCACTAAGGCGCCAGGGGTGGGGGCGGGGGCGCGCGCCACAGAGCTCAGTTGCCCCATGCTGCTGCACACAGCTGCGGGCCAGGCGCAGCAGCCGGTCAGGGCGGTGCGCAGAGCAACTGAACCGGAGGGCTGGGAGGACGCATGCACGCCATCCCAGCGGCATGCCCTGCGTGTGACGTCACACGCAGTGACGTCATCATGCTGTCTGGGTGCACGCACACGCAGGGGAACAACAGCCCTGAAACTGCCTCAGGCGCCAGAAACCATGGCGCCGCCCCTGAGCTCAATGCCCTTAATATTAACACTTCCTTTCGTTCTGTGTTGCTTACACAACACACAGTTTTATTCCAGGCTGAACTGAAAAACCTTTGAGCATCCCAAAAGCCACTTCGTGAGTTCCAAGAGAAGATCGCCTTGCCTGTCTAGCAGAAGGGCTTCCTGCTTGGGTGCTTTTAGATCTCACTTCTGGCCGTTGGCTTTGGATCTCGTCGGTCTCATCCAACGTCCTCTTCTTTCTTACAGATGTCTGGGCCACAGACCGAAAGAAAGATAAATGAACCTGGAGTTCAGGATTTACCAACAGGATGCCACGGTTTAGATCCTTTTCCAGAAATGTCGATACGGGGCCATTGTGGGCAGTCCCGGCCCTTTTCCTCCCTGCAAGGTGGTTTGGGCAGCAGTGGAAATGGCAGTATTTAAGAACGTGCCTCTTAGAGCTCAGCTACGTCTTAGAATATCTTTAGTATTGATTTTGCAAACAATAGCTTCAGGGATTGCTTTATCATGAAGGAGAATTCCCTCCCTGTTGTTTTCTGGCAAGAAAAAATGTCTTTCCTGACCTTTTGTACCTCAGCTGGAAAAAGAAATCTAGGTAGTCATGTGTTTTCTCCAGCAGGGTAAAGCAGCTCAGGGGGCAGGCCTGGTTCTTAACAGTGAAGTACCTGCTTTGCCTGCAGAATGTCCGAGGCTTAAAAGGATCAGGTAGTAAGTGGTGTGAAACACCTCCACCTGAGATCCTGGACAGCCAGGGCAGTTTCAGGTGTTCAAGTTAGGGGTGCTTTTTTTCCATGAGAAAACAGCAGGAGAGGAAATTATTAGTCATCCATTCCACTCACCCCCACCCATGCTGTTAACCTCCTCGAGAAAGCAATCCTGGAAGCTGCATTTGGAAAAGTTGTTTAAAACTATTTACAGAAGAAAATCATAAGGTTGGTTGAAACCCTTAGGGTTGTGGGAAATGAATGGAGGGACTAGGAAGTTATGGGATGTGAATGTTCTTGCTCGCCAGCTTTGTCCTATTTGGGATTGCCACAAGATATCCAGGATGGAAGCCCAGAAGAACAGTTGTGGCTTACTCTAGACAGCAGTCACTAGAAGTACCTTTAGTTTGGCTTAAAATATTTGCAAATTTTTGTGGCCTGTTATCTTGTCTCCCAAGTTCTCCACTCGGGCCTTTCTCAAGGAAAGGTTGTGCACATGTGTTAATGTCTACCCACCTACCTGAATTTTGTTAACCTCTAATCTTTGTGGGTCTGAATCAACTAGTATGATTTTGCACTTTCTCCAGTGATCTTTTCCCCCCCATTAGTAACACAGCAGCTGCGGAGGGGGGGAAGCTGTCCATATGCAGATTCTCTGTTTTCTGTCTAATAAATTCCTTTTGAAATACTTTTGGTTGGTTTTGTAGTTCGAGTACCAGTTAGATTTCTGGCATGGCAAGCGTGTGTTTGTTGGTCATTTATTTGTTTCCCTTTGTTTCCCTTGATTCTCAAGTCTGTTTTGGCCACTCCCCAAAACAGCACTCTGCCTTGACAGACGCAAGCCATCACTCCTGGGATGATAGACAAGTTTGGAGGAGTTTCTTAAAGCTGCCAGCCTCATCTGGGTCTCTGCCTGCTGTTTGAAGGCTCCAAGTTGGACACGGACTCTTTCTGGGTTCGTTCTGCTAGCAGAGATGTTTTTTTCCTCCAGTGGAAAAGCACGCTTGCTAGTGAAATAGATTGTGGGATCCAAGCCACCGCTGCTAGCAGGCCGACATCTCTTCCAGCTAACCTGTGTTTGCATTAGGACACATTTTTGTAAGCATCTGAATTGTGTGCCCCAGCTGCTGTGCTTTCTCTCCACTCCTGTGGCATCAGAGCCCCGTTAATTATACAACAGCTTATCTGCATGAAGTCACATTTTCTCAGCCTCTGCATCACCTTTATGTAACACCCACACCAGGCAGAAGTAGTCCTAAAAATAGACTTTCTTGAGTCTAATTTCTGTCCCATAATCTTCAGAATGCCCTCCTTTGATTTTTCTTTCTCCCTCCTTCCTATTTTTAGTTCTGTGCACAGCAGTGAACGTGTAAGTGCATTACCCTTGGCTGTAAAGAATTTGCCGTCTTCCGTGGTCTTCCTGTCCCACCTGCTTGCCGCTCTTTAGTATTCAGAAGCATCTGTGTTTGGTGATAGGATAGAGCTGTCATATGATGTGTGGTACCAGGAGATGGGTATGAGCATCAAGGAATAATGGTTAAATCTGAAGTTCTGCATGGAATACAGACCCTTCCCAATCTTGTTTTTGGAGGAATGGAACAAGTCCAAAATGTCCTCAGGTTGGCACGGTATTCAGGACAAGAAAACTGGGGAATGGGCATAATCAGGGCTCATTTCGAGGGGGAAAGCGCCAGAAGGCAGTTCCCCAAAGAGGTCACATGTCAGGTGGCCCCGCCCACCTGACTCTCAGCCATTTTGGGCCTGTTTCAGCCTGGATTGGGGCCAAAATGGCCCAGATCGGGCCTCTGATGGGTGGTGGATCACTCTCCCACTCAGCAGCAGCCCTATCCTGACCGTTTTGGGCCCCTGTGGGGGCATTTTCAGCCCTTTTTGCCATTTTGGGCCGAATTTTGGCCCTGAATGGCCAAGATTGGGTCCAAAACAGCCAGAATAGGTGATGTCAGGGGGGTGTAGTTATGCTAATGACATACTTCTGGTGATGGCAAGGGGCGTGGCATATGCTGATGAGTTATGTTAATGAGTTCCTCCAGCTCTTTTTCTATGAAATGACCCCGGGCATAATTGCCAGCCATTGTGCACATTTCTTTTGGTGCAGTTGAGAATGCTGCATGAATAAGGGACGGTATATACATTGTATCGTTAATCTCCAACACAATGTGAGAGTTTTCAAAAACTGCATAGTGGGCAAGTGGGAAATGATGCACACTGGCCGGACAGGGTCTGAAACACCCTGTTCGTTCACATTCTCTGTGATGGTTGGTACCGCTATGCACACTGTGGTGGTGTTCAGGTATCGCTCCAGTTCTGCTTGCATTAAACAAAACTTCACCCAAGTGCACTTGGATCTCGGCAAGAAAGGAAGACTATAATAATACCAAGTTAACAAGACTGAGATGACGAAAGCTCCCAACACAACTGGCACAGCAGAGCATCCAGAAAACCGCCAAGGTCCAACTGATATGTTTCTGTGGGTGATGGTGACAGTTATAGGTATTTCGTATAGGAAATTCCTACCTGAACCTCAAGGAAGGACGGTGCAGAGCACACCAGCGGGACTTAACTTCTGGTGGTTTTTTTTGTCTGGGCAAACATGAAGGATTGCTGTGTAGTTGAGAAGAAGCCAAGATACTAAAGGGGTGAGAGATTAAGTGGAGGATATTGCAATCCAGGGCACTGAAGGGGAAGCCACCCCTATTTCCCCCTCCTCGCAACTGACTTCACAACTCCCACATTGGACACGAGGACCATAATGTCTCAGTCCCCCCCCCCTGTTTGGTTCCATTTCCCGAAAAGCAGCACTCATCTGCAAGGCCCCCCTCTTATCGAAAGCAAAGCATTGTTACACCCAGAGGGGCTTGTAGGGGAGGTCTAGCTTGGCCCGCTGGGCTACAGTGCCTGCTTGTTTGTAGGCAGCGTTTCTCTGCTGCCTGACATTCTCCTTCCTGAGCTGCTTTGTTGTCAAGCCAACCCGTTGCTAGGCTATTCATCCTGCCTCTCTTTGGGTAACCAGTGGGGCTTTGGAAGCGGCAACCTGCAGTCCTTCCCAGAAGCCTGTATGCTGGTAGCTATGGCAACCAGCAGGTGAGCATCGGTGCCTCTTGGGCAACCTGCATGAGGATGGAATGAAAGATGGGCTATGTCAGGGCAAACTCCTTTCCCCTGGCAGCTGTTTATGTGGCACAAACCCCCACCCCCCCCCAAAAGAAAACGGAAAGGCAATTTTAAGGACTCCATATGGCTATGGCACCGCCAGGCGTTCGGTGGTTGAAGGGGGCGGTGCCATGTCGGCCTCCCACCTTTGGGGAGGGGGAGGGTTCTCCCCACCATTGCACTTGGTTAATTTATTTCATTATTGTTTTGTATATTGATTTTAGTATTGTTGTTTTTTGTTTTTATCGATTTTAAACTGTTCACCGCCCAGAGCCCCTGGGATGGGCGGTATATAAATTGAAATAATAATAATAATGATAATGATAATAATGATAATAATAATAATGATAATAATAATAATATAAGGGGTCCTTGCAGCACTAAAGAGACACTCGCAATATAGATGTTTATTTCAGTATTTATACCCCAGTGAGGACCCAAAGCAGTTTACATCATCATTTTCCCCTCTTCTATTTTATCCTCTCAACGACTCTGTGAAGTTGGTTGGGCTGAGAATGACTGGCCTAAAGTCACCCAGCCAGCCTCCATGGCAGAGATGAAGAGAAACTTGTGGCTTCTCTAGAAAGACAGGGATGGTTCAGCCTAGAGAGACTTCTGGAAGGGAATGCAAGAAGTGTCAAGGACACAAAAATAGAAGCAAGCGTTGCCTAAAATGCTCTTAGTTGGCCCCATCTGCTAGAGCTGACTCAAAGCACCCACCAGCAGCTGGTGCTGCCCCCTCTGTGGAACAGCTCCTCTGATTTCCCAGACCCACTCGATCCACCTCCGAGGGCAGGAGGGCTGTCTGCGAGCAAAAAGCAAGCTTTCGTTACTGCAAGTCAGATGCTTTTACAGACAAGCCAGGCCACCTGTTTCGCTGTTTTCTTTCATAATTGGGCCAAGATCCCAGTTTGTTTCCTTGGCATCTAAATCTAACCCTGAAGACCTCCACCTTGGCCTGAGTTTAGGTCTTCACAGGACCTTGATGTTACAGGTGGCAAAGACAAAGCGGCCTCTCTTACACACCTTCAGTCAGTGGAAATAACTCTCTTGGGAGGAGAGGCTGGGATGGGTGGATTTCTCCTTTTTGCAACCCAAATGCAACATTACTCAGCATATGAAAGCAGAAGCTTTCCCTGTTCTGTGAGCAGGAGAAATTCCAGAAGAGTGACATTTGAAAAAGAATTGTTCAGAAAAAATCTCGCCCTGCTTTTTCTCACCAACAGGCAAAGAAGCTCATGTTAAATAATGCATGACGGTAAAGGAGAGTTTTCAGCTTTAGTTCTCAGCCACAGCCGATGTTCAAGACGGCATCAAAGAAGGCTCTTTGCAGCAGTTATTTTGCTCCCCAGCTCTCTTTCTGTTGTTTACTGAGATCCAGATTTCCATCTTTACCATTTTCTTTTTAATAGTATTACTCCGGTTTCTTGGAAGAACGGGATCTTTAGTTGGCGCCTGTCATGTTTTTATCCCACCCTTCTTCAAGGAGCACGGGGTGGCATACATTGTTCGCCGCCTGGTGATGGATCTCAAATATTTTCCTTTTTGTCTTTGGTTGTGTTAAAAAAGGCCCAAGTTTCTAATCTAGACCTCACAGTGGTAGATAGGCTTGAAGAGACTGTACGTTGTCTGCTGATATCTCTGAAGCTAGAAGTGACTGATAGAAGTTTCAAGATCCAGAGGAGTTAGCCATGTTAGTCTGTAGTTGCAAAATAGTAAGAAGTCCAGTAGCACCTTTAAGACTAACCAACTTTATTGTAGCATAAGCTTTCGAGAACCACAGCTCTCTTTGTCAGATGCATCTGACAAAGAGAGCTGTGACTCTCAAAAGCTTATGCTACAATAAAGTTGGTTAGTCTTAAAGGGGCTACTGGACTCTTTACGATTTTTAGAACTTCCAAGTAATTTTAAACAGGAGTCCAGTAGCACCTTAAAGTCTAACATTTAATCTTGCATAAGCATAACAAAATAAATAATGTTAGTTTTTAAGGTGTTACACACTTTCTGTTCAATTTTTTTACAACAATCCATTCCCTCTATAATTATCCTACTATATAAAAAGCTAAGCGTATTCAAGACAACTCACTTCCTACCCTGGTGCGCCACCAAAGGGCGCTGCTGTGGAGGGAAACTCAGATGAGGCAGCCAGACCTCCAGAGAGTATGCCACGGTGGGAAGCCCAAGCCAGGATCAGGAGGGGAGCAGGTGGCAATGCCTGCTCTCCATCTTTACCCAGCTGGGATCAGGATCAAAGCAGGTTGCAATGTCTGCCCCTTGCCTTCACCCAGCCTGCCCATCACCCAGCTGGGATCAGGAGGGGAGCAGGTGGCAATGCCTGCCCGCCACCTTCACCCAGCTGAGATCAGGTGCGGAACAGGAGCAATACCTCCCCTGTGCCTTCACCCAGCTGGGATCAGGAATGGAGCAGGTGGCAATACCTGCCTGCCATTCACCCAGCTGGGATCAGGAGCTAAACAGGTGGCAATGCCTGCCTGCCATTCACCCAGCTGGGATCAGGAGCTAAGCAGGTGGCAATGCCTGGCCCCCCTTCACCCAGCTGGAATCGGGAGCAGAGCAGGTGGCAATGCCCACCCACCCCACCTTCATCAAGCTGGAATCAAGAGTGAAGCAGGTGGCAATGCCTGCCCCCCCTTCACCCAGCTGGGATCAGGAGTGGAGCTGGTAGCAATGCCCGCCCACCACCCTTACCCAGCTGGGATCTGGTGTCAAGCAGGTGGCAATGCCCGGCCACCCATTACCTGGCTGAGATCAGGTGTGGAACAGGGGGCAATACCTGCCCTCCACCTTCACCCAGCTGGGAAGAGGATTGGAGTAGGTGGAAATGCCCATCCCCTCTTCACCCAGCTCAGATCAGGAGCAAAGCAAGTGGCAATGCCCGCTCCCCCCTTCACCCAGCTGGGATCAGAAGCAGAGCAGGTGGCAATGCCCACCCTCCTTCACCTAGCCAGGATCAGGAGCGGAGCATGATGCAATGCCCATCCCCCTTCACCCAGCCTGGATCAGGCACAGAGCAAGAGGTAATGCCCACCCCCAACTTCACCCGGCAGGGATCAGGAGTGGAGCAGGTGGCAATGCCCGTCCCCCCTTCACCTGGCTAGGATAAGGCGAGGAGAAGGTGACAATGCCCACCCTCTTCACCTGGCCTGGATCAGATGCAGAACAGGAGGCAATGCCCACCCCCTGTTCAACCTGCCAGAATCAGGCACTGAGCAGGCAACAATTCCCCCCACCATTCACCCAGTTGGAATCAGGCACAGAGTAGGAGGCAATGCCCATCCCTTCTTCACCCAGCCGGGATCAGGAGTGGAGCAGGAGGCAATGCCTGCCCCCCTTCACTTGGCCTGGATCAGGTGCAGAGGAGGTGGCCATGCCCACCCTCCCACCTTCATCAGGCTGAGATCAGTGCCGGAGGAGGAGGGAATGCCCACCTGCCCACCCTCCCCTTTCTACAGCCTGTTGTATTTTTTCCCACAACAGGCTTTGTTGCTAGTCTTCAAGAAATCTCTTCAGAGCAGCATAAATTATTTTACACTTCTCCTGCTTTATCCTAATAGCAGCCCTCTGTGAACACCCAGTGAACTTCATGGCTGACTTGAACACCCGAAACGCTGTCACATAGTGGCTTTCAGTGGTATCTTTTCCCTCCTGAGGAGAATGACAGCTTCAGTAGCAATAAAAAAAAATTCTATCCCAAAATCTGCAGTCTCTTTTGATTATGAATAGAGCTGGGTGAATATACAGTGAGGTGGTAGTGTGTGATTTATAATTTGGTCCAGGGCTTTTTTTCTGGGAAAAGAGGTGGTGGAACTCAGTGGGTTGCCCTCAGAGAAAATGGTCACATGGCCGGTGGCCCCGCCCCCTGATCTCCAGACAGAGGGGAGTTGAGATTGCCCTCCGTGCAATCTAAGCTAAGTGGCAAGTAGGGCAATCTAAACTCCCCTCTGTCTGGAGATCAGGGGCGGGGCCACCGGCCATGTGACCATCTTCAAGAGGTTCCAGAACTCTGTCCCACCGCGTTCCAGCTGAAAAAAAACCCTGATTTGGTCAAGGATCACATTGTTCTCTAGAATCTCAGCAGAACTGCATATGTTCCCCCAACCCCTCAGGGTGGGGGCTCCCTCCAGTGCCTTGGAGTGATGTATTTAATTCCACCTTTATAGTTACTTGGTATAACAGATTTCCCTTGCCATATTTGGACTTGAACAAATTTTTGCATTGGCAGCTAAATAAAGATACAATAAATATCCTTGGTGTGTAATGATACCTTCTGTGGTGTGGTATTGTGCCAGAAAACACCGTGTGATGCTGTGCTAGAAACAGCTTTCGTCTTCTGTCTTAATTTTGCTCAATGGGTTTATTTTGACAATGCAGAATATCTGAAAGAAGAAAAAGCCTACACACAAGAAAACAAAAGTCATAGATTAAACAATGCTTTCTAGGTTATCTTCTCCAGAACTCGCTCTGGAATTGTACAGACCTTCTTTTCCTTAAGGTTTTTTTTTTGGAGGGGGGTGACCTACACTGGCAATCCATTCCATTTCCCCCTTTAAACTGACCTTGGGAGCACAGAAATTAACTCATAACATTTTAAAGATTGGTTTGGAGTAGAGAAAATTCTGAAAATGTGGATGCTGTTATCCGGTAGATTTTCTTTTTTTTATGTTATTGCTTAAACTAAATTACAGAGTGGTTAGATTGCAAGGATCGGTAAGCTTTTATCAGTAAAAAGGTCAACAAGAAGTCAGTATAAGAAAACCCATTTGCGTAACTGAAAACATACTGCTGAACATTACTGATAATTGACAAGTTGATCCATAATTGTCATTTCAGTCCATAAAGTTTCCACGGCCCAAACATGGGTTGTTTTGTTCAGTTAGTAGGAAGGGGCAGAGACAATGTCTTATAATCCTAACATTCACAGGAGCACCTGGTCTGATTGATTTAAGGTGCTGCTATAAATCTGTGTATGGTTTGCAGTTGGATTTCTGGCTGCTGTTACTCTTTTCCCTTTCTGTAAAGCATCTTGCTCTGGCCTGGATAGCCCAGGAGAGCCTGATCTCATCAGATCTCAAAAGCTAAGCAGGGTCAGTCTTGGTTTGTAATTGGATGGGGGACCTCCAATGAAGAGCAGGGTTTCAAACCACCTCTGCTTGTCTCTTGCCATGAAAACCCCACCATGTTGCCATGTCAGCTATGACTTGAAGGCACTCTCCACTACCTCCAAAGCATCTTTGTCTCTTAAACAATTCCCTTTCACATACTGGTTTGTTTTATCATAGGGTTCCATAACAGGGGGGCTGCCAGTAGCTCCCTTGGTGCCCACCGAGCTTTGGGCCATTGCAAGGCAGAGCTTGTTATTGGCTGCCCACATTCAAATTAAAGAATCTTCCATTGGAAGATCAGGAGGACTGGTAAGCACTTGGGCTTTCCTTAATCATTGTGTGGTTCCATTCCACCTTCAGACTTTCCCGTTTCCCACGTATAAATCCAGAGGAGTTAGCCGTGTTAGTCTGTAGTAACAAAATAGTAAAGAGTCCGCTAGGACCTTTAAGACTTAACCAACTTTATTGTAGCATAAGCATTTGAGAACCACAGCTCTCTTTGTCAGATGCAACTGACGAAAAGTTGCATCTGACGAAGAGAGCTGTGGTTCTTGAAAGCTTATGCTACAATAAAGTTGGTTAGTCTTTTTTTTTCCAAAATAAAGAGGGTACAGAAAGAAGATGGGGAGTTACAGGGTCAAAGGAGGGGTAGGATTTTGCACTACAAGAGTTATCAAAATACAGAGTACTCAAAACATAATCTTAATCAGAGTTAATCAATATTAAAATAAAGAATACATATACTATTCCAGCTAGTGAGTATTTTCACATTTACCTTCACAAACTAAATACATTATGCAATCTACCTCGTCATTAATATTTGACCATTTCCATCTTATCATAGCTTTATATTCAATATTTATCGATATATAAACCTCATTCTGTAATTACTGCACTATTTCATCTTAACTCTTTATATAACTAATTAATATAGCAATCGTCTCTACTTGTCCCTTACGTTATCAATGTTTCCGAATCTCCAAACTATTTTAGCAAGTTGGTTAGTCTTAAAGGTGCTACTGGACTCTTTACCCTTTTCCCAGGAAGTGTGAAGAGGAGCCATTCTACTCAGCTCCACCTACTATGGAATCCATTTTGGGGTGGCACTCATCACTCCGTATCAAAATTCCAAATGTGCCCTCCAGCCCAGGAAGCCAGGGGGGTCCCTGTTCCAGCCTCTCACCTCCACATCCCTGCCCTTCCCTTAACTTAAAACAATCTAATTTTTTGTTTTCTACAGAGCTTTTTCTCTGTGAGTACACACCAGTAAGCAGTACCAGCACCACTTTTGGCCAGCAGGCTTGGGCTTCCAAGCAGCTAAACATCATGAGCAGCATAACCTTTTTTTTTTTAAAGAGAAAACACACTGGTTTTCTAGGTGCCATATGTGGTTCCATCCTGAGCTGCATTTGGGTCTAGATCAACAGCTTGCAAACCCTCGGGGTTAGAGCGCGGGCCAGAGAAAATCAGGTACCAATCTTCGTTTTAGTTTCAAACAGATGTTTCTCAGCTTTGGAAGCCAATGCTTTAAACGGTGCACCCAAAATTAACCAGGCAATACTTTTAATACTTTGGTATTAAATATGCAGAGATGCTATGGGGCATGCCTTTCACTCGCATGTCTGTCACTGTTGCATCAGTAGAATATTATCGGCTTGGGAGCTATTGTTGGGTCACTGAGACGGCCCCCGAATCAGCACACGAAAATCCACATGAACGGTAAACAGTGGTTAAAAATAAACGAATGCTGCCGCAGATAGGTCTCCAGTGATTGCCGGTTGAATGCCAGCCTGCGCTGCGCTTTAAGCCGGCGGTGCCACAAAGAGAGAGAATGTAATGGGTTTAAAGAGCCTGGCTGGCCCTTTAAAGCACGCTTCTCTGTGCGCAAGCGCATCAGGCTCGGCTTGGGGAAAGTTGCTGACGTCTTGCGGCTGAGCATGACATCATCTTTCAAGCCGCTGCGGCGGCGACTATAGTCAAAAGGGCAATAAATTTTGCGGTTCACAGATCGTTCTACCGGCATGGGCAGTTTTTCTGTTGTTAGTAACCGCCCGCCTCGCTTGTGGATTTTATTTTTTAAGTGAATTTCAGTTAAATCCGAGGCTTAATCGGAGCCAGAACCAACCCAACAACCGCATTCGACCCCAGAGATGATGATGATGACGACGACGACTTTTATAATTTATGTTATTTACAGTTCGCCTTTCTCACTGAGACTCAAGGCAGATTACACAGTGTGAGATTAGTGCAGTCAATTTCAAGGTCATCAATCCTGGGAAGCGTGAAGTAATTTTTAAAAATGTCTAAGAATGCAGAGCGCATGAAACTCCCAGGTCTCTGGGACATCTGGAGGGAAAGGCTTCCAGATAAGGGGAGATGCGTTAATTTTAGCAGATATTTATATATCATTCAACCCAACAGGAACCCAAAATGGCTTACGACATTGGTCTCGCTCTGAGTTTTATCCTCATAACAACCACCCTCTGAGGTAGGTTAGGTTGAGAGAGAGTGACTGTGCGGAGTCAAACCACATCTGGCAGGCCTTGAGTAGTTGTGTGACTGTCCTCCTGTGCTGCACATCCACCTCGCCGCTAGTCCCAGGTCCACTTTTAGGCAGCTTTGTGGGGCAAGCATCAGAGAGAGAGAGACGTGGGCCGTTTTCACACCTTACCAGCCGCACAAAATTGCGAAAAACTCCTGGAACAACCGCGCCTTCCCGGTGCGATTTCCCGTCTTGATTCCAATTTGCGGCAGGGTGTGAGCTTTCACGAGTCACAGCCAGCGCTTTTTTTCAGCAGGAAGGTAGCGGAACGCAGTTATGGCACTGCTTGAAAATGGTCACATGGCCAGCGGCCCCGCCCCGCAATCTAAACTCCCCTCTACCTGGAGATGGGGGGGGGGCACCAGCCATGCATTTTTGCCAAGGGGGATTTAAATTTTAAAAAACTCCCCCCTTGTTCCAGCTGGCTCATAGTGCCCTCATTGTGCGGTTCTGGGAGTGTGCATGCACTTTGTGCACACACATGTGGTACCAGGGGCACCACCTCCGGCCAAGAGTTGCCACATGTGCCGGCAACCCACAGAGTTCCCCCACCTCTTTCCCCAGAAAAAAAGCCCTGGACACAGCTAACTTGTCGTCCCCCTTTTGGGCTGAGACTCAAGGCGGGCTGAACCGTCCTCCTGCTGAGCCCCCCGGTCGCTTTGCCTGGGCCACCTCGTGCAACTAACGCTCCCCCTTTCTTTGCAAGCCGAGAGCATCACAGATGCCGCCGCCGCCGCCGCCACCCTCGGCCAGGCGGAGCCTGCTGGGGCGAGAGACAAAGCCCTCCTCCTCTCCACCCCGGACGGGCGGAGCCTGCTTTGGAGCCGCCGGGCAGACGGAGGCGAAGCCGCCCGCCCTCCAGCCGGCTTGCGGGAAGAAAGCGAGGCGGTCGCTTGGGCTCGCAAGACACCAACGCGCCGGGCGGGCGGGCCGGGGGGCGCGATCTCTCGTGCCCCCTTTTGCTTTTTGCTCGCGCCCCCCCCCCCTTGGGCAGGGCCGTCGTTTGCAAGCAGCGCGCTTGGCAGTGCAGCATTTTCGGGCTTTCTGGGGCGGGGGGCTGCATTGCAATCGACCCCCCCATTTTTTAAAAAAACAGCTTTTGCCCCCCTCCCCGAAGGGGGGATCGGGCTGCTGCTCTTTCCCTTCTGGCGGCGATGGATGCGAGGCGACGGCATCCCAGCGCGGCGGCTCGGCTCGGCGGCGCCCCCAGCACCGAGCGATGGGCGGGCGCCGGCCGCTAAAGCGCCCTGGCTCGGCTGGACCGCCGCGACCCTCTGCTCGGCCCGCTCCTGAGCTCGCCCACCGGCTGCTGCTTCGACGGCGAGGCGAGGAGAGCCCCTCCCGCCGCCGCTGATGAAAATGGATCCGGCTCTGCTACGGACTCTTTCGGAGCCAGGCACCAAACCGGACCGAGAGGCGCTGCTGGCGCTGGGGCAGCTCTGGGCCGAGCAGAACGGGCCCTACCTGCTGCTGGAGCCCCCCGGAGGACCCGACCGGGACCCGGCGCGGCTTCCCCGGGAAGGCCCCCCGCGGAAGCCGCCCCCGCCGCGGATCTTGTCGCTGGCGGGCGAGAAAAAACCGCCGGGCCCGGCGCGAGTTCCGAACGGCAGGCGGCTGCCCGGGGTGGATCAGCCCCTCTGCCCCGACGGCTCCCTCGGCTATCTCTCGGTGAGCCTGGCGCTGGTGGAGCCGGAGCCCGCGGGGCCAATCAGCGGCCGGGAAAGCGGGGCAGGTGGCGCTGCGAATCCGGATTGCCCCGGGGACGGTTTGGATTGGAGGCTCGTTCCGGTGCGGGACGCCGTGGAGCGAAGCGCGGACCCGGAGGGGGAAGGACGGGGCGGGGGCCCTGCCTTCGAGCCGGCGGGGCTCGCGGGTTTACACCTGGGCGGAGAGGAGCCGGCTGAAGCGGAGCCTCTCCGGGGAGCCTCGGGGGAGCGGGGCTCGCTCTTCGCCATGGAGCCTCCTCGGGAGGAGGCCCCCTTCCCCCGCCTGCTGCAGAGCCCCCCTTGGGTTCCCAACGGGGAAATCTGTCGCGGCCGCAGCTGCCCGGGGAGCCCGTTGTTGCGGCCCTTAGACCTGGCCCCGCAGGTGGGCAAGGGAGTGGACCTTTTCCCGGCTTTTGCTTCGCCCGAGGATGAGTTGGGGGGAGCCCAGCCGTTGGGCGAGGAGCCCCCGGAATATTCGCCCCGGCTCCGAGCTGTCTTCGACGCCTTGGACCGCGATGGGGACGGGTTTGTCCCGATAGAGGAATTCATCCAGTTTGCCACTGTCTATGGAGCAGAACAGGTAAAAAAAACCCCTAAAATTGATGTGACTTTCAAATGTGCTGAGATGGGGGGGGGGCTTCTCCTGGGGGCTGGTTGGATTCTGGAGTTAATCCTCCGACCCAGCCACCCACCTCTCATTTTGTTTTTTGATTATGCCTTTGTCATTTTTGGAGCTGGGTTAAAGGTATGACCTTGCTTCTTGGGTGATGATTTTTCGCCTTTTTATGTTTTGGGGAAATGTTTTTTTTAGTAGGAGTGCTTTTTGCCCAGAATAGCTTCAGTGGAAACCTTTTGATGGTAGAGAGTGTTCTGTTTTTGTCTGTGGCTTAACCCTTTTCATGCTCATTTGGGTGCAAGTCATATGGGGGCCAATGAGGCTTGCTCCTTGGGAAGCCCAGCCTAAGGCCTGGTTGACACATCCTGCAGACCTTGGCGGCAAAGCTTGTTCTGGATTGCAGTACTTCAGGCTGCAGGGGAGGCCTAGCGGTTTTCAAGTCTTTCCCCTTGCACTGTTGTTACACGCATACAGGCAACATTGCAACCCAGCAAGAAGGCCAGGTGGAAACTTCTGTGGCAAGCTAACTTTCTGTGTGCAAGGTGGTGTGCGTGTTGTGTACCCTGGTGTTGCAGCATCCCAAACTCTGCCTGCAGACACAAGTGGTACAGCCCTGAAAGATTGTCAAAAATGGGTGTGTTTTAATGTATTGAAATTAAAACCGGAGACTTCCGGCACATTTAAAGACTGACACAATTTATTCCAACGGAAGCTTTTGTGTTATTATTTGCCTTTAAAAAAAACTGAATGACGTCGGGTCAAATATGATGCTGAACTGGATGGCCTGCTTCACTGGTAGTGGTGAATTCTGTTTAGCCTGAAGGCTATTGTGAAAGCCTGGCCCTTTGACTCTGATCATATGAATTATGGTTTTCTAACGGGCATCTTGCACTCTTGAGAAAGGAGGAGGGGCTCAAGGTGGCAGGAGACTGACGGGGGCAGGTTTGGCTGTTCGGGCCCCTGGGAAAAGTCCTGGTGGGCCCGTTGTCTGAAGGGGTGGCCCCCTCTCTGTGCAAAGTAAGGCACCATGATGAAGTCGCGCAGGGTGGACACAAGCCACTGCTACTGGCCCATTCCCCCCTTTTTCTAGGGCCATTTTTATTTCACAGTCCACTCCTGGAAATTGGCCACTGTCAAAATGGACCCATCTGCTCCAAATGAGCCTGTTTAATTCAATAACTGGCATTCTTATTTAACAGGTTCTGCAATTCTGTGTCCTTTGTAGTCTCGAGTGCTTACTCCTGGTCGGCCTGTGCGAAAACATTCCACTGCACCTTTTACACACCCTCTTTTTACTTGTGTTCAACTTTTTATTTGTGTAGTTGTGGGACTCGCAGGAGTCCCAACATGGCCCGAAACGGTGTTGATCTTCTGGGCCAAGTTGCGGTGGTAGTTGATGGCCAGCTTGGCTTGTATCTCTCTCTGTGGTGGTAGGAGAAACACATTTAGGATCTTGTGGCTTTCGTTCCCATGTCTTATGGGGTGTTGGGGACTGCTGTGACTAGGGGAAGAGAATAAATGTCAGAATGGCCCTCTGAGATGTCATCCTCCACCAGTTAAGTTTCCAAGCCTGAGATGATCCCTGCTTGGCTGGGAAGGGGGAACAGCCGAGCGGAACCATTTGCTGGAAAGAACTGGCAGGTACTGGTGAGGTGTGTTAATGTCCCCCATTCCTAGTTACCTTGGGAAAACATGGCAGTTGGATCACATGTTCCGTCATATTTATCATTTGGCCCTTCTGGTTATGGCATTCTGTGGCCTTCCATATTAGTACAGCAAGAAGAAGAACAGCTTTCTTGCTCCCTATTCTCCCCCCCCCCCCCTCCAGCTGAGGTTGCATGAATGCACATGGGATGAAAACTGACAGTTTGGGTGCTGTTAAGTGTTGAGCTACACACGCTTTCCAGGAGGAAGTATGGAAGCGCTGAATGGGAATGGGTACGTTGTTCCTTTACCCTTTGCTTACTGATGTCTCTGGATATTGTTGCAGGTGTATTCTATTCCCTTTTAGGGGGAGGAACTCTCTTAATCGTTGGCTTCTATTGGCTGAGTTCCGAGCATCACCTTGTGGGTGAGATTTTAACAAGAGCTGAAATCACAAGCTTATTTTCCGAACTGTGCCAGCTTT
This sequence comes from Eublepharis macularius, assembly GCF_028583425.1. Lineage (NCBI taxonomy): Eukaryota > Metazoa > Chordata > Lepidosauria > Squamata > Eublepharidae > Eublepharis > Eublepharis macularius. The sequence continues at coordinate 14,181,306 of NC_072801.1, forward strand.
GATATGCGTTGCCCACTTGGAAAATTAACCTGGGAACTAGAGTGCCAACCTGTCCCAACTAGTTCTTGTTAAGGCTTGTTTATAGCTGTGTAGAAAGGAAGAGAGACTTGAGTTAAAACTTGAAAATATAATAAATCACTGTTACTCAGAATTCTCTAGTGTTTATGAAATGGGGTGGGAAAATAAAAGTTGTTGAAGTGTGACACACAAAGTTGGATCCAGATCAGATGTTCAGTAGTATAAATGGGTGCAGGCAGTGTAATGACCTCCTTTCTCTCTTTAGGTAGATTTTGTCTTTAACCCTTTTCTTCTTGCCCCCTCTGGGTAGATTGCTCCCACAAGGAATGATATTACAAAATAACTTAAATTTCCCCTTTAATAACATGCCCAAGTGTCAGGCTCCTTTGTGGGACTATATGGCCCGGAGGATAGGAATGAGATTTGGGAATAACAGATACTCTGGGTTGAAAAAAAACACAAACCAAACTTTTATTTTTACAAGAAGCCTATTGGTTTCATATTATTTCTTAAGCTTGATGGTTTCAAAAGTGTGTTATTTGTTCTTACAGTTACTTTTCATAGACACAGCCACTCAGATCTTCTCTCAGGCTGTTCACACAGTTTGTCTGCTTCTGATAGCAATTTCTCACTCAAATACACAAGACTTTCAGGCACACACACACTTTGCCTCTTTTGCCCTGACTGAGTGTTCTTACACAGTTTAGGTTTCCACACAGGTTATATTTCTCTCAGAAATGCTTAAACACGCTTATGCTGCAGACAGCTTGCCTGCTAAAACCAGACTCGCTATTTCTCTCAGAAATGCTTAAATACACTCAGGCTGCACACAGTTTGCCTGCTTTCCCCAGACTGTATGTTTTTTCAAAAACATACACAGTTAGGCTTCCACTTAGTAACAGAAACAGCAGTTCACTCCACCCACACACTCAGAGCCAAACTACAAGTGACGCCTGACACAGGTTGGACACTTGTCAGCTTCCCTCAAGTTTTGATGGGAAATGTAGGCGTATTGGTCTTGCAGCTTGGCTCTCCAACTGCCGTCCAATGGACTTTTCAACTGTCACTTGTCCAACATTCCGCCAAGCTGCCTACATTTCCCATCAAAACTTGAGGGAAGCTGACAAGTGTCCAACTAGTGTCAGGCATCACCTGTAGTTTGGCCCTAAGTCATCCACCAGTCACCTCACTCACTCATCCCTCTCTTTCACCACCACTCTTCATCTGTACCACACCAAGCATTTAAAGACACACACTTAAAATCATTACAGGCAGTGTGTGTAATGGTTAGCATGTTGGATAGGATTGGAAAGATGTGGGTTCGATCCTCCACTCGGCAATCAAGCTCTCTGTATGAGCTTTTCCCAGCATCTTTCCTACCCAGCCACTTTCTTAGTATAACCTACCTTGCAGGGTTGTGGTGAGGCTAAAATGGATGAGGAAGAACCACATGAGCTGACTAGAGCTTCTTGAAGGATGAGCTAGGTGAATAAAGTGATTGTGTTTGAGAGTGGGGGAATTAGTCAATAGCAATGCCACTGACAAACAACTGGCCCAGGGAGAACTAGTCCCTAACAGAAGGGTTTCTAGTCTAGCTTTCTCTCTGAAGGGGTAGCTTTCTTCATGCAGGGAGTTGGTAATCTGGGTGGGCTATGAAAGAAGCACGTGTATTTTTGAAGCAAAATGTTGGAAGCAGGGGGCTATACCACATGGTATAGAACTTCCAGATCTGGGAAGAATTGTCTCCTCTGATCAGAGCAGAGGGGCTGAGTTTGGGTAAAGAAGGCTTCGTATTGGGGTGCTAGCTTGTTATCGTTTGCTGTCTAACAGCTCAAGCCAGTCTTGCATAGCTTACATTTGACTGTGCCTGAAACCGTAGATGTTTGCATGAGGGAGTGCTACAGGGTGTGTTATATGCAAGCTCTCCATTATTCTGGCTTGTGCTTCTCATTTTCCAAGCATGAAAAGTGAAGGATTATTTTCTTTTCAGCCCTCCAAAATTATCTTGGAGATTGCAGACTTCTAGTTCTTCCTTGCTGAGTAAATCCACCATGACTTGGCTATTACAGGTGCATTAAAAAGGTGTTTCTGTAGGTCTAGGAGCTGCAATACCTGAAGCAGTTGGTTTTTGGAATAGCTAGGCCCTCTGTTCAGTCTTGGCTACTTTGTTTTACCAAGAAGGATCAAATAATGCAGTTAAAAATCTGCTGTATCAAGCCCTAATAGAAAGTCTTCTGCAGTTTTGGCAGGATGCTGACTTCTTTTTTTTCTTCAGATAGTTGAATTTCAGTTGAAAAAGAGATCATTTACACAGATGGTCATCCTAGGTTTTTCTCCCCTTTGCTAAATAGAGTTAGTAGGTTTCTGAATTTATTTTTCAAAAACCTGCCAAACCCATTTTTACCCGAAGTCAAAATTCCTCCGAAACTTTTGTCTACAACCTTTCTCAATCCTCGTCTACCTACTCATAACTGAGAATAATTCCTATTTTGTTGGTAGAAAATCCTTTCAGGCTGGGATTCAAAATGGGTAGCGGGGAGCAGAAAGCATGGAGGTCGAATTATTTTTGAGGCACCTGCGGTCACTTTACGTCCCTCTTTCCTTTCAGTTTCCCCTCAAAAACGAGCGAATTGTTTACTACATATGTCACTTCCCCCTTCTTTAGGAATGTAGGGCTGTGTATGTGCTTTTCCATCCCATTTTGTCATTGCAAGAACCCTTTTAAGATAGGTCAGATTGAGAGAGAGCGATGGCCTGGAGTTGTCCAATGAGTTTCACGGCAGTGTGGGAGGATTTGAATCCAGATCTTCCTATTCATAGTTCAGAGCTCTCACCTCTGTCCCGCACTAACTCTCAACAGTGAAGCCAAGACAGATTAAGAAGGTAAAAAAATGTCTTGCTGGGTTGGTGGTTCTAGCTGAGCATTCTGTTTTGCTTGGTGGATAGTCCAGTGCCTTTGGGAATCCCCTGAGAATCCAGGCATGACCTTGGAATAAGCCTGCAACCTCAACCTGGAATGTGTCTGTAAGGGTGGCTGGGCTACGTGCCACTCTCCAGAATATCTTGTGGTTGCTGGCCTGAGCCCTGGTGCTGTTTGCCCCCTTCCTGCTCCAGGTTTTCTCTCTGTTTTAGCAGACCTTGGAAGGGTTGGCTCTTACCTGCACCTTATAGCTCTGGTGAGGAGAGTTAATTTCTCATGAGGATACAATTGGCTTAATGGAGGGGATTCCTGGATGGGCACTCACTTATTTAGCAGTCATGCACCATGTTGTGAGCAGCTCTTTGTAAATCCTGCCTGGATTTCTCTTCATTATTGATGCTGCTCTTGGATTCCTCTTCTTAAATTTCACCCCGCTGTTCTCGGCTTGGCTATCGTGTTGCACAAGATTCTTGGGGTTCTGCCTTGGGAATAATATCCTATTGATGAGCCGTGTTACCATCTCTGCCTTCTGATCAATTAGCCTTTGTGGCAACCTGGTGTTTCCCTTTTCCTTGGCCAGTTTCTTCATCCTGTTTTGAATCCTGACCATTTCTCTGATTTCTCTCTCATCTTCTAACCTTGCAGAAGGGGTACCCTGTCCAGTCTGGGCTGTTCTGAGGAACGCTAGCTAGCAAGCTATCTTCTTTTTATTTCTCTAATCAATTTTATAACAGTTGGTTGTGTATGTTTCTTTTTTTAAAAAAGATAATTTGCATCGGTATGCACTTTATAAACTTAATTTATAATCTGCCGTTCTCATTGAGGCTAAAAGAGTATTCCAAAATGTAAATATGATGCAGTCAGAGCCGTATAATAATTCAGCAAACAAGGAAATAGAACTGGATTGTAAAATTACAGAAACACAGTCACAGTATTGTGCATATCAAATTTCACAGACATTATGACCCTATTCCCTTTATAAGAAGGTGCTTCTGAACAATTAAGTGGAAATGTGGAATGGGGGGGGTGCGCTTGACTTTGATATTAGTCCTGATTTTAACATTCCTATTACTTATGGGTCTTTACCCCACTCTTCCTCTAAGATGATCAGAGAGGTGTACATGGTTTTCCTGTTCTTGACTTTGGCCATAACACCAGCCCTGTGAGGTAGGTCTTGCTGAGAGAGCATATCTGGCCCAAGGTTACTCAGGGAGCTTCATGTCCATGTAGTGGTTTGACCCTCTGTCTTCCATGGCCTGATTTGGATACGCTAATCACATGGTCCCTCGCTGCTATTGCTTGTCGAGTTTCTTTCAATGTACCAGCTCATGTATCCACTGAGAAGCATCAATCCCTCCCTGTCTTTCTCCCCCTGGGCTTTACTGTTGGAAGTATTTTTCTCCCATTCTGGCTCTGATACCAGAAGTAATCTGGCCAGAAAGAAGAAAAGTTTCATACAGAGAAACACGGCAAAGGAGCAGTGTTAATTTCCTTCTTGCTCATGTGCTCCATGTTCTGACAATTAAACAAATAGCTGCCCCTCCTACACGTGAGTAGGTTGGTGTGCAATTAATGCTGGTGTGTCTCCTTGTCATGCGTAGCATGGCCCTTATTATGCTCCCAGCGGGGGCACGTTTTAAGAGGGCAATTCCTTTCTTGGTGCCATGACAGCTTTTAGCTGCTCTCCTGTCTATTTTTTCCCTCCCTGTACCCCAACATCTTTTAAAATCTTTAAATCTTGCTTAGAAGGTAAGTTGTGCAGAAGAACTGCAAACTTTCCCCAAGCTGAGTTTGACACGGGCTGTACTGTTTTGGGGGCAGGCATGGATTCTTGAGCACTTGCCAGGTAGCGGAAACGAGGCAGAGCTTGAGATGCTGTTCCCCACCCAAAAGATCCACTTGCAGCTCAAACTTATTTCAAGGTACACTGAATACCCAAGATTGTGTTTGGTCTTAGAACAAACTAGTCGGGGTGGTGGGGGAACACCTTATTAAAAACAGAGCTCGCTACTTGATCCGGGAGAAGAAGGGAAACTGGTCGGAGGCTCTTCATATTTGTGGTTGTGGTTTCTGCCAGAACGGTAGTTTTGCCCAGATTCAGTCCAGGGTATAGGAAACCGATTTCCTCCCCTGCTTTCTCTTTCCCTAAAGTCAACACCAGCATTGTGTGGATTGTAGCTATCAGTTTCAGGGAATAAAAGCCTCTATGGGAAGGGCAGCGGAGACCTGAAACTCGGCCTGCTTGGCTAGTTCACAACAAGGCTCCTTTTCTGTTCTGTGTTCAGGGCTGCTCAAATGCCCGAGCAACCCAGGCGGTTGCTTGGGGGGTGCTGTCGCCTGCAAATACGGTGATATGGAAGGTGAAAGGTGCGTCCTCGGGTCCCTTGGCGGTATTGCTGAGGATGTTGGGGCCTGGCTTGTTGCATTGTGAGCCTCCACAGAGTCATTTTACCAGGGCTTTTTTTCAGCTGGAATGCGGTGGAATGGAGTTCCAGAACCTCTTGAAAATGGTCACATGGCTGGTGGCCCCGCCCCCTGATCTCCAGGCAGAGGGGAGTTTAGATTGCGATCTGAAACTCCCCTCTGTCTGGAGATCAGGGGGCGGGGCCACCAGCCATGTGACCGTTTTTGCTGAGGGCAACCCATTGAGTTCTGCCACCTCTTTTCCTAGAAAAAAACCCCTGCATTTTGCTGAGGTGTGTTTTGCTTTCAGAAGTGATGGAGTGTCAAAGTGGGCTGTTCTGCGAGAGTACTGTAGACATTGTTGGGAAAAGGAAGGGCAGGTATGTTGCGTGTGTTTAAGCCTCTGTCCTACAACAATGGAGTAGCTGTACCCAATCTGCCATCGCAGAAACGACAGAGTTTAGTGTCACTTTGAAGACGTACCAGGCTTCCTAAGGTATAGAAATGTTTGTGGAGCATAGAGCAGCAGCCCCACCCCACCCCATAGCATTCTGAACCTTTACTGAGGAACTGCGGTCTGGTTACTGCCTCAATTCCCTATACAGACTTGCTCTTTGAACTTCTTTTTTTGCTAGCCTCAGCCCCTGCCGTTTGTAGTAAAGGGGTAATATCTGTGGCCTACCTTACAGATTTATTGTAAGGTAGGCCACAGCAAATTCACCATGTGCTTGAAACGCTGAAAGTGTGCTACCAAATTCAACTGTTGAATAGAAAAGTATCTCTTGCTAGTCTTGTTGTCCACCTGGCAATCCCTCTCCTCTAACCACATTTGTTCAGCCCTGGTCCTTCTTTTGTCTTCGCCCAGATGCTTTATTTAATGAAGGTGGTATGAAGGAACAGGGGAAATGTACTCTTTTTTTTTTTTTGCTTTTCCATCTTTTGCTGACCAAGTGCGGTTTGCCTCTGCACCTCTGGAGTTAAAAAGCCAGGCTCAGTTGCAAGACGGGTAGATGATGCCTGTCTCCCATGGATGTCTGGATTCTGTTACCCCTTGCTTAAAAACAAAAAAACACCGACCTCTTTCCCTTGGCAGCATTCTTTAAACTGAATTCTGTACCAGTGTAAGGCCTTGCAGTGGGTTGTTACTCTGCCATACCTGTGGAATTCGGCCGCTGTTGCAACCCATGCTTTCCTGTAGGGATGGGGCAGTTGGTGGCTTGTTCAACTTGACGTGGGGTTTGTGATTTTGGGGAGATAGTGACAGTGTTGGGAAAGTGACAGCAAACTGCTTACAGATTGACAACCTCAGATTTTTCAGGCAGCAGAGTCTGTACGGCAGTTCCCGCTTGGGATGTTTATGTGCTCTTATCTGATTTTATGTTAAACAGACCAGATACTATCTTAAGCGGCTTTGGATGTTGTGCCTTTTTTTAAAGGGAGTGTGTAATTGGAGCAAAGTTTCGGGGTGGGGTGGGGTGGGAGGGGAGAAGGTGCTCGTGGCTGAAGAGAAACTCGGCTAGAGAAGGTGGTGGCTTTTCGTGGCTTCTGGCCAGGCGCAGGGCTTATGCAACGGAACAGCTGGGCTGCTTTGTACAGCTGATGCTGCAGCTCCCAACGTTCCTTTTTTGGTTTTTTTCCTGTCTGCTTTTGCTTCTCCTTTTAAAGAGGGGAATTTAAATGCTGTAAGCACTGCTGAATTGAACACCTGGAAGAAATGCATTTACTGATACGGGAGGGGGAGAGAACGGTTCGTCCTACAGTGAGGGATGGAGTATCAGTTTTCAGTTCTCAGGCAGTAACTATTGCAGGCATGAATGAAGGGCTGCTGCTGAAAAAGCCCCTTTGCCCCTGTGTTGGTATTCTGGCCCCTCCTTCCATGTTATTGGTAAGGGTGCAATGAAACTGGAGTATGAGGGAATTCCATACTAAAGTGGAAGTGGGAAAAGGGTATCCTGGAGGGGGAGACTCCTGGACAGCAGGACATTTAACGGTATGTGTCAAGTTGCCAAATGGGTGTGAAGTTCTCTGCCTCTCTGTAAGGTCCTGTAGGTGGGTCTGTGAATTCAATGCTGCCCTTCTTTTGCTGTGTCTCTGTCTGCCATAGGATCCTTTCCTTCCTTGCTGCTTCGGGTTCTCTGTCCAAGTGTCTTGCAAGGCCTGTTATTCTGCTGGAGAAATTGTTCATTTATAGTCTGCCTTTCTCACTGAGATCCAAGGAGGATCACAATACTGTAAGTGAATACAATATAATAGAAATTGACCTGCAGGAATTAAGCATGGGGGGGGGTGTCTGTGTGTTGACTTCAAACTTGCTAAGCTGGCTACCTAGGTCTGTAATTCTTTTCCCCCCTCTCCTGTGTTTTAGGTATGGTATGTTCTATCTTCTCCGCTGCAGACCATTACATGTCCCATTAAAAGAGAGGGCACGCAGCAGCATCTGAGTGGACAAACAGTTCCAACTAAAACGTTATTGTGGCATAAATATTTGTTTATTTAAAATATTTCTGTGCTGCCTTTCCACCCAGCTTAGGGTCCCCAAAGTGGTGAACATATCGAACATTAAAACAGCATTTAAAATAATAATACTACTAATAACAACAAAATTCAATTTATATACTGCCATTCAGGACAACTTAATGCCCACTCAGAGCGGTTTACAAAGTGTGTTATTATTATCCTCACAACATTCACCATGGGAGGTGGGTGGGGCTGAGAGAGCTCTGAGAGAGCTGTGACTGACCCAAAGTCTCTCAGCTGGCTTCAAGTGGAGGAGTGGGGAATCAAACCCGATTCTCCAGATTAGAGTCCTGCTGCTCTTAACCACTACACAAAACTGGCTTTATATAAATGCAAATTTATATAAAATGTCTAAAACGATAAAACAAAACATACGTGCATAGGTACATTGCACGTGGTATGGTGGTCGGAGCATTGTATGAAGATCTGGGAGATGCAGGCTCATATCCCCAACTCTGCTAAGCAAGGTTGCTGAGTGAGCTTGGGCCGGTCGCACCCTCTTGGCCTAACCTACTTCACAAGGTTTGAGGTTGTTGTTAGAGATGGGCATGAACCACAAAAAAACCGAACCTTGTGGTTTGTGGGTTTTCACGAACCAGGAACTGGCACGAACTGGGGCCAGTTTACGAACTGGTTCGTGGGGTTTAAATGCCCCTTCCTGGCTGTTTAGCAGCAGCAGGGAAAGGGGCCTTTGACAGTTTAAAGGGCCCTTTCCTGCCTTGCGAGCAGCAGGGCCCTTGAAACTGCCTAAGCCCCAGCTGCACACTTACCTTGTCCTGCGGGCCCGTGGTGCCCTTCTCCTCCTCCTGCAAGGTGCGGGAAGGCTGTTTTTGGCCTCTTCCACCACTGTGTGGGCCCGCAGGGTGGCGGAGGAGGCCGAAAACGGCCTTCCTGCTCCTCAAATGGCCATGGCAGGGGTGAGGGTGGGGGCTGGGGTTTAAACTGCCCCTTTAAGACCCAAACGAACCAGTAGACCAGTTTGTGGAATTTCGTGCAAACGAGCTTCCACGAACCACTGGTTCACGAACCATGAACCGGCGTTTTTTGGGGTTGTAATTCGATTCGTGCCCATCTCTAATTCTGAGGTTAAAATAGAGGAGGGGAGAACGGTGTTGTGCTCTGCACTGCGTGTCCACTGAGGAGAAACATTTCTGTTTGCTCCACGTTCTTACTCAGCTTGTGGGAGGGGAGCTTTTAGTGATGTTGGACATTGACGTTGATTTTACTTTTTGGGGTGTCTCTTAATATATTGACTTGGTGAACGGTTTGAAAGAGGTTTGTGGAGCTGGTGCGAGTTGGTTATAAAATCGAAGCAGATAAAGTTTCACACATGCTTGAAGAAAGGAAGGCATTAAAATAATATAAAATAGAGCAGAATGCTACGGGTGGGGGGTAGGGGGGGGTCGGCCGGCCTTTTCCTTGTGGTCCCAACGATTGTGAATCCAACCTGTTGTTACTTGCAGCATCTCCGTCTTCTGTTCTTGGTCACCCACTAAATTGTCTTGCAATGTTGGAAACTGGCCTTTTTCTAATTAAAACACTGTATATAATAAAGGGGGGGTAGGGCTGAGAAATTGCAAAAGGGCAAAATATAGTGGAAATCCCACCATTCAAAATCTGTACCTCCTGAGTCATATAAACTTTCGGGGGCTGCTTTTTCCTTTAACTGACTTAACAGCTGTGGCCTACTGAAGCCTGTGCTGTTCTTATCTGGCCAGTGAGTGAGTAGGTTAATATAAAGTCATATTTTCCTGCATTTCCAGAGAGCCCTCTGATTGTGGGGAGTCTCTTATCTGGGTCTTGGGGCTTTTGTGCTTGCAAAGGGGGTGGGAGCCATTTTACTATTAGGTATGAATCTGTATAATACCAGGGTGCTGGGATGCAAAAAGAACCTGTTAACTTGGCTTCTCTTAATTTTCCTTCTCTGGCTTTGAAATTTGGTTTAATTTCGTATGCAACTTGCTGTATGGGGGCGTGGGAAGGATGGCTCACGAGTCTCCGGAGGGGAAGTAAACGGTGGATGTTCTTCTGACTCACTTGAGGCTTTTGCTCCAAGTGTTTCCTTAATGCTGTGTGGTCATCATGTGGAAGTGAACGGAGTATTACTTTTCTCCACCTGCTTTCCAAAGGCCTGGGGCCATTTGACACCTCGCTAGTGCCTGTCTTAGGCCTCCAAGGCTTGTTCATGCAGCTTCAGGCCATCTCTCTCGGGAGCAGCGTGCATTTAATACTTTCATCAGCTCTCGCTGCACGTGTGCCAAGAGTTTTCCATATCTGTAGTGCAGCAAAGTCACAGGAGCGAAAATAATTTCTCTTGGAGGCATCAGGAATCTGTATCAAAGCTGTTTTCCCTTCATTTATTTGCTGAATTGAAACTTGTCAAATTCCCTCTCTGCTCCTGTTCCACAGGGTGGTGAGAGTTGGCTTGGGTGGCCAAAGCAGGAGGGTCGATCTCGCTGGAAATGAGCCGAGCTCCGGCAGCCCTGCTGCCACCTTGGAGGCTCACTGTGGTTCCTGGGAGCAGTAAAGAAGATGGGCCTCTTGCCTTCTTCCATACTGCTAGTTCCTCGAGGGTGACCTGAGTTGCTTAGCTAGGTCTGGTGTGGCAAGCAAGATGATCTGATGTGCCAGTCTTTGCTGGGGGGGTTACATATCCCTGGATGAACTTCAACAAATAGCATAGTTGTCCCTGTCCTACATAATTTGGACCTTAGAGACTCAAACTGGGGCAGGGTGGGGGAGTGTGTGGATGGGCCACTCTGAGGCCCTACTCCCTGGGGTCAAATCCTGATGTCCCTTCAAACAATCAACTCACAGAGTGGTTGTTGTGAGGATGATAATAACACACTTTGTGAACCACTCTGAGTGGGTGTTAAATTGTCCTGAAGGGCAATATGTAAATTGAATTTTATTGTGGTGGTGGTGGTGGCGATGATGATGATAGAGCTGGGCTGAATCCACACGTCCCGGCATAGCGCTAAACTGCTGGAACGATAACATCTTCCTGGTGCACCCGCGATGACGTCAGAAATTGCACCCAGAAGACGCTATCGTTCCAGCAGTTTAGCGCTATGCCAGGACGCATGGATTCAGCCCTGGTTCATGCATGCAGCTGCTATGCCATGGAGCCCACAGAGCAGTCAGGATACTTAGGTACCCCTTTCCTTTTTTTAAAAAAAGGCTGCTCTGAAGAGGAAGTGTGGTCATTCCAGGCTGAACTCCTTTCCAAACTGAGAAAGATAAATAGATTTTCTGAGCTGGGGCACACCCCTTCATTTGGAGCGCCTTGTTTTGGTGTTTGAGGCTTTGTGGTTAAGGAATCAGGTATATTTTCCTGACTCGATAGCATTACTATTTCCTCTCTTCCCATGTAATTTTTTTAAGACCCAGTCTTCAATAAATCCTTTGAGAGTAGCTCCCCCCCCCCTTCCTCCTCCTAGCTACAGTGAAATAATTTTGGTGGTTTCTGTAAAGGAAACTCAGTGGAAGAAAGTTAATACTTGGTATGCTGGTCCCTGTAACGGGAACTACAATGAAGGCGTTGTTCTCAAGGTAGCTCATAGATCGTATGGAGCTTGGCCCAAGAATGAGTATTCCTGAGCAGGGTAGCTGTTCTGTAGCTGAGATCCTGTTGCAGCATGGAGATGGACCTGGTTTCCTCTTGCGCAGTGTTCTCACAGGACACCTCTGTGCCACAAGATTATTTTTTTTAAGGCTAGGAATGGAATGGGACAACTTTGCTGGAGGGGTTTCTGTTTTATGTCTTTGTGTTGGGCCCAGAAATCATGTGTCTGTATAAAGGGGCTTATCTTTGCAGGAGCACAGGATGAGTTATGTGGTTCTATTTCAGCAAAGGCCAAGGAGTGACCACAAATGAGCTTATGAGGCCATAACGTTGGAGTTCATGTACTGTGGTTTGCCTTCACCATGGTTAAGTGTTAATTCCGTATGCATGAAGAAAACCCTAGTTAAGGCATTTCCTTTTCTACTTGTGCAGTCTCACAGGCGTCTCCTTGTGCATGCCTTCTGGGCCTTTGGCTTGGCAAGGAATGCTAAACCATTAGGGTTACCATTCCCCCGCCGGGGGCGGGGGATCCCCTGCTCTCAGCCTTCTGCCCCCCATGCCCATTTACTCGGGGGGAAGGGGGGCACTCCCCTGAGGCGCTTCCCCCCGAGTGCACCCCGAGCCAAGCCAAGCCACACGCTCCGACCCGCATTGTGCCGCACCATGCGCCACAAGCTGATCCAAGCCACATGCCGTGGCTCAGCTCAGGGCGTGCAGCGCATCTTGGCTCGGGGCACGCGGCTTGGGGTGCATGATGTGGCTTGGCTCAGCTTGGGATGCGTGGCACCAGCCAAGCTGAGCTGTGTGTCCCGAGCCTAGCTGCACCACGTGACCTGAGCTGCACTGCGCGCTCCTGCACCCACAGCGGGCCCATTTTGGGGATAATCGTGCCCTGCAGGGCCTGATCCAGCCTTTGGTGAGTGCAGGAGCGCCCCTGGCTGGCCTTTGACCCCATTCAAAAATGGCACTTCCGGAAGTGATGTCATATGTCATCGCATGAGCTGGGAATGTCCATGTGCGTGCGCGTGCGCGTGCGCGCGCATGGAAAAGAAAACCCCCTGAGCAGCAAGGTAAGTGCCAGGCTCCCAACCTCCCACCAGGGGAGTAAAGCGACCTGGCAAATCCCCAGTTTGGTCTCCAGGGGACCTGGCAACTCTATAAACCATTCTTTTCCTATCCTTTCAGGATCTTGACTCCAATTAAAATGACAAACCAGGGTTAGATAGATGTGCAGAAATCAGCAGGCTGAGAAGAATGGCAGGTGTCTGGTCCTTATGATTCAAAAATAAACTTTAAGGAACTGCTCAAACTGCAGGTAAAGGGAACAACTTTTAAGGGAACTTTGTTTCCATGTGAGCCTGCTTCAGTATGGACCTTCTTCATAGGCTTTGCTTCATGCGCCCCTCCCCACACACACCTTTAGAGGTTTAAAGAAGAGGGGGACTTTTGTTTTCCATCCTTTGTGACCCCCCACTCCCCCATTCTTCACTTGGCACCAACAACCTTTCAGTCGCAGATAATCACTTGAGTTTCTCAGACTTTTAAAAAAGTGTTGTTATCGTTGCCCATGGACTACGGTTTAATTTGTGCTGCTGGTTTTGCGTGCATTGATTGCTTGGCTTTTGGTTAAGAATATAGTGTTTAATAGAAGTGGCATGATCAAGCACAAAAATGGCTTTTTTTTTTTTGCATTTAACCTTTTAATTATATGATCTCTTTGTTTTGGAAGTGGCTTCAGGCGAACTTTTCTGTTTTAAGAACACATGGAAATGTGTTCAGTAACTCCTTGCTAGTTAGAAAAGATGACCCTGGTTTATCCTGGATTGTCCAGATGCTTTTAGTGGCCTTGGATCCAGCCATATATACAGAAGGTGATGTTCTGCGGTGTAGCAACAAGAAGGAAGTATACATACAGTGGTCGCCTGAGAGAGTTAACTGGGGTGGCGTCTTGACTTGTGGACTTTGGCTCAGGTTGCTACCCTTTCCTTCCTGCTGACATTCTTGAGCTACTTGCTAAATCCGTGTGGCACCCCCCCCCCTCTCAGCTTTTATACTGTGTTCCTGTGTTTGACCTCTCCTCTCGACGACTTCAGGTTTCTCCTGAGTATGAAATACACTTTACTCTGTTCCTCTGAACTGGCTCCCTTGGAAAGGAGATTGCCAATCCTACCGCACTGCTTTGTACAAGACTTTCCAGACAAGACTAATGTTGAAAACGTTCACCTAGAGGCAAAGGATTAGTTTCTATGTGTATTGTGTGTGCTCTTTGGTCTCAGGAATTTGGGATATGTGTCCCAAACTAACTGCTGTTGACCAGGAACGCTGATAGAGCTGTGTGTGCCAGGCTGTCTGGTTAAATAGTCTAATACTGTTGTTGTTAGATGTAAACTCAATATCTGCTGAAAATGATGAGCTTTTCAACAGCACGTTAGCTTTGTGCACATTATAGCACTCTAAATGTAGGCAAAACTGGTCATTTCATTGGAGAAGGTAGTGTGTATTCCCTTATTCTTTTTCTCTCGTTTTCCTGTCTAATCAGGTTGTGCTTCATTCAGGGAACTTGGGATGAATTCCATCAGATTCTTTGGAGGTCGCCTATCCAGACCTGCTTAGCACCTGCTTCCCAATATTTCAGGCAACGATTATATTTCTAATTCTGATTTCTGGCTCAAAAGTAACCTTTCTTGAAAAGCTAGGTTTTTATACTCTTCTGCATACCTGAGAAATGGTGAATGTAAAAGTGTAGCTGGGACTTCCTGTGCTCCTTTAATAGACAGAGGTATTAGATAGCCACATTGTAGAGTTAGAGCATCTGACTAGGATCTGGGAGAGCCGGGTTTGAATCCCAGTGCTGCTACAGAAGCTCTCTGCTTGACTTTGGGCCGGTCACACACTCTCAGCCCAGTCAATCTCACAGGGGTGTTGAGAAGAGAATTGATGTGTAAACCACTTTGGGTCCCCATTAGAGGTGGGAAAGAACCGAAATACAAACCAAAGTTTGTCATGAACCGGACCGTTTTGGGGGGGGGGGTTGGGGGGGGGTTGTGAATAGAGATGGGCACGAACCAGAAAAAAACCTAACCTGCCCCTGGTTCACAAACCTGCCCCTGGTTCGCGAACCGGTTCATTTGGTTCGTGAAAACAGCACATCCGGGTCAGAAAACCATCACTTCCGGGCCAGCAGAAGGTCACTTCTGGGTCAGCAGAAGGTCTGCAGGAAGTCCATCCCCTGTTGCCTAGGAAACTGATTGATTGGCACCAGGCTGTCTGCAGTGACAAACCAAAAAAACCAACCAAACGAACCAGCCTAAAAGTTTGTGGCAGTTCATCAGAAATGGGATCTGATGAACTGTGGTTCGTGAACCACGAACCGGCCTGGTTCGTGCTTAACCTTGGTTCGTATTTCAGTTCATGCCCATCTCTAGTTGTGAACCAGTGGTTTGTCGGAGGGTATTTCTGTTTGGTGAGTTGTGACAGCCTATGGCTATAGACAATAAACTCTTTTGACAAACCTCAACAATTTTTAGGCTGGTTCATTTTTTAGTTTGTCACTGCAGACAGCCTGGCCCTGATCAATCAGTTTCCTAGGCAATGGAGGAGGGGAGAATGGGCTTTCTGCAGACATTCTGCTGCCCCGGAAGTGACGTATTCACGAACCAAATGAACTGGTTCACGAACCGGGCAATTTCATGCCGGTTCGTTAAACGCAACGAACCATGAACCGCCATTTTCCTAGTTCGTGCCCATCTCTAGTCCCCATTGGAGAGAACAGTAGGATATAAATGAAGTAAATAAATAAAGGCTCTGGAATCTTCCCTTGTATAAGGGACTGTTTGTCTGCAGCAAATTTCTCCCCCCTCCCACCCCCTTGGTACGTTTGTACTTGGCATCCCATCTGATGAAGCTTGCACACAGTCTTCTGACCCTCGCTTTTTTTTGTCATACTTTGGTTCTAATAGAAGGTAAAATCATGAATTGTCAGTGCTCCATTTTTTTTATAATGGGCCAGTGCTGTGCTGAGGTTGCTCCTTCCCTGCAGGATGTTTTATTGATTAATTAATTAGCTGTAATTGCATTGGCATGGAAATGTGCTCTGGGCGCAGAGCAGGGATTTTCTCCCTACGCTTGACCTGTTAACTGTGGGACGAATTCATCTGGTTAACAAAGGGGAAAGAGGCCTGCTTCTGAATGGGGTTGGCCAGCATGGTGGTTGTTGCCACGAATCCTCGCCTCCTGTGTTGTGCCTTTCCTCCTTCTAAAGACTCTTGCCTTCAAATGCATTTTTATCCCAGTTGCCCTCCAAGGGGCATGCGTTTGGAATACTCTTGGGCTGAGGTTAACTTTTGCTTGTCAAAGTTGGAGTAAATCTACCCCCACCACTAAATAGCAGCAGAAGCCTTCCTCCAGTTTTAAGAGGGTCTTCTTCCAATGGAAGAGGTGCTTAAGTTGGAGGAAGGTTTTTTGGGGGGAGGAAGTTTGGATGAACCCCATTGTCTGTGTCACCTATTGCAAAATGAAAAGGATAAAATGATTGCTGTTTTTTTCTTTTTTAAACAGTGCATTAACCAGGTGGTACTTCCAAACATGTAACAGACTTTGGGGAAGCGGGTACCTGCTGGCTTTGCAGCGTATTCATATGGGCTCATACTGTTCCCTTGTTTTACAGATTGTATCAACGGATGGGTCCTGCCCCAAAGGGCTTATCCAGTCTTTCAATCCTCAGCAAAGCTGCTATTCTGCTGTGTTGAAACATCTTTGTTTTCAGAAACATAGGGGAAGTCCACCTCAGTATCATGATACAGTCAGCATTTTTAAGTTGGGGTTCTCAACTATGTTCCTTGTACTTGAAAAACCAGGATTTCCGTGTATGCGTTAATAATGGTCAGTAGTCATAATACAGCCTGCTGTAAACTAAAAACTGCCCAAGATCTTAGGAGAGCTGGAATGCTGAAGAATCCGGAAACGGGCAGGTTCTAGATGCTCAGGGCTCCCAATAAATTACAGCTTTTAATCTGCCCCTGAACATACCCTAGGCCTGTGCATACCCTAGGCCTGTGGGAAGAAGGGCCATGCCTCAGCTGCAGAGCATCTGCCTCACATGGCAAAGGTCCTAAGTTCAGTCCCTGGCATCTGCAATGATAAGGATCAGGTAGGAGGCAAGGCACCCTGACAGATCTCAGCAGCTAAGCAGGGTCGGCCTTGGTTAGTAATTGGATGGGAAACCTCCAACAAAGACCAGGTTGCAGGGGCAGGCAATGGCGAACCACCTCTGACAGTCTCTTGCCATGAAAACACTGCTGGGATCGCCATAAGTCAGCTATGATTTGAGGGCACCACACACACAAGAGGTGGTGCAAAAGGCCTCTTTGTAGTGACCATGGAGAGTGGCAGGTAGACATGGGCACAAACAGCATTATGAACGAAAAAACCCACAGACAGGCCGCTTGGCTGCTCGTGAACGGGCTGTTCGTGATGCACCACTCCAGCCGAATTGGCGGTCGGCGCAAGCCTTGTTCATTGTGTTCAGCCACCGTTAGGGAAGCTAGACACTCAGGCACCTTTAATCAATTGCCTCGGCAACGGAGGGGGGGAGTGCCTGAACTCGGTCTGCACTCCCTCTGTTGCCCCGGACACCCCAATCAAAGCCCAACTTAGCTTGATGGGCAGGTCTTCCTTCCAAGTGTGGAGCTGAAAATTGGTTACAGTTGGTAACGTGGGAGCAGACACCAGGGGGGAGGGAGGAAGGGGGTGTTCTGTGGCCATGGGAACTCAAATCTCATCCCTGCAAACCCTGTTAGGCAGTTCTGACTGCCAACCAAAGGCCTCCTGCGTTCCTCAATCAGTCCTCAGCTTATTAAAGGGCACTGCGCTCCCAGTTCTGGTTTCACTTTCAGCAAGCAGTGGAGTGGGACAGAGCTCTTAATAGCCTTTTGGGGGAGAGAGAGGGAGAGTGCATTGGAGCTGGGCTTTTTTCTGTGTGTGGTAGGTGGGATAGGGAGCTATCCCCTCTGGTTCCAGGGCTGCTGCCAGGCCTTGGGGCCAAGCTCAGTGGGCACCTCGGCTGGGAGCTCACCCTGATTATTAGTGCCTGATCTAGTCAGGTCTCTGGGAGTGTTGGGCTAGGGCTCTACCCCCTCCCTCCGGGAATGTATAACTCCGAGATCCATACTGCAATCTTCCAAACTTGGGTGGTGGCTGGGGAAGAGCCTGCTGCACATTCCCTGTGAATATGGGCTCTCTAAGTGCTAAGGGGGGAGCCTTGGTGCCGACGAACGCTGAACACGTTCAGGAATGGGACATGTTCGGGTCCGGTTGGCTGTTCGTGTTCATCGTCAGGAATGAACACCGAACAGCCTGTTCGGGTTTTTCCCCTATTCATGCCCATGTCTAGTGGCAGGCAGCCTGAGTAGACAATCCTGACAGTGGCCCAGACAGTGGACTGGCTCAATAGAAGGTGAAACCCTTTGAGGTTGATTAAATTAGTTGCTTAACCTCCCACACTGTGAGCAAAGAGAACTGCCATTGTCTAGCAGTTGGGAATTAGGATCTGCCTTGCTTGGTGTCACTTAGAACTTTAAGGAGATGCTGTGGAATGCTACCTGCAATGAACCTCTCACCCACGATGCCTTGATTGGGCTAGTTTTCTTACTGGCTCATCCCAGGGCTTCTTAAGGCCCTCTTTGGAGGTTCTGTATTGGCTGTTGCTTCTGTGTGTCCTGTTCTACTGCTTTGATTGCCCATAGAAAAAGAGGAGTCAGGAATAGACATGGGCACGAACCGCATTACGAACGCAAAAAACTCAGGAACTGCCTGATCATCTGTTCGCAGTCCGGCAGTTCGTGAGTGTCCAAGGCCAATGAGCCAGCGTTCGTAAGAAGCCCGGTTTGTTGCGTCCGTCCACAGTTTGTGAAGCCAGACAGTCAGGCGCCATCAATCAATTCCCTTGGAAACGGAGCTGGGGGAATGCCTGAACTCTGTCTGCACTCCTCCTGTCGCCCTGGAAACCCGAATCGAAGCCCAGCTTACCTTGATCGGCAGGTCTTCCTTCCAACCATGGAGCTGCAAAGTGGTTACAACTTGGGAGAAGACACCCGGGGGAGGGAGGGGGGAGGGCGGTGTTCTGTAGCCATGGCACTCCAATCTCATCCCTGCAAACCCTTCGAGTACACCCCTTGTACACTGGGCCAACGTCAACTGGTGGCTCTAATTGTATCGAGTGCGAGTTTCCTGGGAGCCTCGGATCGGAGAGGGTATAACTCCAAGATCCCTATTGCAATCTTGATCAAACTGGGGTGCTGGCTGGAGGAGAGCCTGCTAAACACTCCCTGTGAATATGGGCTGTCTAAGTCCAGTGGGGGCCATTCTGGCCCCCACAAACCTCAAACAGGTTCGTCAGCAGGAAATGTTAGTTGCGGTTCATTAGTTTGGTTTCGTCGGCGGCACCAAACCATGAACCGTGGGTTCGTTATTTTTTTCGATTCGTGCCCATGTCTAGTCAGGAAGCTTTATAATAATGTAGTTTAGATGTAGCCTTAGCATGTATGCCAGTCCCTCCCCCCCTCCATTTTGTGTTTAATTAGGTTTTATTTATTGTCTGCTGAATGAAAATACAGGAGGGCCCTGGAGCGCCAGGCTCATCAATAAGAAGAAAAGCTTCTTGGGCCAAAGGAGAAGCAGAAGTTAATTTTAGCTTACACAGGGGAGCAAGGAAAATAGGAATAGTAATGTTGTTCTCTACTCAGGCAGGTAATTTCTTTTAGACAATCGACAATATGTGCGAAAGGGTTTTTTTTGTCTTTTAAGTAGTCCAAGTTCCCTGTTTGTTTAATGATTCAAGAAGCAGAACATGTTCTCAACATCACCTTTTTTGTTCTCAACATTACCTTTTTTGTCTCGTTCCTATTAACATCTTTCACTTTCTGGAAGTCAGGAAAGGAAATTCATATTATTGCTTTTTTGGAAGCCATATTACATATTTTAAAGGGTGTCCTGCTACAAGGAGCTCTTGAGATGGCTGTTACCTGTCTGTCCTTGAGATGGCTGTTACCTGCCTCGTTGTGAGCTCCTTCCTGCCTCTTCCTTGACGCTTACAGTCTGCTGGCTTCTATGTCTGAAAAGAGAATTCTCCTTCCAAGAGAAAATGTTGGTTTAAAGCTAAATAATATCTGATTCCTCCTTGTGCTGCCGTATGGGGAGTGTTTTGCATACCTGTGAGAGAGTAAGGGGAGCAGTTGGTCTGCTTTATTTATTAGTTTGACTTGAGTACATTAGTGCATTTTATCAATAGAATCTCATTTTAAAATCTGGCACAGAAAAAAAGATTGTTATATGCATGGATGTGGTTTCCGCCTAAGGACATGACTTTATTATGATATGCTGTGGTCTGATAGCAGTAAAGAATTGTCTTCTTTTTCTCCCTGGGGCCCTCATTTTCCCTTCTTGTTGTCCTGAGGTGTGGCATTGTGAGTCTAGTGGTGTGTTGTGGTCATTAAGTTGCAGGACGAGGGGGCTTAGGCAAGCCTCTCTCTCTCCCTGTCTCCACGCAGACTCCTCCATTGTACACCCCTCCATCTGCAGTATGGGGGCACTGCAGGCAGTGGTAAGATCAGAAATTGTTTGTTGCTTTTGCCATTTGTAAAGAGAGAGGTCTGTAGACAATGGTCGAATCCACATTCACCCATTACCCGCATGTTTATCGGATATCTTCCGTTTGCCTCCAATCCGTGATTTTTTCCTCTTCGTTCACATCCCTGCTTCCAATCCGCCTTTCTCGCGCGTCCCTCCGGTCACACGGCCGCTCGAAAACTGCTTTTTTGGGCGGGACCTTTTTTCCCCGCCCATTTTTTTAAAATTTTTTTGAGCTCACTTTTCCGTTATTTCGATCTTGTGTTATAAAGAAACATCATTGAAGATAATGATGCCTCTCTTTCCCCCACTGACAGCACTGATGGCTCTCTCCCGTTTCTTTTTTGGAAATTTTGAAGCATGCGGGAAGCTTTCGTGGGCATTTCCTATGCAGGACAGTTCAGTGCTCGAATTTTACTGAAGTTTCACAAAGCCAAGCTTTGGGCGGGTTCAGGCCGGTCAGTCACTTTGGATGAAGAGGCTGGTTTGAAAGGTGGTTTGAAAGGTGCAGTTTGAAAGGCTGGTTTGAAAGGTGCGGGTTGCATGTCTGTGCGAGTGGAGCGTGCCGAGACGCCACCCAGCCGTCTGCTCCCCCTTCCCCCCTCTCCAAGACTGGAGCGGCAGCGCCTGCGGGGTCAAGCCGGCTTGGTGGCCAGAGGGCCGTTTACCCCAAGGGGGGAAGGCTGCGCCCCCTCCCCTCCCGCGGACCACCGTGCTGATGGGCGACCTCGCAGGGGCAGGCGCCCCGCGAGCTGGGCCTCTGCATGGCGAGCGCCTGAGCCAGAGCGCCCACAGTGGAGAGGGCGCCTCGCAGCGCAGCGCATCCTCGCCCCCCGGCAGCGCAGCACTGGCTCACTGCAGAGAGAGGCTTGGAGGGACGCGGCTGTCTCCTCGGCCGGCATCCCCGGCCCGCCGCCGCCCGCTTCTCTCGGCAGCAGTTTTTAAAATCCCTGTTCGTCTTCAGCCCCCCTCCGCGGATGTGCCAGCCCACGGGCCAAGCCACCTTTGCTGTTCCGGCAGCCCCCACAAGCCCCGCTGTTCGGCTCAGCCGGGGATGCCTCGGCCAGTCCCTTCTCCGCTCTGAGCCGGGAGCCTCCAGCTGCGCCTGGGCTTCGACTCGGTCTGCCGGGCACCTTCTTGACCCCGGTGGGAGAGGAGGCGAGCGATGAGCCCGCCGGCTTCCCAGCGCCTCCAGCCCCGCCGCTGGGGCGGCCCTCGGCAGCGACTGTTTTCTTTATTTTGAATGATTGATTCACTGTAATTTCGATATTACAGTAATATAAAATAAAAAAATAAAAAACAGTTAAAAAGGAAGTTTTGCAAGTCCGTTCTGAGGATGGATTCACCCCAAAATGATTTTTCAAACTACCAGATTTGATTCAGAAACAGCATAATCAATAAATCCAATGCTATGAAGTCAAAAACAGTCTTTTGCAGACTATGGAGCACTTGCAAGTTGAATCAGCCAATAGGAACTCTCGGAACAGCCGGAGAGACAGGAAGGGGGGTGGTTTTTAAAAAAACCGCGTAAATTGCGCATTGGACCGTTCACGGCCACCGTGAAACTCCCGTTGAAAACCTGTGACCACATATTCGGGAGAAATGCGAATGAAATGCGTCTGTTTAATGAGGTAATGTGACCGGCACTCGGGATTGCGGGGAGAATGCGGGGAAAACGCGGAAAAAAAGAAGTAATGTGGATTTGGCCTATATTTCTGTGTACTGTTTGTTGCTGTAACTATTCTCATCTTCACTGGTTCCAGGACACTTAATATGTTACATCAGTTTACCTACGTTGGTTTCAGCATTGTTTTTGAGCTCTGTATTTCTGCTGTTTTCAAATCCCTACAGTCCATACCCTATTGTATTATTTATTTATTTATTTATTTATTTATTTATTTATTTATTCAGTTTGTACTCTGCTCTCCCCGCAAGCAGGCTCGGAGCAGATCATATCCATATAAAAATACAGAAATATTTTGTATGTCCCAGTTGTTGATCATATTGACTTATACTGTGTAATCTGCCTTGAGTCTCAGTGAGAAAGACGGACTATAAATAACATGAATTAAAAAACAAGCTATTAATGCTGTGCGTAGTTGCAAAACTCTTCTTGCCAGGGGCTAGGAAACAGCTTGTCTTTATGCCTTGCTGGTAGGAAGCTCAGATGTATCTGGTGGTCTTTTGTTGGAATTACAATATTGGCTGTCCTGCTTTCGGTCCCTTTTCGAAGAGTCCCCGAGATGGAGTAACCCTGTGTTTAAATTGATGGAATGAATCCCTGTTGAGATGCTAGGAGATAGCAAGGCTGTTCCCTGCTGTAGCTTCTCCTTTTCATGCCACATCCAAATGCTATATTTGACTGTTCTGCAGGAAGTTTTGCCGTGTACAAAGAGGTGTTTGTGTTATGGAGTGAATTCTTTGCTTTTTTAGGAGCTAAGAGATCCAGAACTGAAGAACAGGGCAAGGATTCAAGCAACACTGTTTGTATTCCACCTCTCCAAGTGCTTGTGTAAAAGTGCTTTTAACAATGCTTTTTAGAGGGCTTTTTAACACAGAATTCTTCCTCCTGCCCTTAAATTTGTAAAAGGCCTGGAATGTCCCTCCAGAACAGAATCATTGCAACTTGCTTCATGTTGGAGGTCAACACAGAGCCACTCATAATAACACAACCACAGGCTAGAGGTGTCCCACTTTCAGTTTTCCTCATTAGTTCTGTGGCTGGCCACCTTCCAGGGGTGAAAGCCACATAATTTTTTTCTTTTTAGAGTTTTTAATTGAATTATTTTTAGCAAGGGGTTCAGGAAATTGCTAGCACTCTCTTAATCCAAATAACTTCTCAAATAGCGTTCCGATATTCCAATGGCTAGTTGGTTGTGGTGTTAACCTGAGAACCTTCCCATACTTCTGATTAATTGGTGGCTGGAGGCAGGGGGGAAAGAACCTTTTCAGTGCCAGTGCCTCCTTGGCCTGGGATCCATTTTAGACGAGGCATTCCTTCCTATGGGCAAGAACTGGAATGGCATAGTAGCTAGCATGTTATACTGGACTATAGCCTGCTCCTGGACTATTTTAATGACTTTTTAAAAAATTATTATTGATTTTATGGTTTTGTAACTTTTAATGTATTTTTTTAATGTTGTTAGCCACCCTGAGCCCATCTGTGGGGAGGGCGGGGTATAAATTAAATCAAATAAATAAATAAGTAAATAAATAAATACTAGAACCTGGGAAACGGCCCCAATTTCAAAGCTCCACTCTGCCATGGGAAACTCGAGGAGTGACTGTAACCCCGTCTGCACGGGCCAATTTCACCAGTTCAGTTCCCATACTGCAGTGTTTTTTTTTCCCATGACCATTTGCACCCAATTTGCTGCCATGAGTGTTCGTTCCGACTTCTATGTGGCTTTTCGATGGTTTTCTGGGAGCACGTATACTCTGAGTTTTTTTAAAAAAAATCCATTTTCCAGTCTGCTGTTTCCTCGTGCACACGCTTTATCTCGTCTTTTAGCATTCCACCCTCTTTTGCCCCCCGCTCTGCCAACACACTTCATGATTGGCCACAGTTGCCTATCCAGCCACTCCCTCTCCTTCCTTTCCATTCCTCCTCCCCCTTTCCATTTTCCTTCCCATTCATTTTTTAAAAAATCTTTCTTTAAATCCAAGCACTGATGGGTTGAGAGGGAGAAATCCAGGAAACAGATTGATAGCCTTCCAGCTATTCATGGATTCATCACTTGTGCAAGAGAATAGAAAGGGCTGGTGCTATGATGTCGCTGATGACAGCATTTGTGACAAAAGTGCCGGCACTCATCAATCCCAACTCATTTTGACACAGTGCAGAAAGGGCCCAGACAAGCCAGTCCTATGCCTTCCAGCATAGGATTCTGAGGTAGTGAGGACTGGAGTTATGTTCCCTGTGCAGAAGAGGCTTGTGAGCCACTTACTGTCAGCCTAACCTACCTCACAAGGTTGTCATGAAGATAAATCCCAGAAGGGAGACCCCACGTGTACTGCAGGGATAAATATGTGATAGAGGCCAGATGTGATTATGAGAAAAAGTTAAGGGTTTGGGGTTTTTTTGTCTTCCCATGCATGCACACACCCTGACCTGATTAGTAACCACCAGATTAAATGAATGTGACATTGAGAGATCTCTGTCTTTTGGTGCTACACCTCTGAAGATGCCAGCCACAGCTGCTGGCGAAACATCAGGAACTACAATGCCAAGACCACGGCAATACAGCCCGGAAAACCCACAACAACCGTCGTTCTCCGGCCGTGAAAGCCTTCGACAATACATTAAATGAACTTTAGTTGAGCAGTCACGTCTGTCTGGTTGACAGTTCTGTTCTTAACACTTGTAATTTTAAATTAGTGTGTCTTTGTTGCTTCTTTGTATGTCCTGTTCTGGACACCCACACACCCCAGATCAACTTCCTGTTTTTTTAGGGGGGAGGGGGTTTCCGAGCTGCTTTTTTCTTTACAGCAAATGTTTCCGCAAGGGACGGAGAGAGCTATTTTTAAACTTTCCCATGCCTGAACTTGCTATTAAACAGCCCTGACACATAAATTCTACCTGTTTCGGATGCCACAAAGACAGGAAGCTGCAACTTCAAGTGACTGTTGTTTAAAATAACTTTCCTTGAGAGAGTTTTTGGTATGTAATAAAGACTAGAGCATACCTGTCTTGCCAAGATTGTACCTTGGAATGTCATGTTTGTAAACATTGATTCAGGGTGCCGCCCCATTCTTTATCTGCGCTGGTTTGACAGGTAACACCACCACCCCCCATTTGAATTTCACTGCTTGCCCCATGTTTATTAGGCAGAAGAGTCAGGATACATACGTTGGGCTGCAGAAAGTAGAGGGATTGTCAGTCCGTGTGTCAATCGTCGGAAATATGAAGTTGTATAGTTTCGAGCATGTCAGTAGTCTTTCTGATACTGGCTCTTTGTGGTCTGAATTTTGATGCCTGTTGACGCTAAAATTCTCCAAAGTTGCTGGCTTCTGGATTCAAGCGTATTCAAGATGGGGGTCTTCTCCCATACCCCAAAGAATGCCTTTGCAGATCTGTGTTGGATGGGGATGGGAAAACTGTGTTGTTGTAAAGAACTACTGAGAGATTTGCAGGCAGTTTGGGGCAACAGTGTAGGTAATCCTTCAGCAGCAGGTCTAAATGAAAACATTTTTTTTTGTCTTTTTGGAGTCTTATTTACATGTGTACCTTGATGACGGTGTGACTAGTGTGTTGACCTAGGTTTGGGGAGAACTAGGTTTGAATCCCTGCTTGCCCTAAAATCTTACCCGGATGTTTTTTCTTCTTCTTTTGGTCCAGTTGCGGTTTTTCAGCCTCCCCTACTTTAGCAGGTTGTTGAGGGGGAAGGACTTTGGCTGTGCGTGCTGTTCTGAGTTCCTTGAGACAGGGTTGAACATAAAAATACATTGAATGTATCAGAGCTCAGTATGTAGGCTTTTTCACATTAAAAAATATTAATCTTTTGCATTCTAGATTCAAGTATGTATCTTAACCCTTGCTGACTTGTATGTTCTTTGTCCTACAAACTGCTGAATAATCACAAAAACTTTATATTCTGACAAATTAGTGGTAGGGTATGAGCTCTTGTGAGCTACAGCTCGCTTCCTCAGATACCTGAAGAAGTGAGCTGTGGCTCATGAGAGGTCATACTCTACCACTAAATCTGTTAGTCTTATAGGTGCTACTGGACTCTTGCTCTTTTTCGCTGCTACAGACAGACTAACATGGCTACCCATCTTGATCTTTTTATATTCTGAATCTCTGTGTTTTTGTGAATTTAGGCATTTTATTGTGGAATTCTTCTTTAATTGGGATGCACTGGCAGGCTTTCAGTGGCCCCTATAAAGTAACTGCTTTATCTAAAAAACCTAAAATTGAGACAATTTATTAAAAGAGAGATCCTGTAATTTTATCATGGAGAACCAGTGCATTGTAAGATCTGAGAGACCTGGGTTAGAATCCTGACCGCCACGGACACTCTCTGGGTGACCGTGGGCCAATCACAGTCTCGGCCTAACCTTCCCCACAGGCCTGTCGTAAAAGGTAAAATGGAGGAAAGGAGGCTGAGACTGGAGGAGTGGCATAAAAATGTAGTAATTAATAATAAAAAAGAATAGTTATGTTCTCCCTTTTATTGGGGACCGGGTGCCAAGTCTGAGAACCACCAAGTGAATTGATGGTAGTGGGGAGTTGTAAAACTAGTTCAGACTGCACAATCTGATCTTGTGCATGTTTACTCTGAAGTAAGTGCCACTGCCGTAAATGATATTTACTCCCATGTGTATATGCATGCTGTCATAGCTTTAGTCCCTAGTCTGAGCCAGTCGGTTGTGCATTCCTAGATTCTCCTTGTCAGGTTTGTTTTTTACAGTGCTTTGTTCTGTTTAATTGAGTGCTTTTTCTCCCTCTTATTAAGTGCCTGTTTTATGGCTGGCTTGGGAAAACCAAGCCTAAGGGTGCCAAAAAAGCAAATAGCAAGTATGGGCAATAGTTACAAGGCGGGAATGGTTGAAAATCAGGATCCATCTGTTTTGTCAAAAGGGCCTCTGATGCGGTGTTGGAAAATATAATGTCTAATCAAAGGCAGGACCTCTTGGGGTTCCAGCTCCGTAATGCTGTCCTGCTGTTTTTGTGATTTCAGGTGAAAGACTTGACAAAGTTTTTGGACCCTGCTGGCCTTGGAGTGATCAGCTTTGAAGACTTCTATCAAGGAATCACAGCTATCAGAAATGGAGGTAGGTTTGCTTGTGCGTGCGTGCGCACACATGCATGCACGCATGAAAATAAAAGGCAACGGCGTCTGGCTAGGTCTGGGGAAATCTGAGCTCCAATTTCCCATTCACCCATGAATTTCCATGGGTGAACTTGAACCTGTAACATTCTCTCCCTGCTTAGCCTTCTCAGGGGTAATTGTGAAGATAAAATGAAGGAAGACAGGAGATCTGCTTCCCTAAGCTCCTTGAAGGAAAGGTGGGAGGTAACCCTAATAGAGAATGGATTGCAAAGTGGGGAAGGGAATCCTTCCTACACCTCTTCTGTACTCCTCTGGATCTCTTCTGTACTGAGGCGCATGTTGACTTGGGGATCTTCTATGCTCTTCTATGAACTTCAGTTTCACTTTTTAAGAAGGAAGTCTAGCTCTTATACTTGCTCTGACCTGGATGGCTCAGTCTCAGAAACTAAGCAGGGTGTGTCCTGGTTAATACTTGGATGGGAGACTGCCAAGGAAGTCCAGGGTTGCTTTGCAGAGGCAGGCAATGGCAAACCACCTATGTTAGTTTCCTGCCTTGAAAACCTTGAAAAATGAAGAGAAAGAGACTGAGGTACTTCAAACCGAGCTTCTTGGTGGAAGAATGGGATGAAAATGTAATAATTAAATATATGCATCGTCTATATGGCTAAGAGCGTGAACTACATTTGAGCCAGTATTTCAGATTTGGTTTGTTGAAGTCCTGATTCAAATGTTAGCTCAGTTGCTTAATTCATTAGGGCTTTATACTTTCTCCCTCTGAGGTGGAAGACATCTTGAGATGGGTGATTCCTCTGGATCTCTTCTGAATCCTCTCTTACCCAATCACAGGGGCCAAAGGGAACCTGGGAAATGTGCAGTGAACCTGCAGTGCAGTGAACCTGCAGTCACTTTAGTGCAGGCTTCCCCAGAGCCACTAGGCCCAGGCTCATAACATCACCCCTTCTCTTGTCTCCCTGTCCTGAACTCATAGCCATTTTTATTCTTTTTGTCCTCATTTTCTCCCCTCCTCTATTTCTAAAGCAGCCCTCACCTGCCTCATTCCATTCCAGCTTCAGATGGAAGGGTTGACATCTGAGATGGAGTTGCTACAGCATCTCAAAAGTGTTTTCTCAGGACATGGCCTCATGAGCCCACTTGTGCCATTTTGGGGTTGCCATAGCAACTTGACAACTGTTGAGGTGCATAGCTGCTGTGGCACATTGAGGCAGAACTGTATGCCCTATAATGTTCTCTGCCTAGGGTTGCCAGCCTCCAGGTAGTGGCTGGAGATCTCCTGGAATTACAACTGGTCTCCAGGCCACAGAGATCAGTTCACCTGAAGAAAATGGCTACTTTGGGGGGTTGACTCTATGGAATTATGCCATGCCAAGGGCCTTTCCCTCCCCAAATCCCACTTTCTCCACGTTTCTCCAGGTTTCACCTCCCAGATCTCCAGGAATTTCCCAACTTGGAGCTGGCAACCCTACCTCTGCCAGTCAACAGGCATTGTGCCTAATGTCCAGTATTTGGTTGAGGTGGTGTACTGGTTGGAAAAATCCCATGGTGCTAAAGGAATAGGAGGCACTGGGGTCTGAGTGGGTCGCCTTAGCAAAATAGCACCCAACATCTCCTGAGAGATAAGATTTTTGTTTGTTTGTTTCCCTTGCTGTTGTTATTGGTCTACAATTCTTCTCAAATGTATGTGCATGCAGTAGAAACCTCTTTGGAGAGCATTCTTGCCCCCAAGTCTACACTGCTATTCATTGGATGAATATGTGAATGGACTCCGCTGCTAAACGTTATGTCAGTGTTCATGCATTATGTTGCACAATGGCGGATTTTCAGTTCTCCTGGTACTCCTGTGGGCTCCTTTTTTTTCCCCTCCAGTGATCTTGGTCTTTGTGGTCCCTTTCCATCTCAGCTGTGCTGTTATCTGTACACCCCAAGCCAGTTTGGCAGATGATCCAACATGTTAACCTACTTCCAAGAGAAATGGCAATGAAGTTTGTAACAATAATGCCACTTTGCTTTTAGCGCTGCAAAGCCAGAATGGGGGTGACAGAAAAGCTACGCAGATATGCAGCTGTGAGGCTGCAGTTTAAGATTTCTCTTGTAGCCTTGGAAGCAACAAGATTTCTTTTTTCAGGTGTAACCTTGGAGGATTGTTTTGCTAATCTGCATAAATGGGACAGAAAGTTCCACAGGATGTCTACTACACGCTCTTGGCATATTTTCCAAGTCAGCTTCTGATCTGCAATTATTATTTTAATTGGCCAGAACCTTTTAGGGCTACATATCAGTTTGCCCATTAGTACCTGTATAGCCTTAAGTTACCCATAGGGGTCATTTCATAGAAAAAGAGCTGGAAGAACTTATTAGCATAACTCATTAGCATATGCCACACCCCTTGGCATCAACAGAAGTGTGTCATTTGCATAACTGATCTCCATATGCCACACCCCCTGACATCACCTATCCTGGCTGTTTTGGACCCAATCCTGGCCATTCAGGGCCGAAATTGGGCCCAAAATGGCAAAAAGGGGCTGAAAATGGCCAAAAAGGGGCCCAAAATGGTCAGGATAAGGCCGCTGCTGAGCGGGAGAGTGATCCACCACCCATAAGAGGCCCAATCCGGGCCGTTTCGGCCCCAATCCAGGCCAAAACGGGCCCCAAATGGCTGAGAGTCAGGTGGGCAGGGGCCACCTGTCATGTGACCTCTTTGGGGAACTGCCGGAACTGCGTTCCAGCACGTTCCCCCTCGAAATGAGCCCTGGTTACCCCTATAAGGGCAAGAAGCAAGTCTTGGGGGCATTCATGTTTGGAGAACATGGAGAGACTTCAGTCCTGAGTTACTGCCAGTCTGAATGTGCCCCCCCCCCCGTGCCTAAAACCTAATTTTAAAAAAATCATTGTGGGCACCAGACTCACAACTCTCAGTGGTTTTTCAGGACTAGTGGATGGACCCTGGAGGCGAAGGTCCCTTGACTCTGAGTAGGTGTGGTAGACTATGCCCTGACCTGGATAGACCAGGTAAGCCTGATCTTGTCAGATCTCAGAAGCTAAGCAGGGTCAGCCTTGGATAGTAATTGGATGGGAGACCTCCAGCAAAGACCAAGGTTGCAGAGGCAGGCAATGTTAAACCTTTCCCCCTCACCCCCAAGACTGGATGAGATCTAGGCTTTTATTTTGCAGGTTCCTTGTAGCTCATGTGTCAGATGGCCACATTGCATGGCTTGATATGAAGGTCAGCGGCACAGATGCCGCTGTGGAGCAGCAGTGGGCCAAGAGCTCCGTCTGACTGTCTGGTCTGGTTTCCCCTGAGCTGTGGGAATAATAACTTGTCATCTTGCTCAGCTAGCAAACCATCCTGTTTGAGCCATTCAGGACTTGGTTCTGCTGCTGTTGGGCACCACTGTGAGCAACAAGCACCCAGCTGACTTGGCTCTCCTGAAAGCCACTATTGTTCTAGCTCATCCATATGTGAAATGGGGGAAAAAACGCTCTGGGCCTCACCAGTGTACTGCTTTTGGTGGCTCTTGCCAGTGTGTGTGTGTGTGTGGGGGGGTGTCTCCCTTCTCCTCTGGATTTTTGCTTTCTGCACACTTCTCTTTTTAAATCCTATTTCAAGTATCTCTTTCCCATTCATAACTCTTGTTCTGTCTCTCTTGGATCAATTAAGGTTGGCAGGTCCCCCAACCACCCTCACCCGTGGTGGGAGACCTGGGGCCCGGCTCCTGCCTTGGGGCTTTCCCTTTTTGCGCTCCCAGCTTGTGTGATGATGTCACTTCTGGGAAGTGACGTCTTCGCACGTGTCACAGGCTGCCCTGGGAGTGCTCCCGCGTTCCCCAGGGGGGTGAATTGGGCTGAATTAGGCTGCTGCAGAGTGCGGCAACACTCCTGTGCTATGTGGTAGCCTGATTTGGCCTGATTCAGGCCGAATCAGCCCGAATTTGGCCACTGCAGAGCATGGGAGCGCTTCCACGCCCTGCAGCAGCTCGATTCTGGCTGAATTCAGCCCAAATCAGGCTGCTGCGGTGTGCTCGTGCACGCTGTGCTGCCTGGGAGTAGCATGCCCCCCCTCCCCCGCGTCAGCCAGGTAAGCGGGCATTGGAGGGTGAGAGTGGAAGACTGGCATCCCTTGTCAGTCTTTCAGAGGAAAACAGATGTTCCCTGCATATTGTTGGGTGCAACCTATCCCTCCCCCAAAGAGTAGTAAGCAAACCAAGAGTATGACCTACTTGTAGAAAACTAAAATCTGTTACCTGCGATTAGATATGTGGTATCATGAGGGGAAGGAATAGGATGGTGTAGAAGCAGGAAGCCCTAACGGGGTTTTCTGTAATCAGATTACTCCAGACAAACCAGTTAAGGATTACAGGATATGGTTCCTTCTTTCCCGGCCCCAAAGAGTGGCCTATCTTCCTGCGTAAAGAATGGTGTGTCTGTGCCTTCAACTCTTCTCTTCACTCTTGACCTTCTTTCCTCATATGTACTTGGTGAACTGCCTGATTAGAACTCTGAGGCTTTTCTTTTACTATGCACTTCCAACTTTCTTCACCTCCCATGCTGTTTCTTTCCAGATCTAAATGACCCCTCCCCAGCTGTTTTCAGTACCCACTTGGGTAGCTGCACTGGTAATTTGAATTTTAGCCGCCTCTTTGATATGAAAAGTTAATGGGGCAAGCCGTCATTTGTATGTTTTCCCCTTCTAACTCAGTCACTGTGAGATATTGGTGCAGAAGCGGGTAAGTTAGCAATCAGAGTTGAGTGATGTTTGTTTAGGGGGAATGTGGAAAATAGCAGTGTGAAGGGGGGTAGCAAGCAGATCCCAACAGAGAGACAGCTCCATTGGTGGTAGTGGGGTTGCCAGCCTCCAGGTAGTGGCTGGAGATCCCCCGGAATTACAACTGGTCTCCAGGCCACAGAGATCAGTTCACCTGGAGAAAATGGCTACTTTGGGGAGTGGACTCTATGGAATTATGCCATGCCGAGGTCCTTTCCCTCCCCAAAACCCACTTTCTCCAGGTTTCTCCAGGTTTCACCCCCCAGATCTCCAGGAATTTCCCAACTTGGAGCTGGCAACCCTAACTGGCCCTCGGTAGAAACAGAAATTAAGCTACATGAAATGTTTAGCTATGTGTGAATGTGGCATTTTCAGGATATGCTCTGGGCATGGGGTGGGGAATAAGATGTGTTGCCCCTGAATATCTGCCGGTGCTTCCTTGCCATATTGACGTACCCATTTGAGCTATTGGGTCTTTTTTCTCAGTGTCCATGTGCCGCATGTTGAGGACTGGGTGGTCTTGGCACATAGGTTTTTGAGGTGAGGATGCTGGGTTTGCAGCCCCTAATGAGAAACCAAAGGGCTTCTCTCCGTATGTCTGTGGAGTTTCAAAAGAAAATACTCATTTGGACAGGAATTCAGAAAGCTTAACGTTGCCTATTGTATTGGAGGCAGTCGCAGGCCTGGTCTCCATAGCAACCGCTGGTGTACACAATGGGCCCTGAGCGTTGGGAGGGGGAAGGAATCATGCCAAGGGAATAAATGAACTGGGTAGAGAATTCGGCCGGCTGTCTTGAGCTTGGCTTGTCTCTTTACTCTTCCCATGGAGAGTAATTTACTCTCTGAGTAAACCAGCCAAGCTTCATGCTGTTTCCAGAGCGTCAGGAGAATGCCTCAGTGACAGATGGTCTGCGGTGGGTCGTGTTGGGCAACCTCTCCTGTAACCTTTTCTGCCTGGTACAGTGTTACCCCACCCTGGGCAGCAAATGTAGCTCTCCCTTCCTTGTTTTAGCCTTATAACCACCACCACCCCGTGAGACGGAATGACTAGTGCAAGGCTGTCCCGCAAGCATCTGAGAAGTATGGGATTTGAACTTGGGTCTCACTGGTCCTCCTAGGTTGACACTTGAACCGCCACAATGAGCAGTTAGGACAAAAAGCTGCTTGTGGAGTTTTCTGGTGACAAAGTTGAAGGATGACTTGCTGGCTTCATCGGATGATTTTGTGGGGTGCTTCCACGCTAGGCCAGTTTAGCATTCTTCAGGTAATGTCTCTCTCTCTCCTATGATCCGGATTCCACTCTGAACAATCTGGCCAGGGCTTTGGAGGCTGTGACTGGATGGTTAAAACAGAGCAGACGAAAGTTGAATCCCATGAAAACGGAGGCTCTGCACTGGGCTGTAGGCTGTTGGGTTTGGGGATCTGGCTCCTGGCCATCAGTACGCCAACCTTTGGTGTGCGGTGTCCTTCAGGGGTTGATACTGTCCCCCCTGTTACTCAGTCTTTATATGCGCCCCCTCGCCCAGCTGGTACAGAGTTTCAGACTGGGTTGGCACCAATATGTGGATGACACCCAGTTATATCTGCTGATGGATGGCTGTCCTGGCTCCACCCCAGTGCCCTAAGTAGAGCCCTGGAGGCCGTGTCTGGGTGGGTGCGGCAGAGTAGACTGAAGTTAAACCCTACGAAGACGGAGGTCCTGTACTTGGGCCATGGTGCAGTGGATAGGGGGATCCAGCTCCCAGTGGGCTGCCACTTGTGCCCATACCGGCAATCAAGAGTCTTGGTGTGACACTGGACTCCTCCTTATCAATGGAGGCCCAGGTCACAGCAGTTGCCCAGTCTGCCTTTTTTCACCTTCAGCATGCCAGGCAACTTGCCCCCTATCTTTCAAGCTATGACCTAACTATGGTGATACATGCAATGCTCACCTCCAGATTAGACTACTGTAACTCACTCTACACAGGGCTTCCCTTGGGTCTGACCCAGAAGTTGCAGCGGGTCCAGAATGCTGCTGCACATGTCCTGGTGGGTACACCATACGGGACACATGTGACTCCAACCTTGCAGCAGCTGCACTGGCTTCCTGTGGAGTTCCAGATCAGGTTCAAGGTTTTGGTCTTAACTTATAAAGCCCTAAACGGACTGGGACCGGCATACCTGAGGGACCGCCTCTCCCCATATGTACCCCGGAGAGCGCTTAGATCAGCAAGAAAACATCTACTGGTGGTCCCTGGCCCTAGGGAGGCTCGACTGGCCTTGACCAGGGCCAGGGAGTTTTCAGTCCTGGCCCCAACCTGGTGAAACTCTCTGTCGGAGGATACTTGGGCCCGCCAAGACCTTGTGTCCTTCCGGCGGGCCTGTAAGACAGAGATGTTCCGCCAGGCATTTAGTTCAGGCCAGTACTCAGATCCACCGATTGGCCTCCCTGCCTGTCTCCTATTAGTGGGGGGCTATATTGAGTCATCTGCCTTATGTAGGAACGGTGGCCAATCTCACACCAACTCACGTCCCCACCCCTCTCTTCCCTTGTGGTTGGCAGGGAAGGGTGAAGTGAACCTGGGACACAGTGCAGAGTCAGAACATAGTGCAGAGATTGTTTTTATGCTGTTAAATCTGGCTTTTATCATTATTTAATGCACCATTTTATCAATGTGTTTTTGTCCGTATGTTGTAATCCGCCCTGAGCCCGTCCACAGGGAGGGCGGACTATAAATTTAATAAATAAGAATAATAATAATTGGAGTGCTGCTTGCGCCTGCTCTGACAGTGAGGATTTGGGGCGTGGTCCTGGATGCCTGCCCCCTTATCCATGGAGGCCCAGGTCACGGCAGTTGCCAGGTCTGCATTCTTCCACCTTCGTCAGATCAGGCAACTTGTCCCTTACCTTTTGACTCATGACTTAGCTGCAGTGACCCATGCAACAGTCACCTCCAGGCTGAATTACTGTAACTCACTCTATGCTGGGCTGCCTTCGGGTTTGTTTATAGAGAAAAACCACAAACTGTACTTTGGGGGGTTGGATGTCCTAGCAGGTTCAGGTTTCCCTTGGAAGGGTAGGGCATGCGCTTATTCACATGTCTCTAAACAGTGCTGTTCTTGCCCACGATCTCAGACCAGTCCAAAGAACCCAAATCAAAGGAGCTGCCGGCAGCAAAACATAGGATCGGCTGCCTTAAAGCACCTGCAAGAGTACAGGTGTGTTTAAATGGATGACCTTGTGACGTTCTTGCAGGAGACTTCGCAGTACTGTGCTGTTGATTTCTGACTCGTTTTTCAGCATGACTTATGGTAGGGCTGCTAGCAGTCACACGTCCTGGTTAGAAAAGATCCCATTTGTCAGACTGCC
This sequence comes from Eublepharis macularius, assembly GCF_028583425.1. NCBI lineage: Eukaryota > Metazoa > Chordata > Lepidosauria > Squamata > Eublepharidae > Eublepharis > Eublepharis macularius. Next base: position 14,216,256 of record NC_072801.1, read on the forward strand.
GTGTGCTAAGCTTCATCTGTAGAGGACCGATCCTGATAGGATGGGATTTTCCTTCTACAGAGGAGAGCACTGTGGGTGAAAAGAATCTCCTTGGAAAGCAAAACTGGTATTTCTGGAATGAACCCCCTCTCCCCGCCCTCTTTGTGCAGAAATTCCATTGACTGTGAAGAGGTTTATTACCTTAGAGAAGGAAGAATAACCAGGGTCTATTGGGCAGCCCTCAAATGAATTTGACAGGGAGGGGGACAGAAACGCTTTAGTAAATTCTTTGAAATGAATCTGGCTTGCAAAAATCGTAACGATTCCTACGTTTTCAGTGATGCCTGTTGTTGTCTATTAACTGTGTGCTTGTGGGTGAGGTTTAGCAGCATTGAATGTTGACATCATGTTCTTCTTAAAATTTAACAGCGAGATTTTGGTGATAGGGAAGGAATGTAGAAATGGTAACAGCAAAAAGCAGCTTGGTCATGCTTCTTCCAGACTGCAGTTCGCCATGAGGTCTCAACTGCAGGTGCCTGGGCAGCTCAGAGTTGTTTCAAGCGCAGTTTAGGCTTCTGGAGCAGAACAGTTCGTTGCCAGGTGCTCACATTTGGACGTCGCAGTGAATTGCTGTTCGAAGGCTAATGAAACCGGGATGATTTTGAGTGTGCTTGGTGCATGAGGGAGGGAGCGTGAGGACAGCATGCGACTCACACAGGCCAAGTATGATGTCGGAATGCAGCCTTAAGTCTAAGGTCTTTCTGAGAATTCCTGTCTCCTTTAAGCAGGTAATTTTTCTGTGTATCGGGAAAGACTTGAGTGCTCCAGTCTCCTCTGACGCAGAGATGCGGCAGGGATGCCTATCCCTGGCAGTGTCTTACTGGAAGGAGGCCAGGCAGAGCTGCAAATCCTAGAGAGAGAGAGAGAGAGAAAACCAGTGGGAAGCCTGCTTTGAGTTTGGAACTCTTTTTTCCTTCATTTTCCCCCCCCAGTTTGCGCTTCCGAAAGACTCTCTCCCAATTACTGTGCTTAAGGTTTACCAGAGGAGAGTAGTTCAAATGCACAAATGATCCGGAAGGCCTTCCTCTCCTGTAACGCTGCTGTGTTCTTCTCTTCCTCCTTTATTCCAGCGGAGCCTGACAACCAGCTGTGTACGATGGGATACACACATGAGGAGTCACCGTCTGCCTGTCCTGATGAGTTCGATGACTTTGTCACATATGAGGTAAGGAGGTGCAAATACTTTTTGTTGTTGTTGCTTATTTGCATTTGTTACCTTTGTGAGCCTTTTGCCTGCATGTGTGTATGTTTCTTCGCTGGTGTTCCTCTCTTTTGATGCCATTTGATACGTAGTTGATGCAAAAAAAATGTTTTAAAAATACGTGAACCAAACAGGAAACAAAACTGATGCGAGGGAAGCAGAAGATGGTCCAACTTGTAGGGTTTGATTTGCGCAGCAGAGAAATGCAAATGGAGGTTTTCCAGCCTAAATGGCAGAGGTGGAGAATCTGGCAGTATCCCTAGCTAGAAGTGAATTTGTGCACCTCCGTGCTCATGGTTTGAATCTCCTCTGTCTTGTGAGTTTTTTGTGCTGCAACAGAGCCGATGTCATCTAGGGGTGAGAATGTTGGACCAGGCCCTGGGAGACTCAGGTTCAAATTACTAGCTCTCTAATGATAACCCCGGAGCTGTTTGATCTAACCCTGGGGCCAAACAGTAGCCCTGGATCCACCGAAAATGTCTCTGTGTAAGCAGTTGTGGGCACAGAGCCAATAGAGACAAAGCAGGTGGGAGAAGCTGTGTGTCTGGCAGTTGGAACACCATGCGGGGAGGTGGTAGTAGTCTTATGTGTATCATTTTCAGGTAACAGCAATGCTCACAACAGTGTTCATTATGCAATAAAGCTATGGGAACAAATGAGTAAAACAATCTCACCGACAGCTGGCAAGATTTACTGACCTCTATCCTAGTGCTCTGCTCCGCTGAGCCTGCAGCATTCCTTCAACTTTGAGTAGTAGCGTACAGGTCTAAAACGAGGGCAGCCACTAAGATTAACAGTGATGTTGCCCCCTGTCCCCATACCCCTAGAATTAGATAGAACCTTTCTCTTGATGGGCTAATTGTCTTGCAGGGGCTTTGTTTTTATGGAGAGCTTTCAAAGAGGGTATTGCTCTGTCTGCGATGGTATAGCTCATTCTATCTGCCTTATTTTTTGCTTCCATTTGTGAGGACTACTAGGGCAAAGTTTGGAAGTTTGCCGGCATGTTCTCTGGGTGACTTGCCTCTCTGTTGGCAGGCTGCCAGGGTATTAAAGTAGTCTGGTCCACAGCAGGGAAAATTAAAGTTGGGAGTCCATGTGGTATAGAGGTTGCAGTGTTAGACTAGGGTTTGATAGACCCAGGTTCAAATCCCTGGAAATCAAGTCTCCCAGCTAAGGTTCCTGAAGAACAGCAGCCAGATCCCCTTCCCTGATGATGGGGAAAGGATATAAAATGAAAGAATACAATCAGCGATTAAATGCTGTTGAACACACCGCCAGAATCCCCTGGCCCTTGCAGGCCACCCTGCTCTGCTCAGACTGCCTCTGCTTTCTGTACTCCCTCCATGCCCTTTTCGTGAATATTAAGAATGATGCTAACCCTCATTGTCAAATGCAGGCAGATGATATGCTAGTCCCATGATATGAATGCCTCCATTCCTGTCAGTAATGTACTTGTGAGCAGTGCACCCTTGGGACCTGCTGCACCCTCTCCTTCCACTCCACTTTGCCCTTGCCCTTTGGACAAGAGTGTGCCATCCTTGTCACCTTGGACTCTTGTGAGATTCTCTTGTCTCATGAGCCTTTGAGCTCCATTTTGGCTCGCCCGTTGCTTTCATGGAGCACCCCAAGCAGAGACTGGATAGCTTGGCGGGAGAAACTGCTGTGTTGAGGCGCACCATCCTGCCACTGCTTATCAAAAGAGGCTCAGACTCCCCCAGCACCTCTGCACAAGATTTTTTGGTCACTCCTTTGTTTGGCTCAAAAACATTTGGGTTTCTTAAGGCTTGTGGACAGCCCCACATTGTGGGCTTTGGGTCAATGTGGCAACTCCATTTTTCATGGCAGCGTTGGTTTCCTGAAGCTGTGCTCGTTTGGGGGGGGGGTTGAAAACTCCGCACGATCCATATGGTCCCTCCTTTTCCCTTTCTGTGCTGCCTCCACTCCGAGCTCCCATCACTTGCAGAGGTGGAACAGCAGCTAAGCCTATCTGTTCTTTTTGTTCTGTGGGAACTGTCATCTGAGAAGGTTCAAAGTGGAGGTTGTCCTCCCTCATTACCACCACTTGATTTGTTGCGCAATGCCTTAGTTTTTAAAACTTCTGGCCAAAGTTGAGAGGTTCCCCAGCAGTGATGCAAGCACATTTTAGTGCTTGCTAAGGGCAATGAATTTGTCTCCAGTAAGGCTTCCGTGTCCTTCAGCAAAGGCATTAACAGGCAGAAGACCAACAGGTGCTGTTATGAGGATTTGCTGGTTGAATTTCTGTCCAGGGGCGTGGGTGTTAGAGGGACAGAGCTTTGGTCCATAAAGACGTAATGCAGACAGTTGGAAGGGGGGAATTATCCAATGTCATCCCTTGCCTTTCTCACTCTCTACCTCCAGTAGCTTTTCTGGAGATGCAGCAAAGACATTTTCTAATCCCCCTTTTTTCCTCCTCCTGCAGAGTTGTCTCAGATTCTTTCTCTCGCTCCGATATCTTAAGCCGCAATATCTGAGCAGAGATCCCAGTTACTGTGCTGTAAATCCTTCTGTTCTTGGAGTATACTTTTGCTTGCTCTGTTTTTGATTTCAGGTTAAAAACGAGTTCTGTTTTCTGTGGCTTTGCAGAAAAGAAAATGGAACTCAGTGGAAAACAGACTTGTGAGGGGAAAGCCTGGTTGGCAGGCAAGGGTTTCCTGGTGCATTTGCAAATTGTGCAGCTCAGAGTTGTGGGATTTGAAAAGTGTTGGCGGTGTTGCTTTCATAAGGCTTCCGAGCAAGATTTAGCCCTGATGTGGGAGCCAAAATTAAGGTGGCTCTTGGCTACTTTGTTCATGGGTCAATGCAATACTAGGACTCTTACTGTTGCTTGGGCTGTTACTGGGTTTGTGAAGGTGCCTTTAGATTGTGTCAAACCACCAGTCCAAAGTTTGAGTCTCTCCTTCATAGAGGCTGCAGAGGTTTGTCCGCCCCAATATTTCAGGGATGGTTGCCTGCACAAATTAACCTGGATACGGGCTTTTATCCAAGAGCAATGAACCCAGAGTCTTTCCACGCTGCTGCTGCTGCCCTCTGTTGGCCAGTTGATCCGCTCTGCACCTGAAGGGCGAAGCAATTTAGGAAAGGCCCAGAGGTGGCCCAGGAAAACATCCTTTCTCCATCAGATTGTAGGGCTGAGACTTGAACGCCCGTCGTGGTGGGAATGTGTGAAAAGGAAGAAGGCTTCTTTTTTCTTTTTGCAGGGCTGGTTTGAGGGAAGGAGGACAGTTTTGAGAGGGGCCATGTCTGTGTTTGAGACCCTGAGCCACTGTGGAAGGGGCAGAGAGTGGGAAGCTCAGGACCTTGTAAAGATCACTTTCGCTTTGTTGCCCCCTCAATGCCCTGGTGCTTTTAGCACCGGCAACTAGAGTAGTTAAGGGCCAGCCTGAGTCTTGTCTCTCTTCTCTCCCATTAATGCGCAATTAATGCATTTCATAGGCATGTCCGTGTGTGCAGTCCCCAGTGACAGAGAACAGGAGGTTAAAAAATGGTAGCTGCCCAAATCTGAGCATGCGTCAGGAGCACATCAGATTAAGAGGCTCGCAGAAGCTTGCTCTGTTAACGGCTGTTGGCTAAGTGGAGCTTCCATGTTAAAGGGCAGTATATCTGCTGGGGATGGGCATCCTTTTTCTTCTTACAATGCTTATATATATATTTTAATTCCCACTGCCCCTGTTTGGCACATTGTCTTGAGGAAGCATATGTAAAGAAACGGAATGTCAGACTGTATGAGTGTGATTAAGTCAGTTTGGAGGTCCTGGCCTAGGTGTGGCTGTACGGACATCGTCACATATATATTTAACAAGAGGATCAGCTCTGAAAGCTTAACCTTTAAAAAAAAAAGTAAAGTAAAGTAACAAATAGTTGGAATAGATCAGGAGTGCTTAAAGAGGTCAAAGGGAGACAGACAGAGTACAAAGGCTGTCTGTCTAATGATGCCTGCCCAAAAGGACTTTTGCTATATATTGAAGCTGCCACAAATGGATACAGAGCAGGTGCCTTTTTAAAAAAACAAAGATACAAAACCAGTTCTCCCGAAATCCATGGGCAGAAGGGTGAAACGTGCTTGACTGCTGGGAGCAGGTCTGCAGGTAAATGAGCTTTGCTGAGTGAAAACGGTCTTGCAGGCGTGAATTAGGCCTGTGTGTATGGGGGCGGGGGGGGGGGGGCGGTCAGGGAGCAGACTTGCTTGCTGGTGCTTCTGTCTCAGCTTCTGCAAATGATTGCTTGAAGTCTGCCTGTGGGCTCAAAGGACGTGAGGAATGTCAGGTGGCCGAAGCTCCCACTGATTTCTTAAATTTGGACTCTGGTTCTGTGTCAGAGGCGGTTTTGTGTGTAGCTGGAGGAGGGTGGTTTTTTGGTGCTTATTCATTAGCCCAGCCGTATGATTACAGTGGCCGAAGCAAGTCCTGCAGTTAGCCAAACTGAGTCGCTGAAGTAGTCACTCCTACCAGAAAGAACGACAGTTGTGGCAAACTTTTCTTGGCCTGAATGCTGTACTTGCAGCAGGTGGAGACTCGCTTTATTGTGTTGACTCCATTTGTACTTTGCCATTCTCACCGTGGTTCTCAAGATATATTACCGAATCAAAGAACATCAAAAACTCTATAAAGCGTATGATAAACAATGCAGTAGAGCTGAATTACAAGAAAGTACAATGCATATAGCAGTCTAATACTATATAATGCATATTGCATATAATAAAAACAATTTAAATGCTTTAAAAATGGAGACATTAAAACTTAAAAACTACAGACATTAATAAAAATGCCCTCCTGAACAATTATTTTCTACTACATTACTATTTACCATGCTGGGCAAGTAGCTGATTTATTTTTATTTGTAAAAGATCATCAATGAGCCAGTAATTCAGGGGACCTACTAACTCTTTGTGAGCAACATTTGGGAACTTGATTTTTTTGAAGAGTGGGATAAAAATGTGATAGATGTGAAGCCAATGGTCCCAGTGGTATACTGCCTCTGAACCTGGAGGTTCTATTGAGCCATCACAGCTTTTTTTGCTAGGCCTACATGTGAATTTGTGTAATCTCTTTACAGCTCTTTAAACCGACAACCATCTCCGTATCTCAGAGTGTAAATTCCTCGCATAAATTTCATAGCCCAAGAGATCTTTCCGTTTGTCAGGCCTCAACCTACTGTATAGGATTGCCAGCCTCCTGGTGGTAGCTGCAAATCTCCTGGAATTACAACTGATCTCCAGGCGACAGAGATCAGTTCCCCTGGAGAAAATGGCTGTGGGTGGACTGTATGCTATTATACCATTCCAAGGTCTGTCCCCTCCCCAAACCTTGCCCTTTCCAGGTTTCACCCCCCCCCACAAATCTCCAGGAATTTCCCAACCTGGACCTGGCAACCCTTGTACCAGTACTCTGCACTAAACGACTCCCAGGTTTCAGGGTTATGCAGGAGAGGGGAGTCTTTGCGCTAGGTTGGGGATTGAGCCATACCTTGCTAGCTGTTTCTTGTCTTTCAAAAGGCTTTACATTGAGTGGGGTGGGTCAAACCATCATGCTGAAATGGCAGGAAAATGGGGGGGGCATGGGATTAGCTCACACGGTTATCTGGGGAGTTCAAGAACAAAAGGAACTCTGTTGAGAGACCTGAGGTTACCAACCCAGTATACTTCCTGATTCCTCTTTCCTCCTCCTCCTCCTCATCCCAGGCAGTAATCTGGGAGCCTCCCCCCCCCACCTTCTAAACGGAGCGTATCCAGAGGTGGACTTTTCCCTTTCCGAGCAAACGCTTCGTGTGCCTTCAGATACAACACAATTCTTCTTGCTTCAGAACATGGCCAAAGCAGGTCAGTCGCCGCGATCCAGCTTTTGCTCCTGTCTGGAATCCTCAAGCAATGCGAGAGAGGGAGGAGTGCTAGAAACCGTGCCTCAAGGAACTTCAGTCTGAGCTGGCAGAGGCGGGTGCCCGTCCTACTTCGCAGCGCTGGGAGAGGTAGGAGGCTAGGCTCGGGGAGCACTTTCTGGAAGCAGTTCATCCCAAAAGGGTTCTCCACCTCTGGGTCAAAAAGGTGTATCTTGATGACAGTTTGGAAGGCCCAGAGTTATTCCAGGAAGAAGTGAGGTTGGACTCTGTGATGAGGAAATGATTTCTGTAGCAAGCAGCACCCGGCACAAGCAGTTAACAAAAAGTAGGTTTGGATAGTTATTGAATTGTGAATTTTGTAGGATTCAGTAATGCTGTTACTATTTATTTGTGTGTTTAAAAGAATTCTGCTTGGCAACTGACATGATTGCAAGTTATGGAAGTGATACGGGATTTTTTAAAAAAAATATTGCTGATTGAATTAATTTGTTAGCAGTTAAAGCAGAGACGGTTGACAGTCAGCGTCACTTACAGTGAACTCAGTGGGTTCAATAATTTTGCTACGGGGTGTGATGCTTTCCAAGCAGGTGGCTTGTTTTTGAAAGGGGTTTTAGACAAGGTCATGCAGGACAAGCATGTTAATGGTGGAATGGAACCTCCATGTTCAGAGGCAACAATAACCCTTTGAATGCCGGGTGCAGCGGCGGGGAGGGGGGGGAGCCTCCGTGTCTTGCTTGGGACGGTTCCCAGGGCATCTTGTTGACTATGTAAAACACAGCGCTGGAATGCAGAGGCTCTGGGTCTGATGCAGCAGCACTGTTGACCTTATGTTCAGAAAATTCAGAATCTAGTTCTGGGTATTGTATTTGCCGTAGGCAGCCAGTTTGGTTTGAACCTCGCATCCCCTCCTCCTTTCCAAGATATGCATTTCTTCTGCTGAAGGAGGGAGGGGAGTGGGAACAGCAATCCTGGATCTAGAGGGCTAGTGGGAAGTTGGAAACAGACCAGCCCATCATTAGAACACGAATTCTTGCAATGCAAGGAACATGGGTGTACCACATGTACTTTGTACCTCTGTAGATGATGTACCATCTTGGCATCTTGTGGGAAGGATTGGTTATTTCTCCATAAAGTACTGTTACGCTGGCACTGCGTGCGCTTGATATATATTCGAATGAGCATGTAAATGGTGGGCAGTGAGCCCTCCATGCCACCACTGGTTCTCAGACTGCCCAGCCAAAGATCTGTACTGGACATAGCTTGGATCGTGCCAAATCAAAGTCCAGATCTTTCTTCCCAGCACAAACCTTTATCTCATATATTTCTCTGTATGAGGAGTGTCCAACCAGGAGGTTCAGTTGAACTCTTCCAGTTCAGCTCTCTGACCTGGTGTCACCAAGAAATTGTAGATCTTGGCATGAAGTTCAGCTTGACTTCCCCACTGGGGAATGTCGATGATCATCCAGACTGCAGACCTTTGGTGGCGACCTAGTGCAGGGGAGAGGGCTAAAGCAAGGCTATGCCATGACATCATTACTAGTACTTTTCAAAACAGGAACTGATGGTAAATCACCAGGATGGGACCCTCTTGTTTTCCTGTGGGGGAACTTTCATTGCCCTTGAAATGACGAATCCCAAGATTCGTGGGCGTTGGGGGGGGATCTATACAGAAAAAAGTGTAAATGCACCTGAACTTTTTTTTGCCATCAGGTAAGCATTTGTGGAGCAAGGTGAGTTGATTTTTTAATTGTTTTCTGTGTTCCGCTTTTGGGGTTTTTTTTGTAATGCTTGTATTTTAGTTTATCTTATTAGCTGCATATTTTAAGTAGTGTAGATGCACTCTTGCTCATGGGGTATGGCTTATCAGGATTTCATAAGGTTAATTTTGGGACATCTCAGGGGGAACTGGATGGCTTTGTGCGTGATTGCTGTGTGCAGTTGTGCCTTGGTTACTTTGGGTGCTAGGATTTGAGAACAGCTTCAAGAAGTATTTGCAAGAGAATGCAGGAGTTGTTGCTTGGCATTATCTTGAAAGGTAAAATGTAAAAGTTCAGTGAAATCAAGAGGCGTTTTGCACTTTTTACAGGCTGTCCCTCTATGGGGAACAGGCAGTTTCTGGCGAGCATCTAACTTGGCTACCCCTCTGGAAATTCCCTCCCCCTTAAAAACCGGGTATTGTCCAGGGTCACATGGCGGGTTGAAGAAAGGATTTATCTGGGGAAGGCTGGGAGGTGGGAATGTGCTGAGGTCAGGTTTATTGGTCATACAAAAACAAACTTCCTTCATGGAGGAATCCTGCGAAGGGCTTTAAACAGCTATTCCGGATGCTGCTGATGGCACTAGGGCAAAGGTGCTTTTGCTAGGGATGTGTGAACTCTGTGGCGATTTTGATGCCTCTGCCTTTTGCTAAATGGATATCTAAGTTAGGAACAAAGCCCATCTCCCTAGCCAGTCTTGTCTTCGGGGTTTAATATTTAATCTGGACAGTAGAAAAGAAAAGCTTCTATGAGACTTGGTGTTCTGTTGGAGCATTGCCCAAACTGGAGTGCCTTGCCTCTGAATGTGTTCAGTTTCTTTACTTTGCCCCTCTATTGACAAGGGGCCAAAGCACATGTTTTGTGTGTGAGAGGTCCCTGGTAATGATGACCCTGGGCATTTCTGTTATTGCAAACAATAAGGTAGCACAGTCCAGTGACTCAAGGACAATAATACCTGTTGCGGAATGTCCACATTCTGGATCATGGAGCTAGAAGGATTAAAGAAGGGAGGGGAGCAAAGCCTACCCAAACAGTGCTTCATTGCATCCATCAAAAAACCCAGGGGAAATGCGAATAGAGTGAAATTGTATAGAAACCTGGGATGTGATGATCTGCGGAAGCTTGAGAGTTCATCATCTTCACAGTCCATGAGATCAACTGCAAGCTGAGCTCATTTTGAGGGGGAACGCGCAGGAACGCAGTTCCGGTAGTTCTCTCAAAAGGTCATGTGTCAGGTGGCCCCGCCCACCTGTTTTTCAGCCATTTTGGGCCTGTTTCAGCCTGGATTGGGGAGTTTCATCCTGAATTGGGGCCAAAATGGCCATGATTGGGCCATTGCCGGGTGGGGGAACACTCCCACATCTGGCAGCAGCCGAATGCCAGCCATTTCGGGCCCGATCAAATCAATTATACTAATGACAAACTTCTGGTGATGTCAAGGGGTGTAGCATATGCTAATGAGCTCCTGCAGCTCTTTTTCTGCGAAATGACCCCGGACTACAAGTGTCCATCTTAACAATGCCATCTGTCAGAAGAGCTAATTGAGGTGGTTGATCTTTAGTTACCTTCTATTCTCTTCTCCTAAACATTTGCGCAGATCAGCGCATCCTTCTGAAGGATTGTGAGTGCTATCAATTTATGGTTAAACAAGCAGAGGGGTGTATTAAAGGCTTTTCAACTGTTTTTGAACCTGTCTCTCATTAATGGGATTTTCTTTGCTACCCATGTCAAAATTACAGAACAGGCTGTTGGAATAGAACACAATCTTTAATTTTGTCCATTCCCCCTAGATGACATTTTTGCCTTTTTTAGCACCTGTTGAGAAATTAACCAAAATATGCTGCTAAGGAATTGATGTACGCCCCACTTTTTAATCCATCTCTTTACAACACAGATCTCTGTCTACAGTTTTCAAATACACTTTTCTTTGAACCTGATAAGCGCTAGTGTTTGGTTTTCTCAGGTGTGCAAGTTTTGGGCCAAGGTGCCCTTCAGTAATCTTTCATAGCTTTTTGTCTCCCTGACTTTGAGGTTGAATAAGATTTGTTTTCCATTGATCATCCCTACACATGTATTCTTAAGAAAAGTGCAGCTTGGGCAAATGTAATTCTCGTTCCGTCTCTCGTTCTTTTTCATGCTGCTCATTGAAACAAAAGGGTTTGACATATACGGCTTTGGAAACAGTCCAGCGTAGCGGCTTTTCTTAATCCAAAAGCAGGATGCAGATTTTTCTTACTTTTTATATAGCTTCAAACCTTTGCAGGTGTCTCTCTTGCATGAGCATTTTATAACTGTTTTGCTTAGCCTTCCTTCTCTGTTTTATCCAGCCTTCATCCACTTTACTTGTCTAATCTGTTCTGCTTCTCATTGTCACCATGTTGCTTCTCTTTCTTGCTTTCTCTTTGGGCTCCCTCCCTGTTCTAGCACCTGATTTCAGCGTCCTTTGCGCCCACATTTTAATCTGATCTTCTCTCTGCTCATGCTTTTGTACGCTGTCTGTGCTCTTCTGAGTCTCTGATCTTCCATATATCCATTTCTTGACTTTGCTTATTTACTTTTGCTACCTACTGAGGAATTATTTGCCTTTCAACATCTGTCTCCTTTCCATGGGGCATTTAAATGCTTTGCAGAAACTCGCCCGGTCACCCTGGCATTTTTTACTAGATCTCGCACACCTCCTTTTCTCTCTCCACTCCCTTTCCCTTGGCTATCTTGTGTCTCTCTTAGCTTGTGAGCCCAAGGGCAAGGACTAAGTATTAGTTTTGTTGTGTGCTGAGTGCCAAGTCTTGCTTGGCTTGCTGCAAATAATAATTAACTCCTGGGCCCTTGAGCAGGAAGGAACAGCCTTGCACCAGCAAGACTTTCTAGCATATGAATTCTTCACGTTGTGGTGGGGCAACCCTTGGGTGTGTGTTGTGGGCATGAGGACTCACTGTTTGCACATGATTGCTGTTGTTCCAAAGTGGGTTGAGGGTTGTTGTCCAAATGCGGCTTATGCTGGTGGCAAAAGATGACCCGTTTATTACAAATTAGGGAGCAGGGTGCAAAGGGGAGGGGAGTGGCAAGCATGTGGGTGGGGGGGTGAATGAACACGGAGCGTGACTTGGGCAGGGGCTGTGGCTCCTCAGTGGAGAGCCCGTTTTAGGTGCAGGGGGTTCCAGGTTCAATCCTAGACATCCTCAGTTACTCCCTTCCTGAGACCCTGGAGAGCAGCTTTCTGTCAGAAGAGGTGATGCTGAGCCAGAAGAAACAGCAGCCTGACTCAGTATTTGGCAGTTTTGTATGGCCATTCGTTGAGAAGGGGCCAGTGGTAGAGCACCTGTCTTGTATATAGAAGATGCCAGGTTCGATGCTTGGCTCGTCCAGTTAAAAGCATCTTGGTCAGCCAGTGTCAAGGGAGATGGTGCTGAGTGAGACGGACCAATGGTCAGACTCTGTATGGGGCAGCTGCACATGGTGCTCATGCAACTTACTGGGGCAGGTGTGTTTTTCAGGCCTGCATCATTCAAACCAAACTGTGTTTCAGATACCAAGGAGTTCACTGCTTGGAGATCACCAGAACGCAAGCAAGGAGGGACGCAAGCGATCCTAAACGTTTAAAAATTCTCTTGTACCCACCAGGCAAATGAGGTAACGGACAGTGCGTACATGGGCTCGGAGAGCACGTACAGCGAGTGTGAGACATTCACAGATGAGGACACTAGCACCCTGGTGCACCACGAGATGCATGATGAAGTAGAAACGGACAGCGTGATCGATTCTGCAGTGCACTCGGAGTACACAGACCCCATTGAGGAGCCAGAGAACGGGTAGGGGCTTCTTCCTACTGAAGCTGGTCTGGGGCTGAGTCAAGTGTTGATGGGGGCTGAATGATGGTTGGGAAGCATGGGGCCACTCACTGTTCCCCTCTCCCTACTTCACAGGATGGATATCTGTAAGGGGAGGGAGACTGTATGCCCTGCCCTGATTTCCTTGGAAGAAGGGTGGGAGGGGAACTGATCAGTAAATGTCAACTATGATGTCTCCCAGCAAGGAAATCTTGGGCAGTGGTTAAAGAGGTGAACTTATGGTCATGCTAGAAGTTTCTAAAGTGATCTGTTATGTGTGTTAACTTTTAAAATTAAAAGCATTCAACACTTCTTGGAATCTAGCTAAACTGATGGTTGCTTTCAGTTAAGCTTGTATGGGATGATGTGGTGTGTAGGGGTGAGAGTATCAGGCTTGGGAGACCCTGGTTCAAATCCCCACTCTGCCATCAAAGCTTGCCTGGTGACCTCAGGCTAGGCACTCTTTATCGGCCCCCCCGAAATGGAGAAGTGGGGAGAATGATGCTGTGAGCCATTTGGGGTCCCTGCTGGAGAGAGAAGCAGTGTATACATATCTAAGCAAACAGAACAACCCACCTAGCATCTTCTGGCCTGTGTTAAGTTGTACGGTCTGGACTTCTTCCATTGTCTTGAGTAGACCCCGATGAGACCATAATATCGTGGCGCTAGAAGCTGGCCAAGCTGTAGAGTCAGCTTCAATGGGTGGCCCTTGCTCCCTACCCCTTGCTTGCTTTGAACTGGCACTGAAAGAGTGGCTTGCCGTTGGGAGGCCCAGCAGCTTAAGACGGAGAATGGGATTAACCTTCTTCTGCGGCATTCTTTGCTGAGAAGTGCGGGGCTTCAGCAGTTGCTAACCCTCTGTCCCTAATCGGCTTCTGAGTTCCAAGGCCACCAAGGACCTTTTTCCTCCAGGGGGAGAATCAGCAGGCATGCCTGCCTGTGCCTCTCCCGCTCAGCCTCCTGGGGACATGGCGAAAAGTCCTGGACTCGCCTGCCTGTAGGTACAAGCGCCTTCAGCATGGGGAGATCTCTGGGGATGTGGGGCTGCTATAGCATGGGGTGTGGTGGGGTAGGGGTTCAGTCGGCTTCTGTGCAAAGTCCGGGAGCCAGAGAGGAAGGGTGCTGTGAGCAGAGGATCCCAGTGGCATTACTGCTCTTGCAGCAGCGGGAGGAAAACTCCAGCCCTGCAAATCTTAACAGTTTGTGATTAAGAGAAGTGTGTTAGGATAAAGAGGGAAATGTAGCAATGAGCAAAGAGTATTGTAGCTTCCTGTTTTGCTGGTTTGCATGATCTTAGTCGGGCAGTCCCATGCCAAAGAGATCAGGGGAATGCCTTAGTGCAAGACCCAAGAGGTCTTATTCAGACAGCTAGGGTAGGCTGCCATTTCATAAATGACTGTTTGCCTTTCTAGGTAACATAATGGATGAAGGATGGTTTCCACAAGGAAACAGACCCACGGAGGGCTAAAGCTTGACCTGTTGGTTTTCTGCCTTCTGTAACTTGAAGGGCAGAAGCTTGCTGCAGCAGCTGCTTAAAAGGATGGCAGGGCTGTGTCGCCATGGGTGGGGTGGGGTTCACAGGCCCCCAGTTCAGTTCCCTGCACGGGTGGAAGGTTCAGCAGCCTTGGGCAAGTCGCTGACCTGTCCTGGATGTGTGTGCTTAGGGCACCACAGTAAAATGCTGCTGTTCCACCCTGAACTCTTCAGAGGAAAGGTTGGGGCTACCAATATGGTAACAGACAGCAGCTGGCAGGTGGTGGCTTTTTATGGGGTGGGGGGAGGACCCCTCCTTTTAAATTACTCACCAGTGAGATGCTGTTCAAAGACTAGAGCCTCTGTCCATTTAAAGAGACGAGCAAAGACTTCCTGTTTGGGATCCATGGAGGTCTAACGCAGCTCCACTTGCGGAGCTGACCGGACTGCCGTTTTAACCGGCCGGCGGGTTGAAAATAGCCCGCGGCCGACTGCTCTCAGGCGGGGAGCAGGCAAAGAACGCTCAAGACCCTAGGGTGAGCTAGATCTCGGACGAGGGGGGGCTCTACACAGCGAGTCTCCCCCCGATCCTTGAGGTCCCACCTTGCGACGGGTCGGCTATAATCTCTGCGGCAGTTTTGGGGCCAATTCGGCTGGCATAAGACCTACATACCCAAGCATCGATTGGGGGAAGAAGCTGAGAGGAGAACTTAAAATCGAAACAGCGATTACAACCCGAGAAAAGTGAAGAGAAGGTAAAGATCATTATCTTCTGAGACGGGACAGATTGATAAAAACAGAGAGGAAAAAAAGTAGATTTTTAAACTGCAACAGACTAGTGAAAAGGAGGGGAAGACTCGGCAGGAATCGAATTTAAAAAGAGACTAAGTTTAAAGAAGTTATTAAAGAAATGGGACTATTGTTTTGAATACCTGTGGCTTTGGAGCTGTGAGAAAAAGACACCATCGCGAGATCTGCTGTGGGAAGACGGGAGACAGGAAGTGCGTAATAACAATAGAGTGGCTGGAGAGAAGCGGCCCTTGCTGGAGGGCAGGAAGTAGGGAATCGCCATTTTTGAAAGGGGAAGGGTCGCGGCTTCAGCGGAAGAGGAAGTAGGCCATCTTGGATTACAAAATCATAGAGAAACCATAGAGAAAAGACGCCCGACATTTTGGACTCTTTAAAACTTAATTTCTATAAGAAGACCGGGACATTTAAAATAGAAAAACGTTAAATTTTACGCCACGGAGTTAAGGAAGAGAGCGGATTCGTGGGAGCGAGCTAAAGCAAGCCCCACGATGTCAAAAAAAGAGTGGCAATCGGCAATAGAAAACCTGGATAAAAACCTGGACAAAAAACTTTTAGATATGATTAAAGAACTTAAGGACACGAAATTGGAGCTGATAAAAGAGGTTAAAGAGGTTACACAGACAGTAAAATCGGAGCTGTCAGAAGTGAAAAAAGGTATGGAAACAATACGAAGTGAATTACAAGGAACGCAGCAGAGAGTTAAAACAGTAGAAGACGCGATGGAGAATTTAGCAGACACGCAACAAACAGAGATGAGATTGGTGAAGGGGAGAATGTCAGTTGCAGAAACTAAACATATGGAGAAGCAGCTACGTTTTCGTGGCTTGCCAGAAGTGGAAGGAAAGTCAGCGCAAGAACAGATGACTGAGGTGTTGGCTGAGTACCTGGGGAAGGAGGAGGAGGAAGTTGTGGCTATCCTAGATGTGGCATACCGTGTGAATTCGAGAATAGCAACCCAGAGGAAACTACCAAGAGATGTGATTGTGCAGTTTACAACACGAAATATGAAAGAGAGGATTGTGACAAAACAGTTTCAAGATCCATTGGAGATTGATGGCAAGACGATTATTATAATGAAGGAACTGCCCAGATCAGTGTTACTGGACCGGAAAAAATATAAAGTGCTAATTCAGATTTTGAAGGACATGAAGATCAGGTACAGATGGGAGTTACCGGAAGGAGTGTCCTTTGAGTTTGGAGGGGCCAAAAAACGCATCAGATCTGAGCGAGAGATGGAGCGATTTATTAAGGACAATGAAAAAGACTTACCAACAAGATCATGAGTATGGAGTGTAAAGTATTATCTTGGAATGTAAATGGACTAAACTCACCGAATAAGAGGAAAAATACTTTTCACTGGCTACTAAAACAAAAATGTGACATTGTTTGTTTGCAAGAGACCCATATCAGAAAGCAGGATGTAAAATATTTAAAATCTGGAAAATTGGGCAAAGAATATGTAGCGGCCTCCAACAAGAAAAAAAGAGGAGTGGTGTTGTACATAAAAGAGGAGCTACAGCCAAAATTTGTTATGAGAGATGTGGAAGCTAGATTTGTAGCAGTGGAATGTATTTGGAATTTAAAGAGAGTGTTGGTAGTCGGACTTTATGCACCTAACGGTGCAAAAGAAAGCTTCTTTGAGGATTTAAGGAAGCATTTAGACGATCTTGCATACGACCAGATAATTCTTGCTGGAGACTTCAATGGAGTGACAGACTTGGAACTAGACAAAAAGACTACAACGGCACAAAAGAAAAGAGGACTATTACCAAAGCTTTTTTTTGAGTTGATTCAACAAGAGACTCTTGAAGATGTATGGAGGAGAGAATATCCTAAAAGCAGACAGTTTACTTTTTATTCTGCAAGGCATTCTACATTATCAAGAATTGATATGATCTGGGCCTCAAAAGACTTAGCATTATGGACTAAGGAGGTAGAAATAATGCCTATGGTAGGCTCAGATCACAACCCAATTATGTGGAAATTTGGAAAAAAGAGAAAAAGGAAAGCATGGAGAATAAATGAGGACTTGTTACAGGAAAGAGAGAATATGGAAATACTGAGAAGAGAGACAAAGTTTTTTATACAATACAACGTGAATAAAGAAGTACCAACCAATAAAGTTTGGGATGCTTACAAGGCGGTTGTAAGGGGCATACTAATGGACTTAAATGGTAGAGCAAGAAAGAAGAAAGAGGAGAAAAGACAAGAGATTGAGGAGAAAATAAAAGCCAAAGAAACACAGCTAAAAAAGAGACCAGGGAAAAAGAAGGTATACCAGGAAATTAAAATACTTCAAGAACAGCTAACAGCAATGAGCAATAAAGAATTGGAGTGGAATCTCAAAAGACTGAATCAAAAAGCGTTTGAGGGTGCTAATAAACCTGGGAAGTACCTGGCATGGCAATTGAAGAAGAAAAGGGAAAAGAAGATAATAAATAAAATTTGCGAAGATAACAAAACGTATTTGGAGCAGGCTACCATTAGTAGAGCCTTTTATAAATTTTACGCTAAGCTGTATAATAAAAAAGAAGTAAACAAAGAATCAATAGCGTCATATTTGGAGAAAACCAAACTTCCAGAAATCTCGGAAGCTTGGAGAAATAAGTTGAATAGTGAAGTAACTGACGAGGAAATAAGTAAGGCAATACAATCTGCAAATCTAGGAAAGGCGCCAGGGCCAGATGGACTTACGGCTAAATTCTATAAGACAATGGCTAATGAACTGGCACCATTCCTAAAAGAGGTGATGAATGGGGTTTTAAGGGATCAAAGGATTCCAGAAACTTGGAGTGAAGCGAATATATCATTGATCCCAAAAGAGGGCCAAGACCTGACTAATGTGAAAAATTATAGACCTATATCGCTACTCAACAATGACTACAAAATTTTTGCGAAGATATTGGCGGAGAGATTGAAGGGGTGGCTCTCGGAAGTCATAGAGGAGGAACAAGCAGGCTTTTTGCCAGACAGACAAATAAGAGACAACTTAAGGACAGTGATCAATGCTATTGAATATTATGACAAGCGTTGTGACAAAGAGGTTGGTTTCTTCTTTGTTGACGCTGAAAAAGCGTTTGACAATTTAAACTGGGACTTTATGTTTGCCACTATGGAAAAGCTACAATTGGGAGAAAGATTCATCAGAGCAATTAAGGAAATTTATAGAGACCAGACTGCAGCAATTGTGGTGAATGATGAATTGACCAAGAAATTGACGATAAGTAAAGGAACAAGACAAGGTTGCCCGTTATCTCCATTGTTGTTCATTTTAGTATTGGAGATTCTGATGATACAAATACGTCAAGATGATGAAATTCGTGGAATAAAAATAAAGGACTATTCATACAAGGTCAGAGCATTTGCGGATGACATAATGTTAATTGTAGAGGACCCATTGGAGAACATGCCAAGAGTGATAGATAAGATCAAGGAGTTTGGAGACTTGGCAGGTTTCTTCATTAACAAAAAGAAGTCAAAGATATTATGCAAAAATATGACTAAGCAGAAACAACAATTGTTAATGGAAACAACGGATTGTGAAGTAACAAGTAAAGTGAAATATTTGGGAGTCGAATTAACTGCAAAGAACATAGATCTATTCAAAAACAATTATGAAAAACTATGGACTCAGATAGAGAGAGACTTGATTAAATGGAATAGATTGAATTTGTCATGGTTGGGTAGGATTGCAGCAGTTAAGATGAATGTGTTACCAAGAGTAATGTTTTTGCTACAGACAATACCAATCATCAGAGACTCCAAACAATTTGAAAAATGGCAGAGGAAAATATCAGATTTTGTTTGGGCAGGCAAGAAGCCTCGAGTGAAAGTGAAAGTTTTACAAGATGCAAAGGAAAGAGGCGGAATGCAACTGCCCAATCTGAGACTTTATCATGATGCAATCTGCCTAGTTTGGTTGAAAGAATGGATGACATTAAAGAACAAGAAATTATTAGCCCTAGAGGGATATAAAAAAATATTTGGATGGCACGCATATTTATGGCATGACAAAGTAAAGGTCAACTCGATGTTCCTGCATCACTTTGTTCGGAGAAGTCTATACATAATCTGGAAGAAGTACAGAATTTATCTACAAGAAGGAACCCCTTTGTGGGTGGTTCCATATGAGGTGATAGACCCGAGAGCTGTTGATAATGAACAACAATGTTTAACGTATAAAGAAATAACTAAAACTGAAGCATCCAAACTTAGAATAAAGACACAAGAGGAACTATCACCTAACTACGATTGGTTCCAGTATAGACAGATCAGAGACTTATATAATTCGGACTCTGTAAAGGGAGGTATACGAATAGAGAATTCGGAACTAGAGCAGACCCTTCTTAAAGAAGATAAGAAAAGAATATCCAAGGTATACCAAGTACTGTTGAAGTGGTATACCGAGGATGAGATAGTTAAAACACAAATGGTGAAATGGGCTATAAACTTTAATAAAGAAATAACAATGGAGGCATGGGAATACTTGTGGAAAACTACAATGAAGACAACGACATGTATTAATATCAAAGAGAACATTCATAAAATGATCTATCGTTGGTACATGACACCAAAGAAGATTGCGCTAGGGAATTTGAATACTTCTAATAAATGCTGGAAATGTAAGAAGCATGAGGGCTCCCTCTATCATATGTGGTGGTCGTGTGAGGTAGCCAGGCAGTACTGGGGGGAAATAATAAGAGAAATGAGTGAAATTTTACAATTTCAAATTAATAAGAACCCAGAACTCCTGCTACTGAACTTGGGAATGGAGGGAATTCCAGCCCAACACAGGACGTTGATATTTTATATGACAGCAGCAGCTAGACTTTTGTATGCGCAAAAATGGAAAGTACAAGAAGTGCCAACTATTGAAGATTGGACTTACAAATTGCTGTATATGGCTGAAATGGACAAGATGACAAGAAAATTGAGAGATCTGGACTCAGGGCAGTTCAACACAGATTGGGAGAAGCTGAAACAATACCTGGAGAAGAAATGGGAGGTGGGAGGAAAACTGTGGCAGTTTGAGAACTACTGAAGTATTGAAGTAGAGGGGGGAGACTTTACCGGGGGGAGAAGAGATAAATGTGAATTAATAAGCAGTCAGATTAATAGATTGACATATATATAGATATATATAGGTTAACAAACAGAACATAGAGAAAATAATTAATTATAAGGACTAAATATAAGGAGCGATTAACTAACAATATTTTCTTTTTTTTCTGACAAGTTTTGTACCAAACTGAATGTCTGAAGATATAGATGGGTCAAATTGATTGACTACGTGAGGAGAGATATATAGAACTATTATAAAAAGATAGAATGAGTAATATATATAGAGAATAAGTCAAATTGTTTGATATAAACGAATGTATGATTTATATGGTTTATGATATATAGAAATACCTGAAATTGAAAAATTGGGATAAATTGTTTATCTAAGATAGAAACAAAGGCTTACAGTTTGGGCATATAATGTTAAAAATAGTTAAGGATGTACTGCTTAGAATAATGGAGAATATATATTTGTTTTAGATAGAGGAAGCTAATAAAAGTAAGGGAAAGGGGACAAAGGGTTGGAAAGCTGTTGGAAGTCAACAAAAAGGGGGGGGAAAGGGAGGGGGTTAGAGATGAAAAAATTGGGGAAAATTGAATGTAAATGTGGAAATAATGGATTCTAACCCAATAAAAATTTTTCAAAAAAAAAAAAAAATAAAAAATAAAGAGACGAGCAAACAGCAGCCTCGGCTTAAAATCAGCGTAGTGGAGCTCTTGCCGATCTTGGGAGAAATGAGTTCCAGCAAGTTGGCTTGGGCTGTTTGACTTGAGACAGGGGATTAAGTTACCTGGTGGGACCCTGGAGGGCCCTCAGTATATTAGCAGTTGAGAGTGACTGTAGCAGAGAGGTTCACACTTGTTCTTTCTTGGCTTTGCAGATTTCCTTCCCTGCTCCTGCATGAGAATAATTTCCCTTTTTTATTCTTTAAAAAAAATGCCCCAGTTGGTCTCAGAGGCCAGAATCTATCCATTTGCAGAGAAATGACCAAGAGGAAGAGGGTGGATAATGACAGGGGAGAGTTGGATTGTACAGGAAGGATCAAGTGTTTGTCACCCCCCCCCTTCACTCATTGTCTTCTGAAAATGCCCCGCCCCCACATGGCTTAGAAGCAGGGCATTTTTTCAGCTAGAACGCGGTGGAACAGAGTTCCGGAGTTCCGGCACCTCTTGAAAATGGTCACATGGCTCTTGGCCCCGCCCCCTGATCTCCAGACAGAGGGAAGGGCGATCTAAACTCCCCTCTGTCTGGAGATCGGGAGGCGGGGCCAACAGCCATGTGGCCATTTTTGCCAAGGGCGATTTAAACTTTAAAAATTCGCCCCTTGTTCCAGCTAACCCAAAGTGACATCATTGTGCGGTGCTGGGAGCATGCGCACACTTTGCGCACGCGCCTGTGATACTAGGGGCACTGCCTCCCAACAAGAGTTGCCCCCTGTGCTGGCAACCCACTGAGTTCCACCACCTCTTTTCCCAGAAAAAAAAGCCCTGTTTAGAAGAATTCTGTTTGGTGGGAACCTATCATTTTTCCCCCAACAGTCAAGGCATATTTGGAAGGATTCATCAAAGGTTCTTTGGCTCTGACCTCAGAGAGAAGAGCCTGAACCACACCTCTCTGCCATGTTTCCTTTCCTTCAGCATATCCTACACACACACAGTCACCCACCCCTCATTGGTTTTGACCACCACCTCCAGCTCTTTGTTGGTGGCTAGATCTGCCCCTTCAAGGCTGGGTATAAGAACCATCTCTTGATACCATCTGTTGAGGTATTCCTGTCGGTAGAATGTGCAAGAGTTCTCGGGTATGTCTTTTTCCCTGGCCTGTCTGCTTACTCACCTAAAGCCTTTCTAGAACCCAAAGAAGAGATGTCTGTCCATGGTATAATGTATGCTTTCCAATATATTGGGCAATCTGAAGTGGGAGGGAAAATCTGCAATTCTTCCAAGCCTGTAGATTAGCTGGTACACGGTCATCAGTGTACATTGTATATTGCTGTGATTTCTGCTCTTGAGTTCCTGTATTTTTCTTTGGTTGCCATTCTACTCTCGGTTCCACTGTTTTTGTGAATCCAAAACACCCAACAAAAATACATTTTGGAAAGGAAAGGTCAAATACTTGCAGAGCACCTGTGTGAAAAACACAAGTTCTGAGGCACAAGCTGCATGTCTGAGTCACACAATAAACTGTACGCTGTATTCGGAAAATGTTGCAGCTTTTTCCATCTATGTTGGCTTCCGGGCAACTCTTCAGCTCTCATGTTCTGTTCAGCGCTTTTCAACGTCTGTTCTTGTTATTCAGGTGGATGTTGGTACTGCAGCCTCACTCTGGTTTCTGGGAGTTCAGTGAAACTATTCTGTCTGGCACACAAATGATAATGTGTGCACATCTATAGAATTGTTAATTCTGTGTTTCTTGTTTTGACTTGAGACAGGCATGGTACAGTCTGAGTCTTCTGAGTTGCATGCATGGATTCCTAGTTTGTAAATCTGAATTCCAGAGAACTTCACGAAGCCACTGCCTGATCTGAGTGTGTATGTCTGTCCTTAGGGGTTACAGCCCCTCCTATCCCCGTGTTATCTCACAAGCCCACTCAACGAGCTTGTGAGATGGTGGGGCGAGGGTTTCCCCTTTTCCCAGTAGAGAATGGAGGCTGTGTGGCTTAACTCAGGGAGCTGGTGGTTGCTCGTGGACCCAGCACCCGAAGCTGATATTCTTCATGACTAGCCGCACTTGTGCCAAAGCCATGCTTACTACGATAAAATGGGTGGGAAGGTGCACATGAATAAAAGAGCAAACTGACGCGGAATGTGTGCCATGGATGGATTACAGTACTTCCACCTGCTTCTGGACCATCAGTGGGATTGAGCATTCCTGGAGTGCAGTAATACTTGAACTTTAGAAGGACGTGCTGTCGGTCCTGAGGCTGTGCTGGTCTGCTGTTCATCATACGCTTCTGTGCCTTGATTTTTGGCTTTGTTATTTTGCAAGTCCAGTCAAGTTATCTATTGCGCTTTAATCCACTTAGATCTGTTTTAATTCAGTTAGAATACTATCTTAGCCCATACAGGTGTAGGTATATGGCGATACCTTCTATAAGGTGGTGTCTGCAAGAACAGGCAGGCTGTTGTCATACCCTCATATCCTGGTGCACATCCAAGCAATACCACTTTTGTATATTGCCTGGGGTCTGCTGGGTACATGTGGCTATGTCACAGTACAACTGAGCTGCATGTTCTGTGCTTTTGGATGGCACAGTGGTTGGAACTGAGATGGGCACGAACCGAAATATGAACCAAAGTTTGTCACGAACCAAGCTAGTTCGTGGTTCGCGAACCAGCTGTTCCTGCGAGGATCTTCCATCAGCTGAAAAAAACTGCCGGCGTTTGAAAGCAGCGACACTTTTCTTGTGTGGCAAGAAAAGTGTTGCTGCATTCAAACACCCCCCACTTTTTTCAGCTGAGGAGAGGGGGAGGAGGGACTTCCTCAGCCCCGTCTCATCAGCTGAAAAAAGGTGCCGGCGTTTGAAAGCAGCGGCACTTTTCTTGTGTGGCAAGAAAAGTGTTGCTGCATTCAACCCCCCCCCCACTTTTTTCAGCTGAAGAGACGGGGCTGAGGAGGTCCCTCCTCCCCCTCTCCTCAGCTGAAAAAAGTGGTGGGGGCATTTGAAAGTAGCAACAATTTTCTTCTCGCGCAAGAAAAATGTTGCTGCTTTCAAACATCCCATGCTTTTTTCAACTGAGGAGGTCCCTCTGCCCCCTCACCTCAGCTGAAAAAAGCTGCCAGCATTTGACAGCAGCTTTTTCCAGCTGGAGGGGTTGAAAAAAGCAGTGCGGTTTTTTTGAAAGCAGCAACACTTTTCTTGCCACGCAGGAAAAGTGTTGCTGCTTTCAAATGCTGACAGCATTTTTCAGCTGGTGAGGAATCCCCCTCCCATCAGCTGAAAAACAGCAGTGTTTGAAAGGGGAAACCCAAAGCACACAACCCTATTCTGCAGACCTTCTGCTGCTCTGGAAGTGACATTTTCATGAACCAAACAAACTGGTTTGCGAACCGGGGCAAGTTCGTGGTGGTCCATGGTTTGTGAAATGCTACGAACCACGAACCTCCACAAGCCACCATTTTCCTGGTTCGTGCCCATCCCTAGTTGGTTCCATTGCTGAGCTAGACATGTGAGGCAGACCTCAGAAGGTGCTCTTTGATGAGAGAAGCTGTCCAAAAATTCACTCTGCTTCTCGATAGAGCAGGCAGCATTCAGGAGTCTAAAGAAACAGAAGTTTAACCTGTGCCATGGATTTTGAGATTCACCCCTTCTAGTAGCCTGAGAGTATCTTTCTTCTTTGCAGGGAAGCAGTGGTCAGGATTGGATATGCCAGGCCTTATGGCGGCAGTGATTTATTTCAGCTTTCCTTCTCCTAACTCTTCTTTTCTTTGGACAGATCTCATCCCCAGGACCTCCCCTTGAGCTCGGACATCAACAATCACTCCATCGTCACAGTAATTAGCGGGGAAGAGCAGTTTGAGGATTACGGGGAAGGGAACGAGGCGGATCTCTTCTCAGACAGCTTGTGCAACGGAGAAAGCAGCTACACCAGCTCGTCCTTCCTTTCCCCCAGGTAATGGCAAGTCTGTGATTGCTCATTAGAGGTATCTGTTGGGCTTTGAGTCCAGTTTGTACCTCTGTGGACTTGTTGCTTATGCCGTCTCATCAGCAGAGACCAGGGAAGGGAGTTTAATGTGTTATGGAAGGTATGCAAGAAAGTCTCAAAGCATCTTCTAGAGAGAGACAGAAACTGGACTATAGCCTGAAGTGGAAGACACTTAGAATACAGGAAGCCATAGTCCTCTTGAAGAGTGAATGAGCAGTCCTGTCCCATTGTCCTATGGAGTCATTTTTAATACTGCGAATGTCTTGTGCATCGTTCATCCCCATACACACGTAGGCTTCCAAGAGACGACCTCTCAATTTTTTCCTCCTTACTCCAACACTTCCATTTGGGCAGCACTGGCAATGGCTGTTCTAAAAAATTTAACCTCCAGAGGAAAAATGAAATGCTCTCCTCTTCTCCGCCCCTCACCCCCCTTTATATGGAAGCTTAGCTTGCAGTTTTCAAAAGGCTTCTTATGAAATCGGTAGATCGTTGTAGAAATTCTGTCGGTGCAGTGCCAAACTAGATATTCCAACATCCTGTAGCTTTTAAACTGGCTTGTCACTTCTGTCTCTGCTAACAATGTTGAGTTTGCCCTTGACTGTTTCCTTTCCAGGTGTATTTAAGCGTTTAACCTCGTTTCTGTTAGCTTGCTCCTATATGTATGTTAACCGATCACAGTCATCACTGTTAACCCCTCCCTATTGAAACCTTGTGGCTTCCAGAAGTTTCTTCCATTGAAATGAATGGGTAATGCATGGTGGCCTCAACCGAATATTAAGTTCTCCCTGTCAGTCTCAGCATATCAGAAAAAGGTGGGTGGGGCGGGGGGAAGGCTGCTGCTGACCCTTCTTCTGCCTTCTGAAGTGAGGAAGCAGAACTGGCCTTCTGTGCTACTCTTACTCAGTGGGGCAGAGCCTTTGCTCCACAAAGAGAATCACGACCTGAGAAGCAGAGCGATGGTGTAGCGAGTATGTTGGGCTGGGACCTGAGAGACTGGGGTTCAAACCCCTACTCTGAGGTGAATGTTGCTGGGGTGACCTTGAGCCAGTCGCTGTCTCTCCACCTTTCACCTGCTTCACAAGGGGGTGGTTTGGGCCAAAATGGGGAGAATAGGAGAACTCTGTATATCTCTCTGAGTTCTTGGAGAGGAAGGGACGATTTTTAAAAATGTGATAGATGGAAGGGGTAGTCCAGGGCTTAGTTTCTGCCTGGCTTTTGGTTCTAGGAGGGTTCCGAGCACAGCAGGCTTGACCGACTTTGACTTTCTCTTTTCCAAACTTTGTTTGCGCCTCTGTTGCTGTTCAAGCAACAGCAGGCCGTAAAGGAAGAATGAAGGTCAGAGCTTTGTGGGGCCAAGTTTGGAAGCTGGCGGAAGATCCAGCCTCAGAGCCATAATTGGAGGGAGTCCAGTAGGTGCCCTGCCCCTCCTGAATCAGTGATTCACTCAGCCTAAGACGTTGGAGAAAAAAAGGAAACATAGAACAGGTTCTTTTTTTATGACCTGATGACTGTATCCATCTGTGCACACGATGGAAAAGTTTCTGGCTGGGGCCACTCAAAAGTAGTGGGGCTCCCAGCAATACCTGCCTGGCCCGTCTGTAGTTGCCCTCTTGGGATTTTCCTGCCCCACCCTGGATTTGGAGGGATTTTCCAAGGGCACAATCTGCCCTCAAGTCATCCCGGGAAAACAAAACTCACTTTAGTTAACTGAGACTGGTAAGAATGACTGCATGCTTGAAAGAGGGAATAACGTAATGAAGTGGCATCTTCTAGAATTGGCTCATGTACAAGTTTCTGAACTGTAAACATAAACCATTCATGTTCAGATTGTACACTGCTGATGCTAACAGTTCATAGAAATTGAAATGTACAGATGCTTGTTGATTAAAATGTTCGTACTATCCTTTACAGTATAGATAACCCCAAGACTGTATCATATATCGTAATAAAACTTCATTTACAAAATAAGCCCAAGCTCTAAAATCCAAAATGCACAAAATCTTTAGTAAGACGACAACCCAGTGATTGGGGGTGGAGTGGGGGCATGTCCCCCTAAACCCACAGGCGGCATCACATCTGATCAGAGCAAGCAGCCAGGCCGGAGTCAGAGCTGTTCTTACACCCCAGTTTTGTTAGCCCTTTCATTTAGCTGTTGGGAAAAAGAAGTTTTTAGCCAGCCTCCTAAGAAGTGTGCAAATGTGGACATTCTAGCTGCCCTCCTCACTTCATCTTGGAGTTGCTGAAGCCTTGCTTCCTCAACATCTGGGCTAGTGGGTTACAATTGGGAGCTAGACTTCTTGGGCAGAATTGGCATCTGCCTTGCGGCTTTGTGCATCCTAAGGCCCAGCCTGCTGCCAAGTACTTGTGCAGAAAATTCCTCAATGTGGACTCTGTTGATAGGGAAAGATTTTTTTGTTTTTCCATTTGTTTCTCTAACACCCCCCCTGGTGAGGAAGGCCGACTCTGCGTTCCTAGTCGGCTGGGCAGTGAAGGGTTCGTTGATTTTACTGAGACTCAGTATTACAAATGGGCCGTGAGTGGCTTGCTTCCTAAGCCATCCCAGGTGGCTGGGTGTGATGCCTCTTGGCATGGTACGGTTCTTGTCCATGCCCAGTTAGTTTCAAAATCTCCTGTGTTGCGAGGGAGCGGGGACACCAAAGGCTTGCTTGTTTCAAAGTGTGGAGAGGCTTAACTTCTGGAAGCCACATGTGGACCAGCGTCACCCCACCTGTGCATCCTGTTAGCACTAAACGAATGCCACTTCTGATCCCTCCAGCGCCAACCCGCTCACCACCAAACTGCACAGCATTATCACTGATGAGGCGTTTGAGTTTTACTGTAGCCAGTGCCACAAACAAATCAATCGCCTCGAGGATCTTTCCGCTCGCCTAAACGATCTTGAAATGAATAGGTAATGGAGTTTGTGCATGGCCGTCTCTCTCTTTTAAAGGAAAACAAACAAACCTGCATGATGGACGCGTTTAAAGGAAAGAAGGACTTTCACTGTTGTTTGCCAAGTGGGCTTGTGTGATTTATTCATCTAAAAATGAAAAAGCGTATGAAAGGAAGGCTCTGTGGGCTCAGGGCAAAGAAATTGAACCGTAGATGAGGGTGGCCACAGTTTGAGGCTCACCTCTGCTGTGAAAATCATTGGGTTGTCTTAGACAAGCCACTCTGATGTTTTCTCGGTTCGTTCCGTGACCTGCTGTTGAAGCCATTTGCAACCTAAAACTTCTTCAATGCTTCTAAAACCAAGAAGTTTCACTGATAAGAATTCTGGCCAGAGCAGAATTGCAGTGGGAGTCTTTTCTTCCTTCCTTCGTTCCTTCGTTCCTTGCTTGCTCTTCAACAAACTTCTTTTGCATGATCCTGGTCTTTGTGTGACGTGGCTGTGCAGCACTTTGTTTCCACTTTACTGGATGAGTTTGTGTTGGGTCAGTGGGGTTGGGGGTGAGGCTGAGGAAGCTGGCTGCAGAAGGAGTGGGGGAGCTTTGGGTGATAGTGGGGGCGGGCCTTCCAAAGTTAGGGGGGGAGTTGCCTGTAGTGTGTAAAGTGGTTGGGTTGCGGATCAGCACTCTGCTGGTTCGAATCCCACTACTGTCATGAACTCAGCAGGTGGACTTGGGTCAGCCACTCCTCTCAGCCCCAGCTCCCCAGCTGTATTGTGGGGATGATAACACTGACTTGGTCACCATTTGGAGGCACTAATCTCTCTTAAAGAGTGGTATATACACGTTGTTGTTGTTGTTGTTGTTGTTGTTGTTGTTGTTGTTGTTGTTGTTGAATGTTTTTCTACAGAAGCATGTTGAGAAGATTGACAACTTAAAAACACAAATTACCAAATGGTAGAACTAACTAGACAATAAAAAATAAGAGCAGCACTCTTGTGTTCTGCTGAAACGGGAGAGAGGATAGGGAGCTTGACGGTACGGAATCTTCAACAGAACACACGAGAGGGGCCTCTGCCAGTGTGGTAGCAAGCATGTTTCCGCGTCAGTTTGTCACATGCTGGTTTGTGCTGCCAACTTTGGGTATGCAGCTCTGCTTTGTTACATCTAGGATGTGGGGAGGAGAGAGCAGAGCAATTTTGTACATTTTCTTCCCAGTCTAAGTAAGTGTTGGGGCTTGAAAGGAAGGGTTAATTCTAGGGAGTCCTTGCCTGTCTTCTGCTCCTGGACAACCCATTTGGCTTCTGTTTTTGAGGCCTGCTTTACTATACCAGAGAGAGCCAAGATGTTTGCTGGTAGCCAGTCCTGGCTCCTGGTGTAGATGTTACATTATGCCTGGTACTCAGTGGAATTTGTGCATACATGTCCGGGAAATCACAGTGTTGACATTGCGCATAATACTCTCCGGTACCTCTGAAAGTTTGACTGCAAGCTGCTTAGGAGCAGAGGCCTGGGTCCTTGGTTGTGTCCCCCTCAGTTAACATGAAGGGCACTCTGTAAATAGCCAAAAGCTTTGCATGTAAAGTAATACAAAAAGGCACCTGAAGGAACAGGTGGACACTGGGCATTCTTCTTCCTAGAATTTCCTTTGAGGCCTTCTCTGGACCCTCCTCCTGGAATAGGGCTGGGGTTCAGGCTCTCCCCGTTTCCCCCATTCCCATCACTCTCCTTCAGCTCCTCTCTCCCTTCAAGCAGCGGCTTCTGCTACTTGAAGCTTTTATGCCACAATGATGATGTCTCCCCAAAGTCCACGCTGGTGCACTCGTTGAGCTGTTCCTAGGTGCAGCATCCTCTGCTTCTTTATGGAGTCTCAGAAATTTCTGTGGCACCCGCCTGGCACCCATCTGGACTTCAAACTGTCTCCTATTGCCAAGCGATTCTTTGACGTGGGCTCCCTGGTGGGTTTGAGTGTGGTGCGGGCTACCTTCTCTTGGTAACTGGGCCAAGGCCCTGCCAAGCTTGACTAGCTCAAGGATCTGTTTTCAGGTGGACGGAGGCGGGGGACAGCAGAGCACCCTTGGGTGGGGCCGGGACAGCTTCCAAGGGTTGATGTGAAAACACTGTTGAGATGTGTGCAAAAAACCAACTCGATCTGGATGCAAACAAATAGACCGGGGAGGTGCCTGGTGCATGCCCGGAGTGCGCTGCGTTTTGTGCTGTGCTGTGCATTGTAAAGGATATGCCCCTGCTGCTCTGTCTTCACTGGCTTCCTGTTTCCCCATTGCTCTTTGGTGTCAGTTTTCCTGACTTAGTTTTCCTGTTGTTCATTCCACAGTCCCAATAAGAGACTCTCGAGCAAGAAGGTAGCCAGGTACGCTGATGCTGCTTCTTTTTTTACTTCCTCTTGATTGATTCCAAGCAGTCAGACTTCCTTGCACAGCTTCTCCTGCATGCAGTGTCTTATTTATCCCCCTTGTGGATACAGTTCAGGGATGGCGTCTTGAAAACCCAGGCTTAAAAGTCCTTCCTTTTGCTGGTTGTCGCCTGTGGGTGGCTTCCTTTTAACATGGTGCTCTTGTCCTAGTGGGAACGGGGCGGATTCTATCGCAGGGATCTCTGGGTTTTGCTTAAACTCAAAGCCCATCTTGCATTTGAAGGTTTGGAACATATATTGAAGTGTGTGGTGTAGATGACCAGTCAGCCTCGGAGACCGGTTCTTCTCATGTATTTGGTTACAATCTGAGATTCTCCAGGGATTTCCTTTCTCTGTGGCGCAAAACCATCCCTGTACAGCAGTCAAACAGTGGTTTTCTTGGTGGATTCCCCTTCTGCTGCAGATTCTCCCCAATTGTCACCATGGTGTTGGTGCTGCTGTGACTGCACACAGGAGGGTGTGGAACAGGCGTGTGTGGTGGAGGCAGTAAACATCATTTGCTAGCTCTTGTGTGCAAACAGGATTTTTTTGAGGAATGGGTCCTCCACAGTGATCACACCTCCCTGGTCAAGTATCACTGTCTCATTCTCCCGTGAGAGGCACTGCATCTAGTGAGGTCTTAAGCTGAGGTGCTGATGGTCTGTAAGAGGAGGGCTCTTTCCAGCCAGGCAGGCTCCGGGAGAAGCACTTGTGTGTGGAGTGAGGGACCAGCAGCAACAGGAAGCATCAACTGGTATGCCTAGCTTGTCTGCCTTTTCTTTCTCCACTAGTGTCGCAGCAGGCTGAGAACCAGGGAAGCTGGTTGCCGGTACAAGTTTCCTCAAAAGGGCCCAGAACACCTAACCGACCCTTTTATCCGCTCCTGGTCTGCACGATGATGTCATTTCCAGGAAGTCATCACGCAGGGCATGTGCCCACCCTGGGAGCACTTTCGTGCTCTGCAGGGGACCGATCCAGGCCTGATCCATGCCCAGATCTGGCTAGTTTGGCCCGGATCGAGCTGCTGCAGAGCATGGGAGCGCTGCCGTGCTCTACAGCACCCCGATTCAGTACCGATTTGGGCCAAATCGGCCCAGATCTGGCCACTGCAGAGTACAGGAGCACTGCTATACTCCACAGTGGCCCAATTCAAGCCTGAATCAGGCTGCTGCGGCATACAGGAGCACACCGCACCATCCAGGATGTGTTCTCACCAACTTCCAGGACCTCGCCATCTCCTGCCAACTACTGTCGGGTGAGCGGGCAATGTGGCAAACCTCCGAGAGTTTGCCCACCGCTGGCGGGCACCTGGGAACCGTAATAACAAGTTGTGAGGTCAGCTGCTCTGTATGGCCACCGGTCCACTGAGAGAGTGAGTGGCTGCATTGGTGAGGTAGGGCAGCTTGCCCAAGGGCCCCCTTCCCTGACCCCGTTTGAAACAGATCCTGCTGCTGGGGTTCCCAAGCAATTGCTTACAAGCCGCCTTGTGCATAGCCTGCGCCCTGTGGGCCCTTCCCTCCAGAGGTGAGCAGTATGAGGCTCTAACGCTCTGTGTTTATTTTTCCCTTTGCCGTACATTTGCTAACGAGGAAGGGAATATCTTCCATATGAACAAATATATTAACAAATTAAAGAGTGGGGCTTTGGCTGAGTGATAGCGCACCTGCTTGGCATGCAGAAGGTCCCAGGTTCAGTTCCTGGCATCTCCAGCTAAAAGGGTCAGGTGATGTGAAAGACCTCCTCCTAGGGTTCCCAGGTGCCCGCTGGTGGCGGGCAAACTCCCAGGGATTTGCCCCCTCGTCTGCTGATTGCCCAGTGATTGGCAGGAGGTGGCAAGCTCCTGGAGGTTGCCTGCCACTGGCAGGCACCTCAGGAATGTGTGCCGTGCACACACTCCCAACAGGCATAACTATGTCACTTCCGGAAGGGCCGTCAACACGCCGGCCTTGGGAACGTTCTTGTGCTTTGTTTGGGGCCGATTCGGGCTCCCAGCGGGCTGAATCGGCTCCATCCGTAGTACGTGAGCGCTCGCACAGCCGTCATGGTGATGTTCCTTCTGGAAGTGACATCATTGCGTCAGTCTCAGGGCAAGTGCACAAAGCTGGACTTCATGCCCAGCACAAGGTAAGTGCCAGAGTTTCTACCCTCCTGCCCAGGGGGTAGAGGGACCTTCCTCCTCCTGATACCCTGGAGAGCTGCTGCTAGAGAGCCACTTTGGTGTAGTGGTTAAGAGCGTGGGACTGTAATCTGCAGAGCCAGGTTTGATTCCCCACTTCTCCACTTGAAGCCAGCTGGATGGCCTTGGGTCAGTCACCGCTCTGCCAGAGCTCTCTCAGCCCCACCCACCTCACAGGGTGATTGTTGTGTGGATAATAACACACTTTGTAAACCACTCTGAGTGGGCGTTAAGTTGTCCTGAAGGGTGGCATATAAATCAAATAGTATTAGAGAGCAGATAAATACTGGCCTTGATGGACCAGTGGGCTGGTCACAGGGCCGGTGCCACCATTGAGGGGGTGAGGCGGCTCCCATGGGTGCTGGTGCGCCGGAGGGGCTGCCGGGGGCGGAGGCGAGCGCCACAGAGCTGGCGTGCTTGCCCTGCAGCTGCTTCAAGCCGGCCAGCCCCGCACCGCCGCCACACGCCCCCGGCTGGGCGCAGCAGCCATCGGCCAGGCATGGCAGGCTGCCGGGGTGGCATGCAAAGTGTGGGCAGTCTCCTTTTCCTGCATATGCATGAGAGTCTCTCTCTCTCTCTCTCTCTCTCTCTCTCTCTCTCTCTCTCTCTCTCTCTCTCTCTCTCTCTCTCTCACACACACACACACACACACACACACACACACACACACACACACACACACACACACACACACACACACACACAACTGCAAATGTGCTTGAACCCTTCCCCTGTCGTTGGGTGGAATATTGAACACCTCTGCCATGATTAAAAAAAATATCTCTGGTTTACAGAGATATTATAATGTGGCCTGAATGCCACATCATAAAAACAGTGTCCTTTGGACCACAGGCAGAAACACTGAAGAGCAAATACTGCAATTATGAATGTGGGACTGAAGACTTCCCTGGGGTGGAAAGGGAAGCAGGGCCAGTTTTATGAGGGCAGTCTCCGCTTCTGGCTGTTCATTGCTCTGAAACACCGCTTCTGTCTTTTTGCCAAAAAGATAAATAATGATAATAATAAGTTAAGTGAGAGAAAGTATATCTTATCGTTCCTCATTCCAAAGAGCAAAGGAAAAGGGTTGTATTGTGACATCCCAGGAAGGCTTTGCGGTCTCTGTCCCACAAAGGTGCCGGGCATCTACCCAGCTAAGAGGTCTGCATTGCACCTTCGACTCACTTTGATTCTCCTTTTGGGTCAAGCTGGGCTTTTAAATTGTGTTTTCCTCTTTTAACTGAGGCTGCAATCCCTGGCAGGAAAGGGGATGAGCAATTCTGGGGGACTTAACCGTATATAGCTAGCTTTCTCCCCCTCATTCTCCGCCACAATGATCTCTTTAATGGTGTTCTTGTTTTGGGTTGGCTTGGTATGCATCTGTTGCAGGCATCTGCATCAGACGGGCAGCCTCACTGCGGACACGATGGAGGAACCATTCCGGAATAACATGGAGTGCCTGGAGGAAGATCTCACCGACAAAGTACGTATGCCTCTAGATCCCTTCCTCAGACTCAATGCTGAGAGAAGGCAGCCTTAGATGGCCCCCCTAGAGGCTGCTGCGACTGAGGGCGAGTCAGAGAAATGAACTATGCAGCAGGCAGCTGCCGCTAGGGAGGGGCTGTGGCTCACTGGCAGAGGATCTTCTTGGCATGCAGAAGGCCCCAGGTTCAGTCCCTGGCACCTCCAGTTCAAAAATGGCCATACCGTAGACAGTGTGAGAGAGAGAGCGCCATGGCCTGCCAGAGCAGATTTTGAAGGCAACTTCAAGTGATTGGAGGGTCCCAGGTTCTTAGGGTTCATAGGAACCTTTTATTTCTTGTGGTGTGCTGGCTGCTGTCTCATGAAATGCAATTTGGGGAATGACTGTTGTAAGGTGTTCTGGTGCGGAAGGTCTCTGAATTTTGGAGCAATCGCATAAGAAGAGACTTGTCGGGTGGGCCTTGTGTGGTTGGGCTGTTCCATTCTTTGATCTCTGGCAGATCTGCCGGGTGACTTGTAGTTTGCCTTTGGAACGTCCTGATGGGATGCCAGCAATGGAGCAGGTGGTAGAGAAAAATGTGTCGTCACTTCATGGGAACATGGGGCGAGTTGAGCTGGATGTCCCAGTGCAGGGTGGCCTGCAGCTTTCAAGCACAGGGCTCCCCTTTTCAAAGGCAGCCAGGGGCTTTTTATTCCAGAATTTCAAAAGTAGCTTCTGATTGCGGGGCAGGGGGCAGGCAGCGTCTGTGCTGTAAGAGATCCAAAGGTGTTAGCCATGTTAGCCTGTAGTTGCAAAATAGTACAGTGTCCAGTAGCACCTTTAAGACTAACCGACTTTACTGTAGAATAAGCTTTCGAGAACCACAGCTCTCTTGGTCAGATGCATGGAGCTACAAGCATCTGTCGAAGAGAGCTGTGGTTCTCGAAAGCTTATGCTACAATAAAGTTGGTTAGTGTTAAAGTGGGACTGTTTACTCTGCTGTAAGAGATGTTCTCTTTATGAAGACGTATAAGTGTAGCAGGATTTCACAGCACTAGCATCATGGAAGGGCGAGACTGAAAGATGATACTGCCGAGGCTTAGCACCCAGAAGCGTCCTGAAGCCTTCTGAGTTTTTAAAGCTCAAGCAGGAACTGAAATAGATGGCCGTGAATGAGCGGCCTGTTTTTTCAGTATCTTCTGGAGGTGGAGCTTGTGTGCCATAGATGAGAGAGCAAAGAATGGCATAGGGCGCTGCACGGAGTTCTGAGGAAACAAGGGGCGCCCTGCAATTATTTAGAAGAGTTCCTTGTGTTTCTGTCTTGTACAAAAAGCATGGAAGTTTCGGCTGTATTCTTTTCACAGGTGAAGCTGGAAGGAAGGACCTCCTGGTGCTTTAGCCTCTCTCTGGTTCATTTTTTTTAAGGTGATCTTCCTAGAAAAAAGGGTGACGGAGCTGGAAAAAGACACAGCTGCAAACGGGGAGCAACACAGTCGGCTGAAGCAGGAAAACCTCCAGCTGGTTCACAGGTAAAGGCCCCTGCGGGGCGGCAGCACAAAGCCCTTCGCCGCCTCGGTCCAGGACGTCCGCGGGAGCACCTCTCTCCCTGTGGTCTGACGCAGCAGCAGCTTTGCTCATCTGAACGGGGCCTTCTGCAGGTGGCCCCTTGCACACAGGCGAAACAGCAGCTGCCTGGACAGGCACATGCTCTGTGGTGGCCCCCACCTTATGGAGTGGGCTGCCTGAAGAGGTTAGAAAAGCTTCCGCTCTCCTGGCATTCCACAAACTATGCAGAATTGAATTATTCAAGAGGGTCTTTTTACTCATATAGGAGGCAGGGTGGATAAAAATCAATGATTTTTTTAAAAAATCGTGGTTTTTTTTAAATTTAAGTCGGATTTTTTTAATAAAATGTTTTTTGAGGAACAAACTATCTAAAGATAGTTTTCTGTTTAAGATACATAATAGTCCAAAGATTATCATCACGAAATAAGGATTAGTTTTTAATTATGTAGCACGAGGCTGTATATTCATGCAATATTTAAATTTTTTGGTTAACGAATTCCATTAATCCATTCTCAATGTCACGCTCTTCCAGAGGTTTCTGTAAGATTATTGGACAGTTTTTCTATCTAGAAGATATTGTCACAGATGCTTGGTTTTACAGTTCTCAAAACTGTGAATTTGTGTCTGCAGAGATCACGTCTCTTCTTTAAAGCAAAAAAGTTATAAAATAAACATACACAGCTGAGAAAAAGACCTTAATCCCATTGTTCCTTTGCAAATCTACGTACACAGAATGAACCCCTTACCTCTTCCTAAGTGCTACGTTTCAAAAAATTCAATGAATAGAAGATTGTTGGGAGTAGAATAGATCTGCGCAAGAAGCTAAGTGTGAGGAGCCTTTATGTAGAAAACCATGATTTAAATCTAGTCTTACGATTCAATTTAAATCAAATCAAATCCACCCTGATAGGAGGGATGAAATATAAGGAAGCTGTCTAAAAGAGATACATCAGTAAAGAGATGGGGAGTGACTATAGACTTTACTGCTATTGCTGTAAGTATGACCCTACTGGGTAGCTCCTACAGTGTTTAGAATGTCCATCTTAGAATTGTTTATGCGTTTTAACATTTCTTCAACTCTGTATTGGATTTCTGCTTGTTTTAAATCTTTGCAAATGTGCATGTATATATCCTGTTACGTATGTCTTTGAAATTAACAGTACTGACCCACAGTGTGTAATCTTCCTTGAGTCTCAGTGAAAAAGGTGGACGTTAAATAACAAATGAAAATATATTCATAGCAGTGGCGTAGCAGTGGCATAAGCTGGGTGGTTGCGTTTGTGGTTTCTGTGGTAGGGGAATTGTTTTTCCGTGCTGAACTGCTATTTGTTTCAGCAGGGCTAGGAGAGCTTTCCAGCAGGTTGTGTCTTCTCAATTTCCAAAGGGGGAGTGGGTGGCATATGGATCTTACTCTGGAGCTTCCAGACTGCCTTTGGTTATCCCTGTGGTCTTAAAAACCAGAGCAGGGAGCAACCCAAAAGCTTTCTCCCTACGTTGCTTTATTCTCATTACTGTTTGAGAACGATACCAGTTAGAGTCCTGCTCTGTCCCTTCCCATGCTCTTTGGTACACCATGGAGAGGACTGCTGCTTCTGCCTAGAAAGTAGGACAGAAAACTCTGGAATATCCTTTTCCAAAGACCTCATTAAATGTCCCTCTTGTGTTGGAGAAATAGACTTCTTTGCTAAAAGGACAAGGGCCGTTTCCACACGGCTTACCTTATTCTGCAAAATAGCGAAATCTCGCACGAAGACACTGTTATTGCATCTTCTCATGTGATAGCAGTGTCTTCTCGCAAGATTTTGCGCGAGATTTCGCTGTTTTGCAGAATAAGGTAAGCCGTGTGGAAACGGCCAAGGATAATAAGGCAGAAAGTGAGGCACACCATCTCAGTAAGGATCTGCCAAATAACTCTCAATAGGCCTTCACTGTGAGCTGTGAAAGTATCTTTATTGATAAGCCACTAGTATCATGATCTTACTCCATCTTTGCCAGGAATAACGGTTACATGTAAACATCAAGCAGATATAGGTTCCAAAAGCGCGGGCGACTTCTAAGCTCCCGCCCCCCCCCGCCCCAGTCGAACGTCATCTGGCATCAGTGAGAAAGCAGCTAAGCAGGAAAACAGCAGGCAGGGTGGGTGGGGGTGTTCAAGGCCGTGCCAGTGTCTCCTCCCAGACTAAGGAGAACAGTTTCTGGTGTAGTTCAAAGGAGTGTACAGTTAACAGCGAGAACAAACACTTCCCCTGCGTAGTTTCCCATTGCAGGTCCAAGAGGCAGGACTAGCAACATCTGCAGTTCAAGTGAAGTACACTGTTATGACCCTTACTTTCTCTAGGTTAGATTTTGCCTTTAATCTTCCCCTTACACCCTCTGGGTAGATTGCTGCCACCAGGAATATCATATTCCAAGATACTTCATTTAAGTTTTCCCTTTGGTAACATGCCTAAGCGTCAGGCTCCTTCGTGGTTCTATGTGGCCCTGAGGATGGGAATGGGCTATAGCAATGACAGCTACTCTGGGATATAACAAAACAAAACAAACTTTTATTTTGTCAAGAAGAGTATCGGTTTCATAAGAGTAGTTCTCGGTTCTTAAAGTTACTTCATTTAAACTCATTCATACAGATCTCTTCTAAGGCTTCACACACAGTTAGCCTCTTTCTCTAACTCCATATTTCTCACAGACTTGCTTAAAGTTACTCAGGCTGCACACAGCTCGCCTGCTTTCTCTAGACTCTATAGTTCTCTCACAGAAATGCTTAAGACTCCTCAGGCAGCACACAGCTAGCCTCTCTTTCTCTCTGACTGAACTTTGCTTTTCACTCTCAGTCTCAAACTGCATTCACTCCGCCCACACTCTCAGTCATCAACCAATCATATCACTCACTCATCCCCCTCTTCACCTACCTCACACCAAGCATTTAAAGATACATGCACACATTTACTTGAAATCATTACATACACCTTCAGCATTTAACCATAAGAAGTATCAGACCACAATCACCACAGCAATACTGAGTACGAGCAGGACAGGCGATTACAAGCCCCTGACACTATCCCAGGATGGTGCATGTCATGTGAACCCAGCTTTAGTGCCCCTGCCCTGAAAATAGCTGGGCTCCAGCAAGACTTCTTGTGTTAATGCTGAGCTAATCTCTCTCTCTCCTTGCCACAGAGCTAATGCCCTGGAGGAGCAGCTAAAAGAGCAAGAGCTTAGAGCTGATGAGATCCTGATGGAAGAGATTCGGAAGCAACGGGAACTGCTGAGCAAGATGGAACGGGAGAAGAGCATTGAGATTGAGAACCTACAAGCACGGTATGGGGTGGAGGACACACGTTTGTCAGAAACATTGCTGTGCTATGCGTAACTTACTATGCTATAACTAGAAAAGGTCCTTGTTCCAACAGGCTTAGAATCTACGCACAGGCTGAGTCGATTGACAGTGTGTTTTGTGTTAGGTGTACAGCAAAGTTGGCATTCTCTCGCTGTACACCAGGCATCGCCTTAAGTCAGCTGTGACTTGAGGGCACTCTCCACCCTGGAGAGGAGTAGGTGAATGAAGACCTGGGCACAGGGATTTTGAGACGTGATCTCTGCTGGCTTTGAGAAGAATGAATAGCTGCTAAGTAGGGGGACGGGGAGGACCTGGCTTGCATCAGGGCTGCAGCGCTAGAGGGGGTAAAAATTGCTCACACCACTTTCAAACCACTGCCCCTGAGCTGGTAACTGCCCTGCAGGGAAAATGTACTGGTACTGTAAATGTGCCCAAAAGCTCTCGCTGTGCCACATGGCTATAAGGTAGTGATTTCCACTGGAGACTCACTTCTGGAGAGTCAGCTCTCACTGCTGCTTTGAAAGCAGAGGCCATATGCAACAGATGCTCCCCATGGAAATATTTTCCATCCTTTCCCATCATGTCTGCTATTCCCACTCCACCACCATCCCCCCGGCTTTTTCAAGTAATTGTCACAATTGCTATATTGTGATATATCTACTACCAGTAAACAAACAAAAGCAGGCAAAAACACCACTGCAGCAAGCTGTGCATGCTGTCCACAAACGAAGTCCAGTGATTCTCTGATGACGACCGAAGGCTCACCAGCAATTCATAGTACTTGCCCATTCACAAAGTTTTTCTCTGCCTCGCCACATGCCTTCATATTGGCTTACTTTACATATATCTAAAACCTGCTTAACTGGCATAACTCTCATACGGAATTTACAGTACTGGATTAGAATAGACTTCTAATGCCTTATAATTATAGAGGGGTAGCTATATTAGTCTGTTGTAGTCCGGAAGTCCAGTGGCACCATAAAGACGAAACATTTGTTCCAGCACGACACAATAGCTCTTGCAGAACTAAATGGTTTGAAGTCTTTAAAGTGCCACTGGATTCCTCGTTTTATTGTAAAATGCCTTAGCCCAGAGTAGATGCCTCCCTGGCACCACCCCCTGTTGGGTGTGTACGAGAATACATTCCTGGCTGTGACTGTTTATGTCTGTGCGAACTGCAGGATACAGCAGCTAGATGACGAGAACGGTGAACTCCGGTCTTGCGTCCCGTGCCTGAGAGCCAATATTGAGCGGCTGGAGGAGGTGAGGCATCCTTTCCTGGTGGGTGGGTGGGTGGGTGGGGGAGGTCCTTGGTGCTTGCTTGCGCATAAAAAGTCAAATGGGAGCTCTGCAGTCCCTTTGTGCCAGAGCTCTCCAACCATGGCAGATGCAGGTTCCTGGGCATTCCACAGTGACACAGCATTCATTATCCCCAGTGACTCAGCGCCTTCTCTCTCTTATGGGAGTGCCCTGGAGAGGTTGCTCTGCCGGACCTGCTGTTGATGACGTCTTCCCACCTTCCTGAGATTCACATATGGGTGTTAGTCACTGCCTGTGCTATTCTCACCACCACTCCGCCCTGACCAAATACCAGATTTTTCCTTGTACACAAACTAGGCTGTCTTGTGAGCACAACTGAGGTTTGCCCCTCAGTTGGGCTGCTTATAATAACTTAGCAACTTGCCTTGTTCTCTGACTTGTTTATGTGGTTGTGGGCAAAGCTGAAAGTGGTTTGGAAAGATGACAGCTAAGGGGACTTGACTTGGTCCTGTTTATCTCCAGGGAAGATTGCTGTCTGAACCGGGGTCTGCTACCCTGTGCCAGTTGAGCCATCTTTATTTGGTAAAAGGCAGACTTGCAGGCTTTCAGCTCACGCAGCACCTTTCCTCAGGCTGGGCAGTCGATTTTCCCAAGTTCTTGGCAGGCTTTTTATAAGTTTTCAGACAACTTCCCTGTAAGGCAGACCGGGTTTTGTTAGCCTCATATTTGAAGAAAGCAGGAGAGATTGAGAAAATATGCATTGTCCAGGTCTGTAGCTGACCTCTGGCAAGCAGTGGCTGACGTTGCAAGGGCTGCCAAAACATGACCTGTCTCAACTCCATCTTGGTTCTTCCCTGTATCTGGATCCTGTGGGCGTTTGCTGCGCCACTGATTTTATTTCAATCGGTGTATAGTTTTTCTCTGGGTGTTATGACCTGACTGTATTCCCATTCCGCCCTCTAGTGGCAGGATGCATGAAAGTATTTAATTGCTAAAGCAAAGCCACTTTGGCTGCTGTTTCTAGCTTGGTGGGGCTGCCTGTAAACAAAAGTGGATGCCTGCATCATGTATTTCGGGGACCTGTGCATTCTGGCTGGCCTTGGTTGTCGACCAGAAGTTTTCTGTAACTACGGGTCCCACTCCCCTTCTGTGGCTGTGGGCAGGGACTTGTATGCTGTGGTGGCCTCCGGAAGGCTTCTTGCTGCTGTATAGTTGGAGATCAGTCCCTCGATTATTGTTCCTCATAATAGTAAAGCAGGTTAAGGGATGCCTATGGGGAACCCCTGGTTTTCTGTGTTCAACAGGGGGGGGTGTTCCTCTCACTACACCAATGTGGTTTAGTGGCAAGAATGGTGGATCAGAATCTGGCCAGCCCAGGTTTGATTCTATTTTCTGCCATGGAAGCCCATCTTGGGCCCATCACACGCTCTCAGCCTGACCTACCTTACAGGGTTGTTTTGTGAGAGGAAAATGGAGGCGAGGAGAATGATGTCAGCCACTTTGGGTCTCTGTTGGGGAGGAAGATGGGGGAAATAAATGAAGTAAAATAAATAACAAACTGGTGCCAGAGAGAAGAGTGGTTTCCATTTCCCTTGGCCCTTTTTCAGGAGAAACGGAAATTGCTGGATGAAATAGAGGACCTCACGGTACAGCTCAATGAGGAGCAAGAAAACAAGCGGAAGCTGGGAGACAAGCTGACCCACGAGAGGCACCAGTTCCAGAAGGACAAGGAGTCCACGCAGGAGGTGGGAGGACATTGACCTAATTGGGATTCAGGTTCACTGGAAATCAACAGGACGTCAGAGCAGCAGTGGAAAGCTGAAATCGCGGCGGCGGGGAGGTGTACGCACAGGCAGCGCCACAATATGAGAAACGTTACAGGCCTGTTTTGCTATTTCAAAATGGCCCCCGGTGATGAACAACTATCAAAAGCAGATAAAGCATTAGATGGGGAATTAGAGCAGCCATAAAAAGAAACCCACTTTCTTACATTAGCAAGCCCATCAGAAGCAAATGTTATTTATTTATTAAAGCATTTATACCCCACAGCTTACAAATAATAGTTTTTAAAAGTTCCAGTTAAAACCGAAGTCAAATAACAAACCCCAAGCTGGTATAGAACTCCTGCCCAATTGGCATACATGTTTAAAGGGATGAAACCTAACTGCTGGCATTGCAATGCAAAAGAAGGGTGGTACTCCCACTTATGGTGGGAGTGTCCAAAGGTTATAGATTTTTGGGAAAAGGTACGGGGGAAAATAGCATTGGTATGTAAGGTCAACCTTAATATAGATGTAGATCTATTATTCATGGGTGTATTGGGAAACATTAGAATTGAGAAACAAAACCAGGATATTTTCAAAGCAATGTTACTAGCTGCACATGCAGTGATTGCATACGGTTGGAAGGAGAAGTTAAAATGGACCTTAGAAAGATGGAATGATTACTTGTATGAATATATTCAATCAGATATGTTGGAATGTTTTAAAAAAGATAAGGCATGGGATGGAAAAATGGAGGAGATAAAAGAGAAATGGACTGCATATTTTCAATGGGTATATAATGGAGAAGCCAATACAACTATATTTGGAAAATTGGAAAAAATGTGCTCGTGGCTAAAAATTTAATTTGTAGTTATAGGATGGCCACCATGTGGGGGGGAGGGTTACAAAAGGGGTAAAAGATGTATCATAGGAGAACTTTGACTGTATTGAAATGTAATAATATGTGATGCATTAATTAAAAAATAAAAAAAATAAAGAGACACGTGGACAACTTCAACCAAAAGTTAAACATAAAAAAAAAAATAACAAACCCCAAGCCTCTCCTTCCCCCCCGCTTAAAATATGACTGCCATTCACACATCCCCAAAAGCCCTGGCAAACAAGCAAGAATTGGAGTAAATATGTAGATTGTCTATCGTTCATCTGTCTGTCTGCCTACCTACCTACCTAGTGCTTAAAATTATTTAGGGATGTTTGGGACTAGGCTTTTCTTATGAACAAAATATTCTAAAAT
The DNA here is from genome assembly GCF_028583425.1 of Eublepharis macularius. Lineage (NCBI taxonomy): Eukaryota > Metazoa > Chordata > Lepidosauria > Squamata > Eublepharidae > Eublepharis > Eublepharis macularius. The sequence goes on from NC_072801.1 coordinate 14,259,044, forward strand.
GACGACACCACCACTGAGAAGGCCCTCCCCCAGGTGGTTGTAGATCAAATAGGTCATGTGTTGGAACAGTGCCTCCATGGCTGATTTCTGGTGCTGGATAAGTGCATACAAGGGAGGCTTCCCCTGTGAGCTTTGTTGGTAATAACCAGCATCTTGAATTGGGCTTGGAAACTCCTGGGCACCTAGAGTATAGTTTCATAATGTGCACTTTTGCATTCTAGAGATGGGCAGTACATTTTTATACTTGGACCCTTTTGGCTGATAGAAGGTGTTCATGCTGCAGAGCAGCGGTTGCTGATAGCTCGATTAGATTTGCGGGGGGGGGGGGTGCAGAGGCAAGGTTCCTAGCAGTGTTTCAAGATTTGTTTCTAAATATGTTTTTTGATGCATTTAAAGAATGTATAAGAGTATCTGCTTTAGTTAGTAATAGCTTTATCAGCTCTGGAAGGGCTTTGCACCTTTGACATACATGATTAGGTGGGCCCATTTAACTGTTTATATATAGCAATAGTCAGTGAGTAGAATCAGTGAGCAGACGGCAGAGTGAGCTGCTCTCCTGGAATCCTCATCTGTTGCCTTTCCTGCTTCCCTTGCAGCTGATCGAAGACCTCAGGAAGCAGCTAGAACACCTGCAGCTCTTCAAGCTCGAGGCCGAGCAGCGCCGGGGCAGGAGCAGCAGCATTGGCCTGCAGGAGTACAACAGCCGGACGCGGGAAACAGAGCTAGAGCAAGAGATCAGGAGGCTCAAGCAGGTACCTGGAGCCAGGGCACATCCTTACAGTGTCTTGTGACAGGTGGTAGCAAGAGAGGCGGATCTGGAACCTCCCTCGTGCAGAGGTACTGTTGCAAAGTCTTGGAAGGACTGCTCCCTGCTTTGAGTCCAAGCCTACAGTTTGTCCCAACAGCTGTCTCTAACCAGGCAGCAAGTCCATTGGCTCACCCTGCTGCTATCCAGGTGATCCCACCCTTCCTACCATAAGCTCCTTTGCTGAAAGAGAGAGCATTGATCACAGAGCTCCTATGGTCCACTTGGCGTTTGTAGATTTATCTGAGGAGGGTGGCTTCAGAGTTTGCTGGCTGCATTTTGACAGAAGCTTCCAAGCAGAAAAGATTGTTTTTGTTGTGGTGCTAGGGTCAATAGCACAGTGTACGCATGCCCTAGATTCATAGCTTGCCCTTTGGGAAGCAGGCGTGATGTAGTCACTCGAATGTTGAACTAGGGTCTGAGGACCCGGGTTTGAATCTCCACTCTGCTATGGAAGCTCATTGGGTGAATTTGAGTCAGTTGCTCTTTCTAAGCCTAACCTGCCTCCCAGGGATGTTGTGAGGACAAAATGGAGGAAGGAAGAACAGTGTTGTAAGCTGCTTTAGGTCCTGTGGGGGAGAAAAGCAGGGAATAAATATTTAAAGAAATAGTTGAATGGGCCCTTGAAACTCCTAAGAATGACAGCTTTGACAGTCTGGCTCTCATTTGCAAACAGGATAACCGAAACTTGAAGGAACAGAACGATGAACTCAATGGGCAGATCATCAACCTCAGCATTCAAGGCGCCAAGAACCTCTTCTCTGCATCCTTCTCGGAATCGTTGGCAGCAGAAATCAGCTCCGTCTCCAGAGACGAGGTATGCTGGGGAAACTCCCCTTGGATGTTGTATTTCTTCCACTCAGGAGGGGGAGCCAGAAAAATCAACCTGATCCACTGTTGAATAAGGCAGCTGGCTAGGATATGGTTTGTGGCTCAGTAGTAGAGCACCGATGTTGCATGCAGAAGGTCTCAGATTCCATTGCTGGCACCTCCAGTTAAAAAAGGATTGTGTCGTGGGTGACATGAAAGACTTCCGCTGAAGACCCCGGATAGCCGCTGCCAGTCAGAGGAGGCAATACTGGCTGTGATAGGCCAGTGGTCTGATTCTGCAAAAGGCAGCTTTGTGTTGTGTTCATCGAGCTTGCCAGATGGCAAAGTTCAGAGTTCCTCCTTTATGATTGTCCGCTGTAGCACTGTAGGCCCAGTGGAATTCAGCTGGAATAGAAATGGGAGGAAAGTATGGTGGGAGTTTTCCATGACAACGGAGTCTTCATGTTCAAAGCTTGCTAGTTTGGGTTGAATTTTGGTATTGAGGGACACTGAAGGAAACCAGCTCCTTGGTAACTAGCAGTGATAACTAACAGCCCCAGCTGACAATAGCTGTCAAGAAGTTGAAGGCTGTCTTTATTACAGCCTTTTATTGAAAATCAGAAACCTTTTATTGAGAATTTTTATTGCGTTCGTGGGAGACTTTTATAGCAGCTATAATTTTATGTTTCCTCTTTTTAATTGCATGGTTTTACTGACTGCAACAGTATATGTGAATACTCTTATGTAATGTAAGCAGTCCTGGGGGCTTTTAAAAACTAAAATGATGGGGCTGTACATGGGGAGAAAAAACAGAACAGTTGTAATTTATTTGGGGTTGGGGGAGTCGAGCTATCATAAGGCAAGAAGATGGAGCCTTGAATAATGTTGATTTCTCTGTGGAAGAGCCAGTGTGGGAGGAGGGGTGCATCAACGTCACTCTGAGCCTCTTGGAGGGAGGGTAAAGATGGGATGGAGGGATGAATTGGGTGAGCTCTTCTCTGATCAACCTAGTCCTGTCAAAGCTTTGTCTGTTGTCACTGAATCACAGAATGTGTCAGATCATCGTGAGTTAGGGCAATTAAAATTGCTTGTCATCCTCAGATGTCATCCTACCCTGACAGAAACGTGATTCCATTTTTGATATAGTAAAGGTCTAGTCCATTAACTGGCAGTTCTCTTCCCTAACACATTTTATCAGTTAAATTCACGTGCCACTAAAAGCATAGGGTGGACAAATTCCTTTGGCTCTGCTTTTGATCACAAAAACATCACAAAGGGGAGTTGTTTGTGCCTCTTGGATGTGTGAGTAAGCTTACCTCTTTTGCCAGCTGGGCTGTCCGCTGGCTTCTTGCAGCCAGGGATTCAAAATCTCACTTGCTTCACCGTCACTTCTGGGATCCAGGTCAGGGAATGCTGTGCTGCATTTATCTGGCCAGCAGGTGTTTCAGGAGTCCCAAGCCCTATAGTTCTCATTCTGCCGGCCCCGCTGGTGCAAAGTCCTTCCCAACTCCCAATTCCGGTAGATGGATCCCCTCTACTACTGATTAAAACTTGATGTCATCATTTTATTTTAGCTCCCTGCCTGCAGCTCACCATGTCCTTCTGGCCAGGTCCAAACCTTATTTTCCCCCTTTGGGCTCTTGTTCCTGGCTGAAGGCCCAAAGAACCTGTCTGTGGTCACATCACAGAAGAACAGGATATATTGTTAAAACCATTGGACTATACAGCCCGGAAAATCCACAACAACCATCATTGGACTATCCATCCTAAGTATTCTGGCACTTAAGATGAGTATTGTATCAAAATGTAGTCAGTGGGTTGGATCCTTTTGCTTAGTCTTCCTTCCATGGAGAAAAGTCTTTCTTGAAGGAAATCCTTCTTGGTTGGTGGAAGGGAGGTCATAGGATCCAGTTCTATAGCTTTTTGATTAAGGAGGGGTGTGATACTATCTGAAAAAGTAGGGTATTTAAGAATAGATTCTGGGATGATGCCTCGGAGGAAAATTTTCAGTGTAGGCTGCGTGGGTTCTAGTTTGCTGTTCCAAAGCGTGGGTGAGCCAAAGCCAGCTAGCAGAGTAACGAGCCTTCCCTCCCTTCCAGCTAATGGAGGCGACTCAGAAGCAAAAAGAGATCAATCTACGACTCCAGGACTACATCGACCGGATTATTGTGGCCATAATGGAAACCAACCCATCCATCCTGGAAGTCAAGTAAGAGGCCCTGTCCTCATGGTCCTGCTGACCCGGGTGCAGTGGATTTGCTGCTCTGGAGAAGGAGACGCCGGAGGAGTCTTTGCTTTGCAAAGAAGGCCAGGAAGCCTCGTGGCGGATTGTTGGGTGACGGAACCTGGTGGACATGGGGGGAGCTTGGCTGCACAGTAGACTCCGGTGGATTTTAGGGCCTGCCTGGATTATGGAGGTGGGCTGGGAGGCAAAAAGGGGATCCTCAGGAAAGGAGATGAGCCGTGGACACAAACGACGTGTGTGCCGGGGGGGGGGCAGATGTGAACACACACACGCACTCTGCTGTGGGATGTAGGGAAGATGCACAAGGCTGTAATGTGAACCTTTTTTCTATCTGAGCTTGCAGAGCGGTGGATGAAAAAACGGTGACCAGGATCTCTCTGCGACTGCAAGGAAAAATTGGGGAAGGGGCAGTAAGGAGATGAAGGGAATACCAAAATGCCACCTGTGCATCCTGGTGTTTTACCATTTGTGTTCTGAATGCTCACCAAGGCACTAGGAAGCACATCCATTTTCAGAGCTTAACAGGTGTTAGCAAGGTGCGAGACATGGGCTGACATCTTGCTCCTCTTTGGCCACTGAGAGGGAGAAAGACCTGGGCCTGTTTGGACCATTTTGTGCTTCCTGGCTTTCAGGGACCATTTGTTTGCACCCAGAAAAAAATGTTCTGCAGGATCTATTGGTGTGTTGGCGAGTTTTCCTGGCCCTCTTTGCTTTTAGCCAGCTGCCTTAAAATCCATGGCTGGTGTTTTCCTCTACAGGTAGGTAGAGCGCTTTGGAAGAGAACCCTTCTGTAGGGGTGGCATGGAGGACTGATGCTACCCAGGTCGAGTGGGTACCCTCCTGGCAGGTGAAGCTGGGACCAGCTGGCTGGAAGCCAGGCTGTGGGTGGCCATGATCTGCTGATGATACTGCAGCGCTGGAGGCAGAGCTGATCCCCCCCACACACACACACACTCACTCCCTGGATGCTGCAGCAATCTCTTCCTGCCCTCTTCGCCGCACATCTACTCTTCTTCCGTGAGTCTGTTCTGCCCTCTCCCATTCAGTTCCTTGAAGCAGCTTGCCTGCTGGAATAATCCTATGTTAGATTGATGGACTGTTGCCTTGGAAAGGGGCATGTGATGCTATACCCTCCCCTTCCCTTTGAGCTGAGCCTGAAGCCGGTTCCACTGACCTCAGATCCATTTTGCATTCCACTTGGGAAGGATGAGAGAAGCTTGTCCTGAAGCTGCTGCACCTTTTCCTTTTCCCCCCTTCATTCCATTTAAAGAGGGGAAAATGCTGACCCCTGAATATTTTGGGAAGTGGTTAGGAAGAGACTGGTAAGTCTTCCTTCTCTGTTCTCCAGGAAAGAGAGACACTCTGCTCAGAAGCAAAAAAGTGGGTGCTGCTTCCACTGAATGGGAGGAGGGTAAAGAATTCCCCCCTCCCCATTTTTATATCTGGCCTTGGCAGTTGATTTTTAATTGGCTTTTGTTTTTAATAGCACAAGCAGGGAAAAGAAGCCCATGATGGATGGCTGATCCTATGAAGTCAGGTCTGCATTGCAGATTAGTGTGAACACCCCCCCCCCCCACACACACACACACAACTTCGCAGGAATGCCAAGCAGCAAAGGGTGTGGCTCTGCCATGGAGGCTGGAGACAGTGAGCTTTGCCTTCTGCTTAGGACCCCACTTAGACCTCCCTCTTCTACATCTAAAGCGTCCACCCACATACCAATCACACCACATGCAATCATGTGGCAGTGATCTCTCTCCAGACAGGCTGAGTTGCTTAAGAGGGAGGCGTGTGTGTGGTGATGATGGCCAATGACAAACCCGGCTTCCTCTTTCCACTTCCAAACCAGATGGTGCTCAGGGTCCTTAGCCTCGGGGCCTAGCAGAACCGCACAGCCCTATAATTCAATTAAAAATGCACCAGAGGAAGCACCCCCCGCCCCCCAACATTGTTGGCTTTCACTTCACTGAGCTAGGCTGCGTCGGATGGCTTGCTGGGAGGATTTTGCAATATATTGACTTCTTGACATGAAAGTAGCTAACTCGAAACAACTATCAAGTGGGAATTAAATCTTTCTGCAGTTTCTGGGAGACCAAATGTGAGTGTGCACATGTGAGGGGGGAGGGACGAGGAACAGGGGGGCACGGAAGTGAGGAACTGCTTCTCTGCCCACCCCCCTAACAGTTCTCAAAACCCAGATAAATTCAGCTGTTCTCTCGCTGTTCCCTTCTTGACTGTGCGGGAAGAACTCACGCACTGTACATTTCTGGAGGACCATTTGGGTGTATATCAGTGTATACTTGGAGAGGGAAAGATTTTTTTTCCTTTTTCTATCTTGTAGAGTTAGGTATTTTTTTATAGGATGAAGGCGTATCAATTTTTTTAAAACTTCAAAGAAGAGAGCAATGTATCTGTGTATACACACACAATATATATATATATATGTGTATAATGTACAAATCTATAAATATTAGATCTGCCTTTCTTGACTTAGGCACATGTTCTGTCCACAACAAAAACACACACTCCCCTCTCCACCTTCTGGCTGATCACAAAGAGGTACTGTAATGTAAATAAATCACAGGAGAGAGAAAAAAACAATTTAAACAAACAACAAAAAAGTGAAGCACTGGCTTGCACATGGCTTTAATTTCCTGAGAAAAACTTTTCTTCCCTGCTGGTATGTGAAGGAATTTCTCCCAAAAGAGGCAAAACAGTGTCTGTCTTCACAGGTGTTACTGACTCTTGTCTGATTAAAAGCTGTTACTGTCTCTTTACAGGAGCCTTGGCTGGGCTTTGTTTGTGTTGCTTTCATTTCTTATCACACTCAGGAAACACTGAAAGGAGATGCATAAGTACTGGTACGGACCTGAGTTACAGTTATGAATTAGGGTGACTACATGGAACCTCCATGTTTAGAAGTAGTATACTCCTTAACGGCATTTGTGATGGAAAACCAGAGAGCGAGGGCAGTTGCCTGTTACATGGTGGTCAAAAACTGCAACTAAGGGGAATCTATGGGATGTGGAGTTCCGCTCCTCAACTGCAAGACAGACTCTTAACTGTGGGATGAAGAAAACTGGGTACGGGGGTGGGGATGACAGCACTTACGAGCTGTATCCACAGAGGGGAGGAAAATCTGGGATCATCCGGGAACTGGGATCAGGGGTGGTTTGGAGCTGAAGCTGAGTCAGGAATGAGGCGGCCAGTCCAGGGTATCCTGCCTTCTAAAAAAAGTCTCTAAGGGGTGCCAAAGAGATCCATGATAAATCTTGCAGGTTTAGGTTTTGTTTTTAAAAGGTCAAATTATTTGGCCTTTGTGGAATGTGGATGCTTAACTCTACCAACCCCATACTATTTTCCCGATTTAAATTACTCTCTCATCTCCCCAAAGCTGCTTTTTTTTTTTTTTTTGCTAATGAACACATTCAAGGAAGGCTAAAAACAGCTTTGGAGATGGTTAAGCATTTCTCAGTGCTACCACCCTACTCTCTTGGGGTAGACAGAGGTGCTTTGGTTTTGGCCTTCTAAAACACTCCCATGGATCCTGTCTGAGATAGCCATCTGCCTTGTCTAGTGTGGTCCAAATCTTTTAGTTTATATAACTGCATGTGTATGCATATATATGAGCCTGCTTGCGGGGAGGGCAGGATATAAATTAAATATATGAATGAATATATATGCATATATAGGTGCATTCTTTTGACTGAGTTGGCCCTGACAAAAACGGCACTCTCTTGAGTCAAAAAGGCTTTTTGCATCCAGGTCATTAGAAGGATTTGCATTTAAGTGCAGCTATAGATGGTGTATTTTGAGAACTGGTGTCAGAAGTCAACAGCTGGCAAACTGGATCTTTTTTTTAAAGGGGGTGTAAAGGAAAGCAAAGCAAGTTAGCTATTGTTTAATTTCTCTCTTTCTGCTGCTGCTGCTGTCAGTAGGCCAAGGCATTATTTTAAGAACAATCAAAAACCAACACTTGTAAAATAGAGAGCTGCAGAGGCACAAGCCTCTTACCTGTTTAGCTGAGCCGCTTGTGGGCTGCTATTCATCAGCTCCTGCTGTGCAGGGTGGCAAGGTTTGAATAGCCCTGTTGCATTCCTGGGAATGGGGCATAGGAAGAGCCTGTGCAATGATTCCTCCTTCACATAGCTGGGCAGTTAAAAGGTACTCTTGCCCATATATAGGAAAACTGGTTTCCATGTGACCCAAGATCCCACATTTAAAGGGCTTTCAGGAGTGGGACTGTAGTATATTTCTTCCCTGTCCTTTTCATCTGTGGGATGACAGGCAACTTCGGCCAGCCCATGGAACTGAATTTGCTTTCACAGATTTTTGCTTCTCTTTTTTTTTTAAATGCTGCTTTGGGGTACTACTGATGCACTTGACCGCGGTGGGATGGGGTAGGGTACGAGCAAGTCCAGGCACTGGAAATTGATGTCTCATATGTGGCTGTTGAAAACTCATGGTGCTGCCCCAAAGCAGGAGGCAAGCAAACAGGAACAACGGACAACAGCTGGAACAGAAGAACCTCTCCAGAGGACTTGCTTGTCTCTAACTCCGCTCTTGGGGACAGCAGGAATAGGGCTGAAAGGAGACCCCCCCCCCTTGGTGAGTTCCCGTGACTGCATACCCTTCTCCCTTTTTTCCTGTACAAGGCAGCATAGGAAGTAGCAATAACGGAAGATGCTCTTGAGCATGTTGTGTGGCCGCTCCGTGAACCTAAAGCCATGCTGATTGTATTCGAAGGATCGTAGAGGAATAACTGTGTTAGTCTATTGCAGCAAAATAAAAACCTGACTCGAGTGGCACCTTAAAGACTGAAGATATTTATTTCAATATGAACTTCTGTGAGTTATAGGCTTTTCGAATGGGAGCTGACTGGTGAAGACAAGCTTTTGAACCTCTGTCCTTGTAATCTTGATGGACAAAGCCTTCCTAAGAGCATGGTGTGTGGGTGTATCAGCTGGCCCTCTGCTCCATGAGGATCAGTGAGTGGCCATAGACAAGCTGTTGTCTGTCTCAATAGAGTCCTCACGCTGGAGGTCTTGAAGTTTGCAGAGAGTCTGTGAGGTGTTTTGAATGGCAAGGAGGAAACTTACCAGAACGGTGTAGCTCATCTTGATGGCAAAAGGCTTATAGCACTTCTCCTCTTCCAGCACTAGGGGGCATCCAAGGATCACTGGAATGTGGCTACCTGCTATTCCCATCAGCCCAACACCTGTCCTGATAACTGTATGTAGGAGGAGGAACCTATCAGTTCCTAAATATGATTCCTTTAGGAAAAGCCAAGACAACCAGCATGGGAGAGAGGTCTTTTCCCCTTGCCACCCCATTGTTCATGCACAGCACTCTTCCCTGGCGGAGTATGTGACAACTGCTCCCTGGCATGGGAGAAGGGAAAGGGGGTGCATTTCAGGACACCATCAGGGAAGGTGCCCAACCTATTCTTCAATCCCTCTTAGTTCCAACTGCAGAGCATCACACTTCTGTCTGTCGGCAAAGGTTCATTGTTTCTTGCTTCTGCTAGGTAAGAGTTACGATGTATATGGAGTTCTAAGCGGACACAAACTGACTCCTCCCTTAAAAGGGGGCTTCTCCACTCACTCTGGCCCTCCCATTGTGTCAAGCTTTGCCACCGTCTCTTGAGGAAACTCATCAGAGGTGAGGATGTGATGGATCTCTCCTGACTTTTGACCTTAAAGAGTTTGTTTGCCTGGTGGTGGGGTCTAGGGATTTAATTATTGTCGCCTTGTGAAGAGTAATTTTCTACTGTCTCTTTGTTAGGATTGACAAATGGTTTCAGCCCAAACACTGGACAACCTCCACATTTCTTGTGCCCGTGCATAGCACGTACACTCTCCAGAGGCCCCATGATGTCACTTCTGGTTAAAAAACAAGCTGCGGGGGCTCAGTGGGATCAGAATTGGCCTAAAACAGCATTTTTGCACACAACCTCACAGAGCATAACCCTAAACCTTGGGACTGCAGCCACAGTATTCCAGTTAGGCTACAATAAGAAAAAGGCATGCCTCCAATCATGTAGAGAGTGCCTCCCTTTCTCTCCCCAGCCCCAGTTCATACATACTCCCTTCCCCATCTAATTTTTCTCCATCAGCTTCATTCAGTTTCATTCAGTCCGATGTCATGTGGCAAAGAATGCCTTTCCGTTTAAACACTTCTCAGCCCTCCTGGGGCTCCATTTCTGGGTTATTTTGCCCTGTGGCACAGAGTGGTAAGCTGCAGTACTGCAGCCCAAGCTCTGCTCACGACCTGAGTTCGATCCCGGCAGAAGCTGGGTTCAGGTAGCCGGCTCAAGGTTGACTCAGCCTTCCATTCTTCCGAGGTCGGTAAAATGAGTACCCAGTTTCCTGCGGGTAAAGCGTAGATGGCTGGGGAAGGCAATGGCAAACCACCCCGCAAAAAGTCTGCCAAGAAAACGTGATGTGACATCCCCCCATGGGTCAGTAATAACTTGGTGCTTGCACAGGGGACTACTTTTACCATTACCTTACATCATCTTGCAGTTCCCATGTGTATCAGTTTGGTTGGGGGGGGGGGGTGGAATCTCAGCCAAACCTGACCCCTGTCATTGTTCTACTGTACCAGAATAGCATTTGGGTCTTGTAGAGACTACCGAACCAAATCTGTAGGATCTGCATCCCGCCTTACACAACCTAGAGCATACCATCTAACTCATTCAATTCCAAAGTCCATGGCATTGCATCTGGACCCGGAACCCTATCTGGGAGAAAAAAGTCCAAGCCTACCACCTGAACCATCACCAGATGAGACCTTGGGAAACAACTTGTTTCCCCCATGGGTGATTTTCAATTTTACTCGGAAGGGATGCTTTGAATGGCGAAATCCTTGGACATAGATGTGGCCTCTTTGGAGTCCAGACCCAAGGACAAAATATTATAACACCTTTATTCCAATATCACGTTCCCCGTGATTGAGGGATTTTGAGAGTTGATGTCTGCACTTCATCAGAAATCAGTTTCTGTTCCTTCTAGTTCAAAAAAGGCCGAAGGGCTTTATAAGACCAAAGAGAGTAAGCATCCTTTCCTGTTCACCCATCCTTCTCCATCGTTGCTAGTCACAGAGGAGATGCAATCGAGGCACGGGCAAGGTCACCATTCTACACCTGCTGGCAGGGAAAGAAGCTAGATAGCCTAGGTCAAAAAGTTGATATGTCTGCGGCCCTCAACTTCAACTATACTGCTATTACAGGAGCTTATCAGATCTCCCTCTTGAACAAGATGGCAGTGTACAACAAGCATTTGCCAGAGGAGGGGCAATCCGACTGTCCAAGCAGCAGATAGATGCAGGAAGGCACGTGGCTGATGCTTCCACCAGGGTTGTAGCCTCTGCAATAATACTCCAGAGACATGCTTAGCTCCTTTCCACAGCAAGTACCACTATCACAACCCAGATAGGGAGTTTACTCCAGGTTCTTCTTAGTTCAGAAGAAGGATGGGAATTTCTGGGGAGCTGACAGCATACTTGGCCTCTGAGGAAGTAGTTTCAGAAGGGCGTTTGCTCTAGCCAGGTGTTCCGCTCTTCCATCTGTGGTTATCGAAGGCAGGTATAATAAAATCCCCCTAGGAGAGGGCGAGTCTGTAGAGCATATGTTTTTAGCTGTCCATTTTATAGGGAGGCTCGTCTTAGATTTATTACTCCAGTATTTGATATGATCCCACCACTCTGCTACTCTCACACCACTGCTAATTATTCTCTCCTGAAACCTTTCTTGTCCTTCTCAATTTTCATGGCCCTTTGCATTTTATTTAAATTTCAAAGACCTTTACCCCACCCCTCTGAGCTGACTGAAAAGGATCAATAAATGGACACTCTCTCTATTTGCAAACATCCAGAATATTTGAACGGAATCTTGGAGAAATGGGAATTGCAGCCTGAATTGTAGTCAGTGTGTGAGTATGTGCTACACTTGGAGGCAAAGCTGACAACATTGATTGACAAAGGAGAACATGCGTTGGAGCAGAATACACTGGTTCATTATGGAAGTAAGAGCAAATCTTTAAAAAAAAGTCTTGGGAACATGCTGGGGAGGGGGGGCAGGCAGCAATCTTCCTTTTAAGGACTTTGAGGGCATTTCTCAATGTGTTTAAATATCTATCCCTGGTCATATATTTACCAATAAATCAAGGCTTCACTGGTTTTTATCTGATAAAAATGTTACGATTACATATCAAGCGGCTAAATTCTGTGCACAAATTGTTAAACGATGGGATTTGCATGTCAAAAGTTGTTAAACTCGATCTCTTCTTTTAAACTATTTTCTTTCTGATTAATCTGTATGCTGGTCTTAGGACAGTAATAAACATAAACAAACATTTGGAAGATTTGACAGGACGCACGCATTCCTGCACCAACTTCTCCCTTTTCCCTTTGTATAGACAAATCTCAGTTAGAAACACACAACTGTGATGAAGGTACCTGTAGACAAGTTAACTGCATGTGAGCCTGAAGCCACATCTATGATACAGAGATAATGGGCTGGGTTCAAAGGAAGCCGCCTGTTCATGGAAGGAGTCTTCATTCGTGGATGGACTCCTGTTAATGGACCATTTCTTCCACTGAACAGATAATTCCTCCATGAACAAAAAGGCAGCTTTGGTTTCCACTTCAGCTTCATACGTTTGTTCATGTGAAGAAATGAAATGTAAATGCCTGTATTGCCATGGCCTGGCCAAAAGTTAGTTAAACACAGACTTAAAACTCAGCAAGGTAGTTATTAGGACTTGGAAGTGCTTTACTTTGGTTGCCTCTGACCATGGAAGTTCAACCTGATACATTCGTCCATCTGGTCCATTATCTACCTAAACTGAGAAAACAATTTAGAAGTTGCAGCATCTGAAATGAGATCCTTGGGCATACTAGAGAACTAGTTATAGCTAGGGCTGATGAGCAAAGTTGCCTGGTATACAGAAGGGTCCTCTGTAAACAAACAGGAGACTTCCAGAGTACCTGTTGCAGTACCTTGCAATAGGTGATCTCCCCAACGCTGCATCCACATTGATGTCATTGTACGAATCTCTTAAGAGTTGCCCTTTCCAGTGCAGAGCGGATGTTGGCCCTCATGTCCTCCTCAGATCTGGACAGGCTTGGGTTGAGGAGGGAAACCAATATAACTAGAACACAAGGAACAGCATTCCTGCTTGGCTGCCCTTCAGTTCTCTGCAGTTCACTTACGATGTAACTGAGAATCTTGCTATAACCATTTGTATAGTCGGTTTTCTAAGCAAACGCCTATCCTGGCCAGAGCCAAAACACCGTAAGCATACCTCCCTAGGTTGTGTTGGCGTCATGCCCAGAGGCTGCTTCTCATAAGATTCTTTCCAATATACTCTTCTTCCTGTTGAAATTGGGCATTGTTGGATTTAGTTTCCAGTACTTTAAAGACGGAAAGAATTTATATAGCTAAAGAATTTTTTTAAGAAGCCATCAAGCTTTAAAGTACACAGGCAGCAATAGATAAAATGGTCACGATATTGCTGATCACTATCAGAAGGAGGGAAGTAAAACACATCAACTAAAGCTTGGGAAAATCGGGATTTCACACAGCCTTGGAAAGTCAATGAATCAAAGGAGAAAGCATTCAAAGTTGGGGCACCACCACCGAAAAGACCCTGTTCTTTGCCACTGTTCTCCTCACCTCTGAAAGGGAGCATAACTGGGCATAAGATGAAAATCTTAACAGAGGCAGGGACATAAGAAAACATATTTATTTGGAAATAAATCCCACTATGCGCAATGGGGCATATTTCCAGGTTAAATGTGCATAATATTGAGCCTGGAGCCTTTTGCAGCTAACATCCAAAATAATCACCAAGGGCACCAGTGGTATAAAAGAACTCAATTTAAACCCAGACCTGTTTTCAGGTAGGGAAGACTATTATTCTTAAAGACACATGGTTTCATTTCAATAGTTTCTTTCCAAATGAAACCAAGTGTAATTAAAATGACGGCAGCCTGTTCCGGTGGGCAAACATGGGTGCCTTTAGGACACTGCCTGGTATACTTAATTTAAAGATAATTACCTTCTGCTTTGGCAATCATCCAGTTAATGTAACATTTTAAATGCATCTTGTAGGATAAATAGAAATTTGTCTTTCCTCATCTCTGAGAATAATTGTCCCTGGTATTAAAGTTGTGATATACAGATTTAATTACCAGGGAGTTGTACAGTTACTTATTTTCTTCCTCTGCTAAGCTTTCTGCAAGTCCCTTAAACTTTTGACAAGTACCACAAAGAAACAGTTTCCCCCTTATTCACACATTTTTGAACATGGAAATGCAGTTCTGACAATGCCTGAGCTGTAAGAAAAGCTGAATATCCAGAAGACTGGCACATGATCTAGTCGCTTGCTGAACTTCTTAACTACAAGCACAGAGTGGGCATAGATCTGCCTCCTCCCATTTTCTGAGTTTCAAGTAGTGGCAAAGCCTGACCATGCCGAAATACTCTGGTCTTATCTGCAGCTCTTTGGCAGGAATTCTACCATGCTGTGCAAATCTGGTGTTCATATGGAGCAATTGAGATGTAAGAACTTGCTTTGAGAATTAAGATTGGCCGGGGCAAAGGGCCCTATTCTTTGGCAAGGTGGTGGTTTGAGCTGCCTTATTGATTCTGGCAAGGAAGAGAAACCAATATAGCCAGCCTCCAGAGCATAACTGATTGGCCCCCACTTGGTGTCTCCTAAACAAAAGATGAGCGTTGAGCTTAGTGTAGTAGGAAATTAGCAATTTAAATCTTACATTGTCATAGAGATTAACTATTGGCCCACAAATGACTGTCCCAAATAACTTGTCCTTTGAACTGGGCAAACTATTTAAAACAATTGACTGGATAGACCTGTGGAATACGTGGGGAAATCTGCTAGGGGAAAATGACTCGTTTGCTCTTCACTGTGGCTGTGAGGCTTCATTTGTAAAAAGAAAAAAAACTGTATACTGATCTGAGAGCACAGTCAAGCAGATTCCAATTAAATCACGTTTCATTTCTCCAGTTATAAAATATGGACTATATTAAAGGATTCTGCTACAATACAATAAGGGTATACCTAGATCAAGGATGCTATGAATGATCCCTTCGGGGCTTCTTGGGCTTCCTGAAGTCTTTTCTTTGACTCAAATCTCCTGTAGATATTAGTGAATTATTTCTTGCTTTACTCTTGCATCAGTATCAAGTACTATAGGCTAGTTTTTACCATGCTGAGTAGATTTTCAATACCATGGACAGGAAACATTTTCTCCATTCATTTTAATAGGCATCAGATTGACCCCATACCTTTCTAGTGAGCCCTCAAATTAAAAAAAGTGTGAGAGGGAGCAGCATAGGGTAATTAACTGTTCCATTGTGTGTGAAAATATAGAGCATAGAACAATATTAAAGAGTGAGAAAACTTAAGAGCAGAATTCTACATCATTTTATGAGTGTTTGAGATCAGTTCTACCCAGGGTCATATTAACCCATGGCCGGGCCCCTAGGCTTTCAGGTATTTCAGGCCCCCTCTGGCACTTCAATCTTTCACCCCACTACAGCTGACAGCCTGACCCAGGTATGGTAGGTACTAGACTGCAGTACACAGCCCTATATCCATTTTGAGGGTCTCCTGAAGAATTCGATTCACAATTTTTAAAATATTTTTATTGTGCAAGTAGAACTCTTCAGGAAAGCACATTTTGGGGGTGTAATTGTTCAATACCATATTTTGAAGTGAATAATTTTTTTATTAAAAATATATATTTTATGGATAATTGTTTTAGTATAAGAGAAATTTGTTTCACTTCAATAAGGAAGCAGTTAATTATCTTAATAGAGGTTATATAAGAGAATCAATTAATTGTAATCTATGTGGGGGTGTGCCTCAGCAAAAAATATTGACAGGCCCCTCGTCCTTGCGGGGCCCCTGGGCTTCAGCCCAGTCAGCCTTAGGAATACTACAGCCCTTATAACTCCCAACACACAGCACATTAATGTTCATGTAGGTCCACATTCTGAAATTTGTTTTTTAAAAGCTGCTATATTAGAATTTTGTAATGAGCGTCAAAAAAAGCAGCAATTGAGGATTGTGAGATCATGCAGTGCTGGATTTATATGGTAGGGCCATGCTAGAACTGTCTTTCACATGGTATGCATACACACACACATTTCTGCAGAATGTGTTCCATTGATGCCTTATGGGACTTCACTGTACCCAATGCAGGCCCCAGTGGCTCAACATTCAGGACAGATGGACGATGACAGGAAAAAAGCAATGTGCATACAAAGACCTGCCTTCTATGCCTTGATTTAGCAAAAGAGAAAGAATTTTGTTACAAAGTGGGGTAGGACAGTGATGCTCAGTGTTTTGGGAGCCTCACCTGTGGCTCTTCTGAGCACCATTATTCAATGTGGTATCCACTCCACATTTCAGGAAAGTAGGCAAGGACCTTGCTTATGGGGGCTTGTGGTTGGGAAGTGGTTCCCACCCTGAAACAGCCACTGCCAGAGGAATGAGTAAGCTGCAAGCCTCATGCCAGCGATGGAAGTAAGTATGGCTTGTTCGATGGATGGTAATTGCAAAAGAGTCTGTGGCTCATGGTGTACCAGAGAACCACTAGGATAGAGACTTGATTAGAAGACCGCAGTAGAAATATTGTGCCAATGTCTCACACCTGTTTTTAAATATCATATATTTTGGCACAGGAACAGAAGCTCAGGCCAAGAGCTCAAACCAGAGCTTTTCTCGCCAATTGCTAACTGCAAAAAATTACTACCAGCCTCCTCAAAGCACCCGAGGAATGTAGCAATGGAATCTTTGAAATTCAGAGCAAGCATTTTACAGAGGGTGCCAAAGGGTTTACGCTCGGTGTACAGCTGACAACTCTGCGGCATTTGAACATGGTTCCCTTTTCTGTAGGTACATTAAGTGAAACTAGACCCCATTTTCTGTGAGGGCTGGGGTATCTGTATTTGCTTTTTGAGTGCCAAATCTTAATCAACTGAAATGGTAGATTAATTGGGAAACTCAAGCTGCTCAATGTGAATGGTTTCATTTTAATGAGTTGTACAGAGTATTAAAAGTAGAATTGGTTATGTATGTTTAAAGCCTGCTAACTTCCCAGCTAACAATGCATCTTTGTTTGTTCTATTTTAAATTCTCTTGTTCTTTTACATATTAACAAAGAAAGGTGCTGAGATTATGGTAATACATTAATTTAAATTTAACTATTTGTTAAAATGTATACACCTTAAGTAAACCTACAAGTATCAATTTTATTTAAGTCTTGGTCAAATCCACAAAGCGACCCCAGAAACTGCTTAGATTAGAGCTGAAATTTGCTGCCTCCATCCAAAATTCTCCTTTATGGATTTCTATAAAGAACATTCTTCCAAGGCCTCATACTCATATTGAACATCCAAGGGGTTTTTGTTTGTTTTTTAAATCAACTTTCGGCAGTATCTGATGACATATAATAGAACTGAGTAAAAGTTTTGTCGGCTTCTTTCATTGATCCATTTAGCCAGTCATACTAGTTGCTATCAAACTAAGGGCACAAAACTCAAAATGTTGAAGTCTGACATTTTGAAAACGGCTGTTTTGAAACCTTGCAAAGTTTTCTTTTGTTTCTGTGTGTGTGCAATATTTGCAACCAACAACCAACCAAGGAAGTGTATCCAGGCACAAGGGATAAAGAATTACATTGTAACTTTTATCACATACAACTCATTCAAGAGTAATTGTCCAAAAATAATTTTTTCAGTTAACTAACATTAGAAATTCCACAATCAATAGAAGGAACAATTTCCACAGTCCAACTGGGACGCAATGAGTTTCTGGAAAGAACAAATACAAACAATAATAGCTATAGCAGCTGTGGATAGTATGCCAATATCCGTCAATTGCAAATTTGCAGCACTGCCGGGAGGGGCAGCGTAAAGAAGAGCAGATTATTTGCGACAGTAGCAAATTCGCAGCGCTGCCAGTGAAGACAACGTAGGAAAGAGCGGGCGACGAGCATGAGCCGGCAAATTCCCCTTCTCTCGTTTCAGACCAATACTTTCATCAGGCCACAGTATATTCCAAATCCACAGCTGCTATAGCTATTATTGTTTGTATTTGTTTTTTCCAGAAACTCACTGCGTCCCAGTTGGACTGTGGAAATTGTTCCTTCTATTGATTGTGGAATTTCTAATGTTAGTTAACTGAAAAAATTATTTTTGGACGATTACTCTTGAATGAGTTGTATGTGATAAAAGTTACAACATAATTCTTTATCCCTTGTGCCTGGATACACGTCCTTGGTTGGTTGTTGGTTGCATTTCTATAGGGAAGTGGGTACCCCCCTATACCCCCTTGTTTTCTGTGTGCAATATTTAGCAAAACTGCCAGGCACTGTTGGGTTTTCAGCTGCCACCTAGATTTTCTCCCCCCACCCCTTCTTCTGCCACTAGGCCTCCTCTATTTTTCAGCTAAAAGAATGTCACAACTTTGATCCCCCACTCCAAACAGCTTGACAGAGAAGGTTCGAAATGGGACTCTTTCTCTTTTCCTGTCTCTCCAAATCTGCTACTAATTGGAAATCTAAAAATCCCCTTGTGATTCAAAATGGCCATGCTTTTAAAAATTCATTATGATTGCTGAATGGAAATTGAGAAACACTAGTGGTGTTGACAGAGATATAATTTCCTCTGAACTGTGCGCTCTTGCTTAAAAGCTCCAAACCCAGTTTGGTGTAGTGGTTAAGAGCATGGGACTCTAATCTGGAGAGCCGGGTTTGATTCTCCACTCCTCCACTTGAAGCCAGCTGGGTGACCTTGGGCGAGTCACAGTTCTCTGGAGCTCTCTCAGCCCCACCTACCTCACAGGGTGATTGTTGTGGGGTAATAATAGCATACTTTGTAAACCACTCTGAGTGGGCATTAAGTTGTCCTGAAGTGTGGTATATAAATCAAATATTATTATTAAACAACTTGGGCCCTGGGTGCTTTAAATTTCAAGACACCCTTCACCTCCCAAATTCCCTATCAGTTAGACACATCAGGAATGCCTACACCTCTTACCTAGGTTCTCTTTATTCCCCTTTCTCCACTTTAATGTCTAGCACTGACTGTTGCCTACAGATGTAGCAACAAAACTCTACCCTCCGTTTTCCAGTAGTTCAGCCTGACCTGTAAATGCTAGCCCTTGCAATGTCCGTCTTTGGAAGCAGAACAGCACAAAAACACAGCAAATGAAAAAAGGACCCAGTTGGGAAATGGTGGTGAAAGGCCAATGCACCATTCAACTGGGCAATAGCCAGCAAAGTGAAATGCTGCTATTCTTTTCATCTGCCTTATTGCTGCGCAGTCTTGTTCCACTATCAGGGAGGAGGAGGAGGAAGATGCAGGTGAGTAAGGAATGACAACCGCAGATGAGCTTGTGAGTGTAGCTTGATGGAAGGGTTCATGCTGAGGCTGCCTTGAGAGACATGTCAAGGAAACACTAGTTTCCACAGCTATAAAACTGCAAAACAACCCAAGATTATTCTGCAAGCTAGAAACAGCATCTTTTGGATCTTGGTAAGTCTCAGATGATTCTCCAGTGCTCCAAATGGGCTGTCTGGACCATGCTGTGATGATGCAATTGGATCTGACATTGCCAGCTGATCTATTACATTAAGCCATGCTTGGGGGAGCTGAGGATTGAATACGCTTCCTGTAAGAGCCCCTTGAGAGGTTCATAGGTTGCAGCCCTTTGCTTTCTCTGAAGCACATGAGGTGACACTGTCATAAAATGTTCATGAAAAGCACACAGTCCTATTTCCTTAGTGCGGTGCGGAGCAAGAATTTTAGTTCTGCTTGATTAAAATTTTGGAAGGGCTGCTGTGGGCTGCGTAGAAATTGCTTTGAAGACCGTAAATGGCTCATGGGTTGCTCGGTGATCTGAAGCAAGGATAGCCGTTACTTTTTGCAAGTGAGCCTTGGTTTTTGAGCTCACAGCTGTGGGTGGCCGAGTCCAGAGGACCTTCCACCCCGACTAGAGGAGATGCAATGTGTCTTAAGAGGTAGCTACTGCAGCCAGTACATTTTGTTTTTTACCGACTTCTTCTAATGTTTTATTGGCTCCCCCTCCTCACACACAATGTGTATAAGCCATCATAAGTATGCATTAATTTTAATAACTTAATTATCACTGGGTCAAGAAACATCAAAGTACAGCCCTGGGCCAGGAGCCAAAAACAAGCGCTGTGTAATTCCAAGTATTCCAAAATCACCCCATTGGCAAAAGTGAGTAGGTTCAGCCAGATGCGGTATAACATGGAGCGGAGGATGGGGGCAGTACCCCCATAAGCTACACGCTTTTCAAAAAAATGTTTGGACAGTTATTGAACTTGGCCGCACTTCTGAAGTTCCTCCAATTTGTACCTTCCTGGCCCCCAATACAGCACCAGTAATGGGTTTCACAAGTGCACAGGTAGAGATTCTCATGTGCAGCTTGAAGATTTGTGGATTAAGACACGAACAAGGCTCTGGAGAAAATATAAATATAGAAATGACTCTTTCCTAAAAGCACGTGCTGGGAACAAGCACTGGAACCAATCAGCAGCTTTTCCCGGACTCTCTTTTCCTCAAATCAGACCTGAGTAATGGGGAGGGAGAGTTCTATGTGGGGTCCTCTTCCAGGAGGCATGCAAGTCACTCCAGTCTTGGTTGATTAACTTATTTAGCTCAAGATCTGATCCATCCCTGGAACTCTTTCCCCCGCCCCCATGTCTTGGATTTGTCAGTTTGAGAACCACTGCAAGTGGGCTGAGATTGCTCAGTGAACCATTCTGAAGTTACAACTCCTTATCTTTTGCTTTTAATTAAGCAACACAGTCAGCTACAGAAGAGAATGATGTTAAATTGGAGGAGGAGGAAGAGGGTGGTGCCTGGCAAGACAGACAATATTGATATTTTTATTTTACATGTCTGGCAGTGCCTTTGTGGACAGAGGGCCCTGGCCCCCACCTATGGCTCTCAGCTTGAAACTTCGCTTTCTTCTGCTTTAACAGACCTGTCAACTCAGCCTCTTTGGTAAGGGCTGAAGCTTCCTTCACTGATTGATTGGTGAGATTAATTACCACAAGATTTAATTGCAGATTAAACTTGACATGCTTGCTGACAAATGGCTTGGATTTCTGAGCTAGCAGCCATACGGGCAGGCTTATAGTGGACGATCTGTGATTGGGAGGCCTCTGTGCAGCAAGGGAAGGAGAAGGAATAATAATATATGATGCAGACTAGCAAAACAGACACAGAGTTCTAAAATATTTTAAACAAGAGACTGAATTAGACAGAAATTCAGTAATAGTTTGCGACAGTGTAATTGCTTTTCCCTTTTTGACAAGGCATAGGAAAGCTGAACACTCAGGCAGAATGCTGTCTAAATATTTTTCCTTACATCTCCCTAAGCAAAAGAACTAGAGTCTGGATATTTTTTTTAAAGAAAGGTGAATATTCAGGGAAGGGGGCCAGCCTTGCTCCTACCAGTGGCTATGGCTCTCAGCCTGAAATGCTTTTGCGCCCCTGCCATACTGCATTTTAGGAGAGACGGTGGCTCATGGGTGTAGTGCATTTGCCTTCCATTCAGGAAGGTCCCAAGTTCAATCCGTGGCATCTCAAGTTAAAAGGATCAGATAGTAGTTATGAACAGGGCTTTTTTTCAGCTGGAATGTGGTGAAACGAAGTTCTGGCACCGCTTGAAAATGGTCACATGGCTGGTGGCCCCGCCCCCTGATCTCCAGACAGAGGGGAGTTTAGATGGCCCTTCGCGCAGGAGGGCAATCTAAACTCCCCTCTGTCTGGAGATCAGGGGGCGGAGCCACCAGCCATGTGACCATTTTCTCCGGGGGCAACCCACTGAGTTCCACCACCTCTTTCCCCAGAAAAAAAGACCTGGTTGTGAAAGACCTTTGTCCAAGGCCCTGGAGAGCTGCTGCCAGCCTGAACAGATAATGGAGTTGATCAGTCTGATTCAGTAGTAGGCAGGTTCATGTGTACATTAGCTCCCCCTCTTCCGTGTCTAGACACAAGTTAATAAATATGGACCCAAAGCTGGTGTAACCTCTTTTGTATGGGTTCTATGGGGCTAATTTAAGAAGCAAACTCACATCCATGTAAGTTAAGAGAAAAGAAATCCCCCCCCCAAAACCTTTTAACAATTAGTACAGTACAACTACGTTTCTTTTCTTTAACTGAACTCACAAGTGCAACCATACAGAAACTTTCAGCCAACAACGTCTTTGGAAAGGGAAACAGTTCAACTTGTCAGATCCTACCAAGTGATAAGAGTCTTTTTTCACTGTCCTTCCAATTTGAAGCAACTGGAACCCAGGCTTCTGTCCTCTTCTTGGGGAATTACTGCCCTGCGAGAACAATACAATCCCAGGAATAACACCCACCAAATACTATACACACACACCACTTTTAGTCATATTGTTCACATACAACATTTCTGATTCCCTTATTCACGTTGATAAGAGCACATTAATTATTACCAAGCTCCCCAGCAACCAGCTTCTTCCTCAGCTGCCTGGCTCTAGCTACTGACTCTGCCCTGCTGGGCTAAACCACTTAGCTCATAGGGGTTACACTAGCAAACAACTTTCTCTCGCAAAGTAAATGACTGTTAGGGCAATCTTTGCAGAATTAAGAATGACAGTTGAGAGCATTGTTTTGGAATCAAGGTTAATGTGTTTTTTCAAGTATCCTTGTATCATCTGTTTGAACAACAACAACAAAGTGCCAGCTATTTCCATCTCCACATTCCTCCCCAAGTAGAGATAGCAGGGAAAAAATGGTGGCTTTACCAACTGGTATGCAAAATCAGATAAAGTCAACAAAAGGGGGAAATGCAGACTGCAGTCTTTTGAATGCTCCGTACCAGTGGTCTGTTGCAGCCACAGGTCTGGTATATTGAACTGAGCTCCCACTTTAGTCACTGGAACAATTGTTTGGAAGATTAAAAAACTAGCTGGACAGATTGGGCTATATTCTGTAGATGGAGAGTGGTAGAGTGGTAAGCACTACAGCAGTTGGTAGAGTGGTAAGCACTACAGCAGTTGGGGCAATTCTGTTTTTGGGATCGAAGAGAGAGAATGTAGCATTGGTTCCAACATTCTGGCACTGAGTAGGCAGGAGCACTTGAATGCTGGCACCTGGGTTTGTTGCAGAAAGAAGAGGAAAAACCTGCTTCCTATCTGGTGCCCAAGTTCTGCAAGCCTTTTCCCACCCCAGCACATGTGATAAATGAGTAGTATGTGCAAATAATATGTGCCTAAGTATTTATGTGTGAGTAACGTGAATGGGGCTGTGCAGGTATATGCTGGAATGTTGGAGAGCTTGAATTTGTCGATTTACATGTGGAATGCCCTTTGTTTTAACCATGGTTTTTTTCTTCAAATGTGTACTGAAGGTGCTGCCCTAAGCTCCTACCACTTAATTGCATTTACTGGAAGACTCAAGTTTTCTGAAGTGCTCTAATTAATTTTGGGGTCATATAGCAAAAGAACATACCAACATTATAACAGAGGCAAACCCATCAAGAAATGCATGGAGTTGACTTGGGGATCTCCAGGAGATAAAACACTATGGTGAGATAATTTTACAGCAGCTTTCCACATTAAAATTCAGTTATGTTTTCTGTTTTCTCTTTGGCTGAACCAGTGCTGTGGAATGAATAGGCTGCTCAAGGATGTGATGTTTTGGAGGCTCTGGAAAGATCTCTTTTGTTAGGTCCTGGAGTAAAAGTTCTGACTTGCTTCCTTTTCTTTGTATTTCTGTTGATGGGGGAACATTGGATTTGTTTCTAATTTAATGTATGTCACTTGAGTTTTGTTGATCAGAAGAAAAGCAAGATACAAACTTTTAAAACAAATTTAGATCCTCTGTTGCAATTTTTAAAATTGTATTTTATATGTCACAATGCTGATGGAGCTTGAAATTGTTAATTATTGGAAGTCATATCCTCTTCCCAAAATATTGTCTAAAAAATTTGTAATAAATGTATAGTTTTATGCAGGGCTTTTTTTCAGAGGGAACGTGGTGGAATGGAGTTCTGGCACCTCTTGAAAATGGTCACATGGCTGGTGGCCCCGCCCCTTGAATTCCAGACTAAGGGGAGTTTAGATTGCTCTCTGCGCCAGTGCGGAGGGCAATCGAAACTCCCCTCTGTCTGGAGATCAGGGGGCGGGGCCACCGGCCATGTGACCATTTTTGCTGAGGGTGATTTAAACTTTTAAAAACTCCCTTGTTCCAGCTGACCCAAAGTGACGTCATTGTACAGTCCTGAGTTCCACTACTGAGTTCCACCACCTCTTTTCCCAGAAAAAAGCTCTGGTTTTATATATGGTGTGTATTGTTTAGGGGGGAGGTCCTCAAATGCAGTTTAGTACATAAACATGATGGATTAATTGGTTAAATGCCAAGGTGGATGGATGCTGTAATCAGTTGACAGCCTGGGGAACTGCCACTTTAAAGGCTGATTGAGCGCCATTATTTCAGCATCCCAACACTTTGCAGCTTTCCCTCTGATCAGGCACATCAAAAGCTTTTTCTTCATTAAAGCTATTTAAACAACGTTGTTGGCAACTGTGATAAACAGATTGAAAGTTGCAAACTCGGAGCTGTTTGAAATCAAAGGAAAGCTCCTAGTAGGAATCCTCTAGCCTTCCTGGATTAACTGGGATCAGAAGATGAACAAACATTAAGGCAAACCTTGCAAATATACTGGAACGTGCAAGAAGACAGTAGTCTGCTGCCTTAATTTAAGACAGTAGCTAGCAATCCCCAAATCCTTGGATGTATTCTTGTTGGCTTTTAATGCTTTTTTGTTAGGAGCACAATATGATATGGATGAATCCAGACCATTAGAATAACTAGATGACTTTTAGCATGCTGATGTTGGGAAAATAAGACAAAGTGGGTAAACATCTGCCCCTTTGGATTTTCCAGTATTGTCAGAATGTATTATGATAACTTCTTCTCCCTGGGGGGAACAAGGTTAGCATTTCTGTTCCCCCCTCCATTACTGCATGATTTGGTGCTGTCCAAAAAGTATTGCGGGGGGAGGGGGGCGTAGTTTGGCATAGATCAGGTTGAGGGATGCATAGAACTTAGGACTGTAAGTTGTTTACACATTGCATTGAAAAGTGTTCAAAATCCTTCACCCAGAGTACCCAGTATTCTTCACAACATTCATTTAAAGGAGACTGGTAAAATTGTCCCTGTATCCCAGAGCCCTTGTAGCAGAGGAACTCCTTCAAGTTTTTTCTCCTAAAGTCACTTGTTCCGATGGTTGTGGAAGAGAAACAATGTCAGATTTAACTTAATGGAGTGTGCCTCGCTCCAGCCCCTTGAGAAGGCAGCATCAGATGCTGCTAGGCTCTGTCCATTTTTTTTTTTAGCTCAGCACAAGTGATACAGTGGGCTGCACATGCTAGGTAAGAGCATACCCAGTGGGACTCTGCTACTTGTGCAGACCAGGCCACATTGCAGAAAGATTTAAGTGTTGTAAAGGACAAATAATGTGGGTAACGTGTCAGTTACACAAGTAGGGCACTCTGAGACTCTCCCTCACCTGGATTACATAGCTTCTTTAAAAGGACAACCAGACAGCTACCGAATGTGCTGTGCCAAAAGAACATTAGTGCAGCTCCTGCGTGCCGGTGGTTTTGCAGTTCTTATCTCCGAGGATTTTCTCACACTGCTCATAGGCTTGTAACAGTGCGTCCTATGCAGATAGGTTTCAATGGACTGGACTTGTTTTTTCATTCTTTCATGAGCTGGCTCCTCTGAAGGCGCCTGTACATTTTCCAGAAGGCAACTCTGAGCAACAAAGCATGTGCACGCACCTAAGGAGACTGCACAGGTGTGGTGTAGCACCACATCCAGCGCAGTTCCACATTTCCCTTCCAGCCAAACCTTGCCTGATTCCACCCGCGCCCTTTTTATCTCCTGCCTGTCGTTCCGGTTCTGCCCTTCTGGGTTGTCATCGTGGGTTTGACAGCTGCCCGTGGCCGTAGCGCTGATTTGCACGGGTCTGCCCCTTGCCCTGCTACCTTCGCAACGAACGTGGTTTTGGCCCCTGGGGGCGGGGGAGGCGACTGCACCAAGCGCGAGCGCAGCCCGCAGCTCGCCCCTCGCTTGGCACCAGGCAGAGCCCCGCCCCCGCCTCCAGCTGCGCCCCAGGTGAGCCCTGCCCCCGCTCCACAGCAGCCGGGCGAGTTGGAAGCGCAAAGGGTCATGGGGACTGTAGTGCCACACGTACCGCCCTTTCCCCTGGAAAGACGCCACTGACACGCTCCTGGCGAGCACCGCAGAAGTCCCCGCTTCATTCTTCCCCCACCACCGACCCCCTCCGCC
This sequence comes from Eublepharis macularius, assembly GCF_028583425.1. NCBI lineage: Eukaryota > Metazoa > Chordata > Lepidosauria > Squamata > Eublepharidae > Eublepharis > Eublepharis macularius. The sequence goes on from NC_072801.1 coordinate 14,285,297, forward strand.
AGCACCCGCAAACTGATCTTTATGATCCCAATCAGGCCTCGAGGAGCGGAAGACCCTCTCCCCCAATAAAACCACAACTCCCAAGATGCTTCTCTCCCCCTTCTGAGCCACATCCGCTTTTTTTTCCTCTCACCCTCGCCGGGCCGTCTGGTCCTTGTAGTCTCCTTGAGGTATTCACGACGGCCTTTACGCTGTCGGAGGCGGCTGCTGCAGAGGAGGCTATGCTACGTGAATGGCGTAAGGCGGCCGGTTTCTGGACTCTGGACGGAACGGATCGACTCCGCTTTGGGGGGGCTGAGGCAGAAAGAGGAAACGGTTTCCTCGAGCAGTCGGGAACCGGGCGGGGAGGGAGGCGGGAGGGTGGGGGTCAAAGTTAGTCAGCCGCCCGAGGCGGGGCGACGGGGAAGAAGTGTCGGCGCTGAGGCGAGAGAGGGAGCGCGCGCGCGCCCGCCTCAGTCAATCAACCGCCGCCGCTGCCTCAGCAACGGTCAGTGAGCGCGCGACCCGCGGGGGGTGGGGAAGGAACGTTGGCGAGTGCGGCGGGGGGGGGGGCGGAGGGCGAGAGCGCGCGCCCGGGGAGTGGAAGGGCGCGCGGGGCTGTGCGCGCGCCGCTCTGAAGGGGGCGGCGGGGTCTCCGGATCCCGCCCAAGGAGGGGGCCGCGTAGGGAGGGGGCGGTGTGGGGGGCGGACCGGGCGAGGGAAGAGGGCGCAGCCCGGCCTCGGGGCCAGGAGCTCGGGGGGTCCCCTTCAGCGCAGCGGGGAGCTAAGGTGGATCTCCCGGCCCCGCTTTGGGGCTGCCCCCGAGCCCTGGACGGCGGGGCGCCTCAGCCTCTGCCTCAGGGCTAGAGCTCAGGGGCGGGCCTTTCGAGCCTTCCCCGCTTTGCCCCCGGGGCAACTTTCAGCCCTGAAGTAGGGCTGGGGGCGGCCTGGGTCCCCTCTGCTCCGCCTGCCCCCAATGCCTTCGCCTCCCTTCGCCTGCGATCCCTAGATTGCCTCCTACAGCCCCCCCTCCCCACTGCTGGTTTGGGGACGGTTTCGTTTTTCTTTCCAGCATGGCATGACTTACCTTGGTGGTTCTTCTGTCATGGAACGGGACTGGGAGTGTGTGGGATTCCCCTGGTGGTCTCCCGTTCTGTCCAGTCAACTGGGCACACCTCGGCTGGCTTCGATCCAGGAGGTGGCAATATGGGTGCCTTTCAGCAATACTTGGGTATTACAGCTGTACCTCACCTTTTTCCATTATAGAATTCAAGGTGATTCATGGTGGGGGGATTCCAATCCAGGGGCCAGCCTTCGCCAGACCACGTAACTTCAGTGGGGTGGGTTTGCAAGGTGCCACCAACCACCCCTGGATGATTATGCTCATACCCGCTTTTCTTCCATTGGGGAGCTTACGGCTTCCCACAGGGTTCCATCTAAGTGCTCATCCGAGCCTGATCTCTTTGGCTCCAGCAAGGGGACAGTATTCCAATTGTGTCTGGGTGGTGGAGTTCGTACCTGCCTTTTCCCGTAAAGGCAGCATGAGACCAAGTCCTATGAGGAAAGGTTGAAGGAGCACCGCATGTTTAGCCTGGAGAGGAGATGACTGAGATGTGATATAACCATCTTCAAGTACTTGAAGGGCTGTTATTTAGAGGATGGCGTGGAGTTATTTTCTGTTGCCCCAGAAGGTCGGACCAGAACCAACGGGTTGAAATTAAATCAAAAGAGTTTACTGCTAAACATTAGGAAGAATTTCCTGACGGTTAGAGTGATCCCTCAGTGGAATGGGCTTCCTTGGGAGATGGTGGGCTCTCCTTCTTTGGAGGTTTTTAAGCAGAGGCTAGATGGCCACCTGGCAGCAGCGCTGATTCTGTGAACCTAGGCAGATCATGAGAGTGGGGGGCAGGAAGGGTTACATCAGTGCTTAGTTCTCGTGGCCCCTTCGTACACACCCAGGGTAATGCTGATTGCTACTTTGGGATCAGGAAGCAATTTTCCTCAGGCCAGTTTGGCTTGGGATCCTGATGGTGTTTACCCATTTCCTGGGCATGGAGCAGGGGCCACTGGGAGTGTGTGTATGTGGGAAATTCTTAATTTCCTGCATTGTGCTGGGGGTTTGACTAGATGACCCTAGATGTTTCTTCCAAACCTATGATTCTATAGGATTCCCAGAGATCCCATCCAAGCTCTGCAAGGACCCAGATTTCCTTAGCTTCCGCAAGGTGGAATTCTAAAGTGCCCTGCAACTGTATCTAGATGATTACATTGGTATCTTGCTGGTTGTCAAACATGGTGCTGAAAGTAGCATATGGAGGATTCCCAGAAGTCTCATGCACGTGTTTACCAGACCTTCCTGTCACAGGTATCCTCCAGCTGTATTCTGGGTTGTGCATGGAGATCTGTTCATGGAGATGAAGACTCTTTTGGGGGTTTGCTGTAAGCATTTGCAGGCACCATTGAATGGTGGCAGGAACAGAAGAGTGCAGTCCAAGAGAGCGCCCCAGAGTTTTGACAGGCGGTGTCTCACTTTATATGGGCTAGCGTATGCATTGATGCAATCTGAGAGAGCTGTGTTGGGTAGACTTCAAAAGAGTTCAATTTCTTTTCTGCTTTCCTCTCTTTAACATGCTGTGGGCTAGTCATCGCTGTTTTATACTCCTTTATGCTCCAGCACTTGACCTCTCCCACTGCTTCCATCCTTCTGGAGTGTCCTGCATGAATTGTGGCATAGAACCATGTAAACAACTTTGAGGGTCCCCATTGGCAAGGAGGAGACAGGGTATAAAGGAAGTAAATAGATCCTTTCCTGGAGTATTTTCTATGCCCCTTTTTGCAAGGAGGTGGGTGGGTGGGAATCCTGGAGAATCTTGGAGAGAGAAACTTTGCTGACAGCCTTTCCTGGACACCTGCATGAAGTGTGAGCAAAGAAGAGTCCCCTTCCTGGCATTTGAGCCTTGGCAAATGCCTGATCCTGCCAACCACTAGATCCACCTGTGCCTTGGAGCCAAACCCCTTTGCACATTTTTGCACAACTGCTCTTTCACTTGCTCAGATAAGTAGAGTTGAGAAACAGTGCGGAAATAGATCCAGAGGAGTTAGCCGTGTTAGTCTGTAGTAACAAAATCAAAAAGAGTCCAGTAGCACCTTTAAGACTAACCAATTTTATTGTAGGTTCTCGAAAGCTTACGCTACAATAAAATTGGTTAGTCTTAAAGGTGCTACTGGACTCTCTTTGAGTGAGGAAATAGAATGTCCTGACGGCCCCGATAAACCCCAGTAAGAGGAAAAGAAAGCTTAGAAGCAGCAAGTCCTGCTAAATATGCTGCTGTCTGCTCGGCATTGGTGCGCCTGCGTGTAATGCGTTCTTGTCAAGTTGAGACTTCACACCTGCCCTTTTAAAGACTGGGGGAGATGTGGACAGTATTTATATTGTGCATGACGTTACCAAACATTGTATACATTAAAAGGCAAAGATAAACAGTTCTTTTTTTAAAAATAACCTTTCAATAAGTCATTGTACTACCCTGTAACAAACATTATTGTTGTACCACAGCAGAATTGAGTGTTGTTATTACTTTGGATGAGTGTGGCTGTTCCCAAGCAGGGCTGAACAGAGCCCCTTAAACCTTGCTTGGAGGTTCGGAAGTGTTATTGGCACCAATAGAACAGGGAGAAACAGGAATGCCAAAATGAAGCAGAGCTCATAGTCGCAAGCAGAGCCAAGAACACTCTGGTTCCTGGCTGCCTGATCTGGATTCTCCTGCTTAGATTCTTTGGGCTGTATGAGGGCAGATTTAGGCCCTCAAGTTGGATTTAATGGTTATACGTGTTTTTTTCCTTTTTTTTACTCTTAAGCTTTGTTAGCTGTGGTAGCTGTTTTTCATATCTTTACATGCTACTGCAGAATAAATAATAGTAAAAAAAAAACGACTTCTGTGAGGAAGTTAACAGTTGAGATGTGTGATAACAGTACTTTGTAAGAGCGTATGGTTTCTTTTTCAAGGTTTCAAGTGATGCAAACCCTCATATTTCATTCGGTGTGCGTGTGCACATGTGCCCACACACACACACACCTATATGCAGAGCTGCTTTTGCATCCAGGCTTGTTGAAATTAAACACACGTAGAGTATGTGTTCACGTCGAACTGTGTTCTTAACGTGCTTTTGTTGTACTTGCGACAATTAAAAGCTACGCTGTTCATGTTTTTTACAGTTTATTTTACAGGCAGCTGTTGTCTGGGATGTAGCCAGTCAGTGACTTTTTGAAAATATGCTTGTGCCGCTTCTATCATGAGTGTCTTTTTGCGAATGTTGGGAAATCATGAGGGACTACTTGAAATCAAACTGCTTGCAGATCAAGAAGCGCACACAGTCTCTCTCAATCATTTCTCCCCTTATCCAGGCAGTTGTGTGTTCCCTGAAGATTACGCTTCTCAGAAAGCATTGCTTTCCACCTTTCTGAGGGGCCAACTCTTACCAATTTATTGTGCTCTTTTGAGGTTTTACTTGTGTTAAGGTACGTTACTGTATTTTTCTTTTTCTGTGTGGTGATTTTCTGTAAATAATGCCCTTAAGACTATAAGTAACATAAAGTAAGTTATGGACATGATTGGTCTCGTTGACAAATATTGTGAAACGGTGGTTCTGCCAGTAAAATTTCTGTTGCTCATTGGTATAATCCATTTATTTATAGTTGTTTTACTTGATTGAGAGAATCAAGAGTCCTGGACTGCTGTGAATTAGTGGACAATAATATCTTGTTTCTCAACACTGTACTTTCTTTGTGCACTTATAAGAATATGGTGACGTGTGTCTTCCAAGTGTATTTGGAAGGAGCAATTTACCGTATACCAGTGATTTGTTGATTCACTGTAGAGTAATGGATGCTGTTGACTTGGGACCCAAGGGACCTGGGTTTCAATCCCTGCTCCTTGACGAAGCCCACTGGGTGGGCTGACCTTCTGTTGATTACTCTGTCTCAGCTAGACCTATCCCGCAGTATTTATTGTGAGGGCAAAGCAGTTGCCTTCATGTATGTTACCTCAAAAGAAGGACGGCTGACCAATGTGACAAATAATAAGCTTATGTAAGGGAACACAGCGTGTCTCTGGTCTGTCCAAAATCAAAACAGGAGGGGTTGGCCGTACTGAGACTTCACCTGTGGGAAGTGGCTGAGGTGCACGACTGACTTAGGATGCTACCCACATGTAGTTGGCATGGGAACAGGTGCCTTAAATGCTGCATTGTGTTTGCTATTCTAGTATAGCGTGGTTATCTCCTCTGCCAACTGTGGTTCTTGTCCTGGAGCAGGTTTTAAATCTGACCCCCGCAATGTTATTTGTGCTTCATGTTGTACTATATATTTCCTAATGGGAATACTCTTGTTTTTTGTCTTCTAAAAAGGGCTTGGGTTTAGCTAACCTTTCCCCCCATCTCTCATAATTCTTTTTTGGTTCCTTCCACAGCTCTTCCCACTAGGTATCTTTCTTTTATGTCTCTTATCTAGCTGCAGTCCTATGAGACCCAGTGAGCCAATCCGCTGGGTTTTGTGTGTGATTTTTTTTTTATAACAAACCAGAGACGTTTCTGCCAGGTTGTTTTTGGCCAGAGTCTGTGTTCTCCCAAATTCTTTAATCATCCATGTTGCTCCTCGACGAGTAATTTGGGAGCTATGTTCTAAACGTGATTCATTCTTCTTTTCTTTTTCAAAGACTTCCTTATAAGAACCTAGATGTAGAAAAGTTCTGTGTCTGGCCCATATTTTAAACTGGTCAAAAAGCGGTTCATGACCTAGAACACAGTGGCTTATAAGGAGTGTTTAAGCGTAAAGCATATTGCTAATTTGTGGAGGCCTGCTTGTTTTTTTTTTAAAGGGGCTGCAAACCCTATGTTTCCTTTTCTTGGAAGTAAATTCTGTCAAGCACAGTGGAACTTCCAAATGAACTAGCATAGGAGAGGAGCTTTTAAAGCTCAGCTCTTCCTCCAAGGAGAGCAAGTTGAAATACGCAAGGGACCATTTATTGAAGGAAAGAGCTCCAGCTGTTTGGGCTAACTTCCTCTTCCCATTAAATAACAAGTGATGCCCACCTGAAGCTGCTTTAGATTAAATCAGGCCATTGGTCCATCATGGTCAGCATTGCCTGCTCAGACTGGCAGCGGCTCTCCGGTGCCTCAGGTGGAGTTCTTTCCCATCACCTTCCACCTGCTCTTTTTAGCTGGAGATGTCGGGGATTGAACCTGGGAGCTTCTGCATGCCTCGCAGATGTTCTGCCATTGAGTCACAGCCGCTCCTTTTGTTGTGAGTTCCAGAGCAACATGAGATGGAGTTAAAGAATGTTTTAGCACACAAGGTTAAAGTGGTTCCTGTCATGGTTGTAAAACCTACTTTGATTGCCATATATGTTTTATTTCTCTTCTGAATTCTTTCTTCCACACAAACAGAACCCTTAATGTGATGCAAAGGATGTTGACATGTTTGTAAAACTCTTGTGTGGTGCTTAGATCTGGTGCTGAAAAGAGCTTGTACCTGTCTCCTGATAAGTGTACAAGTGTAGGATGGCTAGGGGGTGAAAGAGACAAAAATTTCATTCCAATCCTGTCTCTCTTGTGGGATGGGGGAGGGATAGAAGAACAGAGGTGCCTCTCTGGCCTGTTTCTAATCACTGCCCTGTACTGACTTTCTTTAACCAGGTAGCCCTTCTTGGGAGTAAATTAAACTTGCTTTCAGATAGCTATGTTTGTTTCCTTGGCTGCCCTTAACCAGCTCTTCTCACTGAGATCCCAGTAAGCCTCCCCTGTGTTGTTCTAATGCGCGCGCGTGCGTGTATGTGATTTGCAACTTTTGAGTCACATTAGAAGTGTTTAAGCTGTCTGCGTGTGTCTCTTTTTATCAGATCGCAAGGGGACCAGTTCCTGATATTTAGCCCCATGTATAACAAGAATATTTGTGTCTTGTCTGCTTTCATAATGGCTTGCTTGATGTTAGGCCATTGTTGAAGAGACAAAGGGGAAAGAGGATGTAGTCTTCTCCCCCTTCTCAGTGCTGCCATTTATTGGAAGCAGGTTGAAGGGAAAATGCCAAATGCTAAAAGAATTCTTTATTGCCATGGGGAAGGGATGTGCGAAGTGCTGCTGCAGCTTTTCTTAAACCAACATAAGATGGTAGGTGAGGGGAGATGAGTCAAGACCAGATTACATTACAACTCCTTATTTCTCCCCATGCCCCCATGAGCCTTGCCCAATGCAAGACTGCTGTCCTTTCAGTGGAGTGCCAGGACTTGACAGCTCAGATAATTCATTTTTAGCAAAGTAATTAGGAGGACTGCGGATTTGATGTCTGGCTCAGGGGGCAGCATGTGCTTTCTGCTTTAAATCCAGCTAACATCACAGTAGGGGTTGAGGAGCTGCTTCAGTTTGGCAGAAGGGAGGCTGTGTGGTTTTCCCAGGGTGCTCTGGGCTCACAGACATCTTTCCTGTGTTATTCCGCCTTATTGCTTAGGGTCTTGGGCACATGCCAGTTATTGCTGCTTGTTGACTTTAACCAGAATTATGAAGCTATTCTAGTTATGCTAAGGTTCTTCTATGTATATGTGTGTGTGTGTATGTGTGCCTGTCTATCTCTTGATAGTTAATTTTTGAAACAGGAAGCTTCATATTTTTAATGCATTGTCATCCAGATGGCTCCAAAGCATTTTTGCAGAAATAGGAGTTTGTGTGTATTTGGCTACTTAGTGAAACATCACCTTCTGAATGCGTGAAGCTGCTTGATTTTGGACCATTGCTGTTTCTAGCCAATGCTGTCTCCTCCTGTGACTGGTGGCTTCTCTCCAGCGTCTCAGTCAGTGATATTTACATACAACCTCTGATCCTTTAACGGGAGGAGCTAGGGATAAATCCCTAGCTTTGGTATGCAAAAACTAGTCTTTTAAGTTTTAGGTGCCGGATGAAAATGCCTTGGCTCTTTGCCAGGGCATCTTATTAATTGGTTTTGTGCAATATGTGTTCTGCCTGGCATAACTTCTGTTAGTTTTTAGACTGCCTTGCTGTGCTGTATCTGTCTGCTGAAGTTGTTTGACCTTGTTTTTTATGCTTCTGTGTTACTCTTTCTGTTATATTGGGTATTTTTTGTTGATTGTAAAATATTTTTGTGTTGTAATCCACTTCAAACATAGTTTATGGAGAAGCAGCTAAGAAATAATTAAAATAAATAAAGTACATGCTCTGCCACTGGACAATGGCCATAGCAGATGGAACTGCTTACAAAGAAACCCAAGCATCAGTGCATGTTTTCTAGTAAATACATTTTATGTTAAAAACAAGTCGTGTTTTTGGCCTAGGAAAATGCTCTGATAGCACTTGAAGTAGTCCTGTCTCTGAAACTTAAGTAGGTCTGCCAAGACCAGGGTGGAGTGATGGTTGATTAGCCCCATGTTCCCTGGACTGAGATCAGAAGAGAAAAGATACAATGGTAATTATTCCGTGCTAGACTTGGAGAATCTTGGACAGAGCTTTCAGGCATCAGAAACAAGCCAGAGTTTGTTTGGCAGGCAAGAACCTAGTTAATTGCTAGGCTCACACACTGCCTCTATTGCCTCCCCCCCCCCATCCCATGTGCCAAAACTAAAACCTCCTAATCATTCCAATGAGTTGTGACATCTGAAAACCGGTGCCTTAATAAACCAAGGTTAGTAAGAGTTCTATCTCCATATAAGGGAAGGAGAGTAGGAACGTGCAAGTCTGGAAAGGGTTTGGTTTGTTCATAATGTCTGAATTAAGTTTGAGTCAAATTATAGCATTCAGACAATGACCAACCAAATTTTATGGCTTACTCTTTTCATGTTTTTTGTATCCAGGACCTTTCAAAACCACTATAGTATAATCCTTAACAAAAACCCTGTAAAGTCATTGATACTAAATAAATGTTGAGGTTTGGAGGGAGATGGATAGTCTGGGACTGCCCAGTGAATTTCTGGCTAGTTTGAGCACAGATTTGCAATGGGGGCTCATGTTCTGTGCTGCTGCACCACATCCTCTCTTTAGACGGCAGGCGATCAGAAGCTTCATCTTGTCCAGAGAGCTTCATTCTCGCTAAAGCCGTCTCCCACACCACTGCCTTTCCCCACGGAGGTCTCCCTTCTAATTACTAGCCTGGCCCCAACCTTATCTCTGAAAAAGATAGCAGTGGGCTTCACCGCACCATTTTCCGGCTGTAGAAAAGAGTGTCTGTCCTCATAAAATAAGGCTCACTGTGAAGGTAAATCTTTAGAATACTCTGCCAGGTGACACATTAACTAACTGATGTGTGTTTAAGAGCTCTGACGATATGAATCTGTATGTACAGGCTAAATATTATTCCTCTCAAGGGGAGGGGGGGAGGATGCAATGGAGAGAAATTGCTTGTGCTTGCAGACACAGTTTTCTCTCCAAGCAATAAGTGGATCGAAATGGTCAGGGATCTCGCTCTCGACCCTTGTCTGTGTCAGTCTTTTGCTGCTTATAGGTTGGAATAGTGCATCCTGGCCGGTAAATTGAGAGTGTGCCGAGACATGTTCTGCTGAGTCATGAGAGATGGGGCTAATGTTACTTTTAGGGTTCTTTTCGGCAAGCTGAAAATGAATCTACCTTAGACTGACTCAGACTATTGGTCCGTCAAAATCAGTGTTGTTGACTCAGACTAGCAGGAGCTCTCCAGGGTCTCAGGCAGAGGTCTATTGCATCACTTGATCCTTTTCGCTGGAGATACCATGCCCCCCCCCATGCCTGTTTGTACCTTGAGACAAGCAGTTTCTATTGGGGGAAGATGGGTGGGTTCATTATAATTGCATGTTTGGACTTACAGTGCTTACTGAAGACCCCCCAAACGCATCTTCGACTAAGGAATAAAGTTCTGAACCTTTTTGAGATGGGGCTGGTAACCAGAGCATACAACAGAAAATGGGACCGTTCACTTCCTGAGAGAGATGCCAAAATGTAAGGGAATTCTAGAACAAAGCCGTTGACATCCAGTAGAAATCAAAGCATTATAGTATAAAGTGTCGAATACCACGTGTTGTCTTGATTATTAGGTAACATTAAGCAAGGGGAAATCAATATAAAATGCAATACGACAGTATAAAATATGTTGTTTCTAGCCCAGAGATTTAAAAACAGTGAAATAAAAGTGACATGAAAAGGCCCTCAAATAGCCAGTCTTCCCTGCCCCGGATGGGTTTATGTATGTTCCTGCGCTGCTGTCATATCTCCAACAGCTGGGAGTTGCTATATTACATCTATCCCGATAAGACTTTAAGGGGTGTGTGTGTCATATTTCTTGAATCCCAACAGTGCAGCAGTGACAAGAAAAAAAACCCACACCTGTTGTGTAGTGTCCTCCTCCTGAGATCTTGAAAGAAGCAAAAGGCATGATCTGGGCGGATTCTGGCATAGCGGTTATTCTAAGGACCAGCAGTCCTTTGGGCCAGCTGCTCGTGTGCTGGCATTCCCCCCATATATGCACACACAACCTCTTGTTGTTTTAAATCGTCAGTGCCTTGTGAGCAGCTGCAGGCATGTTTGACTGCATACAAATTTGGCTGTGAGGAAGTTGATACTCCTCCTTTCTTTTAGGATGGGACCCTCTTGGGAACAAGGAACCGTGCTGTAGTGAGCTGCCTAAAATGGAACAGGGATTACCACTCGTTCGGATTTCTAGTGGTTCTTGCTCATTAAGACCCCATGAATTCTTTCAACTGAACATAATGTGTCTTGTTCACCATTAAACCCTTTAATTGGTTTCAAAATCTGATCTTCCGCCATTTGTTTGCATTGTGACACTTTTCCACGGATATTTTAAACATATGCACGAAATGTACAGCGGCACAACCAGAGCCACCTTTTAAAGTTATGATAAGAGTTTAGATAGGAAGGCTGAAAGTTTTTGTTTGGGTCTCAAGCAGCAGCCCACTAATCTGTTCATGGCCAGAAACATTCCTTAGAATGTATGAAATGCTTAAAAGGACACTTTTTATTGATCCAGTCGTTGATGATGGTGAAAAGCCAGCCCAGTTAGTCTGGGAGAGCTGAAAATGTGAGGGGAAGCATCATGGTCTGGTAGAGTGTCTGCTTGGCTTGCCCAAGGTCCCAGGTTCAATCCCCAGCATTGCCAGTGACAGGACTCAGATAGCAGCTGATATGAAAGACTTCTGCCTGAGCTCCCTGAGAGGTGCTGCTGCTCAGAGCGGACAGTACTGACTGTGATAGACCAGCGTGTGGCACAGCTTCATGGGTGAGGAGAAAACTCTCCATAGGTGACCAGAAGCAAAACTCCGTGGCTAGCCTGAACCTCACCAAAGAAAACTGAAATGTCTTTCAGGATTTTGCAGTCAGGCCAGGATTTCCTTCATAGCCTGTGCATTTAGGCTGAAATCTTTCCCAGAGAGGAGACAGAAGTCATCCTTAACCACTGTCTCAAAATACCTGGCTTCATCTTTGTGGCTTCTGTGAAATCCCACACTGGGACTGCACACATGCAGGCCAGCCACAGAGATCTCTCACAGGACAGCTGCTTCTGTGACATCCTGTCTTCCTCCTGTAGGTGTACCTGTTCTCCGCTTTGCTTTTCACCACAATTCTCTGCTGACTGGCGTGTGGTGACTGACTACAGCTCTACTCCTTGTGCTGCTGTCAAGACCAGAGTGTTGCTATGGGAGCAAATTAGAGCCTTAGGGAGCAACCAACCCATGCAAGAAACCTCCAGTTTTGTAAGTTTGAAATAACTGGTCATGTAAAGGGAGGAGCGGCGAGTTCTGCTTGCAGCTTTTCTTCTCTTAGGTGGAAAGGTTTGTGATGTGATCTTAAAATGAAATTCTGGAATTCACTGCCAGTGGACGTAATTATGGCCACCACCACAGTTGGCTTTAAAAGGGGACTAGACAGATTCATGGAAGACGCATCCATTGGGTGCTGCTAAAGGGAACCTGCACATCCCAAAGTAATTAATTCTGAATCCCAGTGCTAGGAGATAGCATCAGGGAAAAGCCTTGGCTCCTGTGCCCCATTTTTTGGTCCTCTTGGGCAGCTGGTCGGCTGTTGGGAGAAACAGAAGCTGGTCTGATCCAGCAAGGCTCTTTACATTCTCATAAGAGAGAAGAAAAGCAGCTGAATGGCTCTGTTACTTTTGCCGTACCTCCTAGCCAAACGTGGGCCCTTCCATCACCTGGCAGCTTAACTCCCTCAATGAAAGCTGACATGCTGAGTTAGTGATGATTTGGGACTTGTTCACTGTGATCTTGTGCTGTCGGGAACAGTCCTGGATTTTAGGAAATGTCCCTTTTCTGCTCGCTTTGCTTTCCAGAGTAATGAGTGTAAATTTGCTGGGCGTGAGCTCTCCCGTTGCAGTGAGTTTGGTACACCTCTGGGCCTTGCGTTTGGAAGACTTTGCCCTTCAAGCTGCCCTCCAGCCACCACTCATCTTGGCTGTCATGGAAGCAAGCCGAGTCTTGTGGATGAAACCCAGAGCTTTGAGAACAAGAGCCACAACTGAACGGGGAACTAATGGAGCATGAGGGAGCTCTGAACCAAGTTCATTCGCCTGAAAGAGCTCGTGGCCTGTGGGGAGAATCTTATGTGTGACCTTGGCTTCCAGCCTCGGATGAAGAAGGAAGGTGTTGGTGGCAGGTCCTTTTCTAGCAGCCATGGTGGGAATCTGCTACATTCTGAATTTCATGGGGAACTGGCTACTGCTGGCGTCTTCATGAATGTTCTCGAAGGAGAAAGCAATGGACTTCCTTCAGTGTCTTTGTTGCTCACACTTAGTGACGTGATCTAGTGTTGGTGTGTTTGTCTGGTCCCTGCCACCGTTTTCTTTGATGAATGTGGTTTGCATTTTGCAACTTTCAAACCTATCTGGGAGTAATTTGGTTGGGCAAGAGCAACCCATTGCTCTCCTTGATGCCTGTAACTGCCACCCAAAAGAATGCACGATTGATTTGTTCAAAATATCGGTATCCTGCCCTTGCACAATGCCCAAGGCAGCTTACAAAATATAAATGTACACAATGAGTGACATAGTTAAATACATTAATTAAAATACATCAAATTAAACATGCAACATTGTCCCTACCGGCTGCTGTTAGTTATTTCTTCTAAAGGCGCTTTCTGAATAGTTCTGCCTTGCACCTTTTATGGAGTGTAGAAGCTTTCTATAAATCTGGCAGGTTGTTCCAAAGTGTTGGCGAAGCCATTAAAAATGACCATGCTTGGCCTGTAGCTGAAAAACCAGCCTCTCAAATAGAGGGGACCATGAAAAGTGATTGTGGTGTTTTCTTGGCCAAGTATGCGTCAGGCAGTCAGGTACAGCATTCAGGGATTGAGACTCCTACTACACCTGTCTCATGGAATAGTGGTTACCCCACTTTGTTTTTCTAGAATCCCATACAGACTTCTGGGCATGGAGGGACATGTGAGCAACCTATCTAAGAACTCTGTGGTTAGATCTCTCCGATGGTGGACTGGACAGTGCACTTATTGCAGTCTGGGACTTGGATGGTGAGGCGGAGGGGCTGAGGCTCAAGGGCAGAGCATCTGCTTTGCATTCCAGAGCTCCCAGGTTCAATCCCCCGACATCTCCAGTTGAAAGGATCAGGTGTAAGTGATGAGAAAGATGTTTACTGGAGACCCTGCTGCCAGTTGAAATGGACAAGAATGACTTTGGTGGACCGTGTTCTGACCCCGTATAAGGCAGCTTCTTGTGTTCTCTTAAATACGGGATCCAGCTCCTGCTGTTTGCCCTTCTCTTGTTATAGACTGGGGCGGGGGGGGGGGGGATTTTTCACTGGCAAGGGCGCCCCTGGCTGATGGGGGCTGCATTCGCTTATCTGGCTTTGCCATAGACTTGGTTGTTTCAGTGAGGGGGAATTGAGTATCTTTTCAGCTGACTCTTGCCACACTGTGGTTGTAGACTCATTCTTCCAGCCTTCCGGTAGTGGGAGTGGTAAAGTGTAGCATACATTGGATCACTTAGTAGTTTGTATAGGCTCTGCTGCTCTGATGATGTCTTGGAGGCATGAGGGTTGCTCAAGATACGTCTCTTGTGTGGCAGCAGGTACGGCAAGTTGCTCAGGAGCTTGACCTTGCATCAGGCATCAGAAGAGCGATAATGCCAGCAGTGGTGCTTGTGGAATTTGACTTCCCTGCACTGAAGGGCACCGATGAAGGTGTGACAGCAGAATTTCTTTTTGCAATTGAAGTTTGGCTGAGCTGTGAAGTCTGGGCTGCAGTTCTTGCCAACCTTTCTATATATTCTTAGATTCAAAACGAAGTATCACACACCCTGGCATTGGCTTTAACTCCTGTTTTTGCTTGTCCCTCTGACTTTTGGGAGGGTCGGGGTGGGGAGCAGTTCCCAGCACATTCACAGCTGCATCCTTCTGAGCTACAATGCCCCTGTGATGGGGAGGAAAAGAGACAGGGCCAGGGGTGGGGTGGGGGCTCCTCTGTTGCACCTCCCGCTTCTCATATCTGTTTTTGATGAAAATGCTGTCTCCCTGTGACATTCGTTCATGCTGCCTCTCTGCCAGCCGCAGGCCACCTTGGAGATGCCAGTTCTCTCAAATCTAGGACAGCAGGTAGGAAATCAGGACAAAGTAAATGATTTGAGCAGGGAAATGGCAAATGATGTTGAAACCCTTGGGGCCAGAAGGAAGGCTGCTGCATGTTGCCAATTATCTCCTAGAACCTACTTTAAAATCGACAGGGTCTCTCCACCAAATGGATGCAAAGGTACCGGTGAACCAGCGTGGTCCAGCAGATCTAGGTTTGTTGTGAGTCTGCCTTTCAGCCTCTGTGTTGGCATCTGTGAAATGGGAGTTTTTTGTGGCCTGTTTGATAGGATAGTTGAAGTCAAGATGACAAAGCACAGAATGCAGAAATGCTAATGAAGGATTTATGTGAACCATGGTATTTGCTTTGTAAACAGGCCAAAAGTACATTACTATCTCTTTCCTGGTCTTGCTTCATTTGTACAAATTTAAGAGACTACCAGACGCCAAATGCTGACAAACTACCGGGAAGGATGGTGCTTGATTTTTGTGTAATTTGTGTTGTGAATCCAGCGCTACAAAATTAAGGTCTTGTTTTTTGTGGCAGCCTGTGCTTTCGGACTGCTTTCTTGGTACGTGGTTAATACACTTTTGGAAAAATTGGCATTGCCTGTCTCTTCTCTGTATCTGCTTTAGGTGTTGGCATGCTGGTCAGTCGACAGACCAAATATTCCACCGAGACAAGAATGTTGATGGCACCTTACATTTACATTTCATTTCATTATTTTATATATAGCACAGCTACTACTTTTAATAACAGGCTTTTGTTTTGTTTTTTTAGAATTTGCTGTTTATTTCTGTTTTTAATTTCATTTTCTTAAAAAAAAATCTCACTGTACGCTGACCCTGGTGGTCCAGGATAAAAGCCAAGAGGAACAGGCCAATGAATTGCTTATTGAAATCTTACTTGACATTGTTTGAAGTCTTAATACCGTGATTAAAAAGATGTTAATTTCATGGCTTCATGATAACTGATTTTTATAATTATCCTAAGTCTCAGAGTCGTTGATGATTAAAGTATCTTTTTGTTCTAATAAAGATGTTTTAAAAATGTGTTCAGCAGTGTTTGACTAGTCCACTGGCTTGTAGCTGTTTCCCCTAAGCATGCCACCCCCCAACCCACGAGCCAGTAAAATTCAATTTAAACATATAGCTCGTCCCTGGCTTTGGGTTGAACAATAATAGATTTTGTAGGGCGAGGTAAGGGGAGTGAATGTGCAAGTCAGGAGTCAGGAAGGTAGCAGCAAATGAAATGATCCGTTTGGTAGAGTATTTGCATTGCAAGATCTCTAGTTCCACTCCAGCATCTCCAATTAAAAGGCACAGGTTGTAGGAGGTGTGAAAAAAACCTAGAGAACCCTTGCCAATACTGACCTTGATAGGCCAGTGGCGTGACTCAGTATAAGGTAAATCCTTGTAGTCATGTTATTGGCTCTGAAGAGGGAATTGATCGTGTGCGTGTCTGTGTTTGGGGCAGGTGGTGAAAAGCTGTTTCGAGGTCTTCATGCCACCCTTGCCTAAGAGCAGGGCATATCCTAGTAAGCACGCAGGTAGACACCTGGATGCAAGACATTCTGAAGAGGACGTTTTTAGCCGTTGCACTGGCCAAGGTTCCCATCTAGTGTGTCTTTTTAAAATTTTCTTTTCTCATATGAATTTGGCATGTTGCTATTCTATCAGTGGGTTAGCGTTGTCCTCAAGAGATGCCCACTGCTTCCCTGTCAGGCCCCTACTCTGTAACATTGGCTCCTCACAGCAAATCTGAACAAACCTGGCACAGAACTTGGGTCCAAACTTCCTTGGCCACTGTAGAACAATGCATTGTGATTCATGTGCTGCTGCAGCAGGGGTTTTGTATTATGGTTGCCAACGCCTGGTAGAGCTTAAATGAATTCTGGGGAAGAAATTCTCGCATCACATTTAACACTGCATATAATAGAAAGCGGCTGAGCCCTGTGCCAATGGAAAAAGTAGCAAAACCAGCCCCTTCCCAGGCTCAGATGGGATCTCTACGAGCAGAACCACAAGTGACAAAAGGCACAGGTTGGACACTTGCCAGCTTCCCTCAAGTTTTGATGGGAAATGTAGGCAGCTTGGCGGAATGTTGGACAAGTGACAGTTGAAAAGTCCATTGGACAGCAGACGGAGAGCCAAGCTGCGAGACCAGGACGCCTACATTTCCCATCAAAACTTGAGGGAAGCTGACAAGTGTCCAGTCTGTGCCTTTTGTCACTTGTAGTTCCGCTCTACATCCTCAGGACTAGAGTTCTCCATTCCCTCCCAGGTCTGCAAAGAAACATAATTTTGTAAAATAACTGAAAGAAAAGATTCCTTCCCCTACTAAAAAAACCCTAGCTGGTCCAAATGAGGACGGAGTCTGCTTCAGGAGCGGAGAACGTAAAGAGCCGTCAAGTTTGTTAAAGGAAGAATAAATGGCAGTGATCCAGAATTTAAAAAACTACATGAACAGAACAAACTGTATGTGAAGGAGATTAATAATAGTAAATAGTCAATCAGATATATGAAACTACTAAATGATAATTTGTTTAAATACAATGAAAATGGAAAGTCACAAAAACCAGTCAAAGACGTGTTCAAAGCATACATTCATACAAATAAAGCCGTTCCAAGAAATCAAAAGTGAAGTCTAATCCAGCAAAAGCAAGTCCAGGAGTAAACAGCACAATAAGAGAAAATCTCAATCAATGTAAATCAACACAAATAGGTCTTTCTGTTTCTTCAACAGGTGTGAGGAGTGTTGCAGAAAGCAAACGTCCCAAAGATGTATCTGTGTGGCACAGAAACCTCTTATACATTGTAGTGATCCAGAATTAGCCTTCTGAAGCTCTTGTGTATCTTATAACATCTTAGAGAGGGAGATTTGGGGGGGGGGTGCTAAATTGTCCCCTCCCCTTGCCATGATTCTTCATGGGCCTCTCTTAATTCGGAATATTTTTCAGCATTCCTAATTATGGATATTTTTGGCTTTGGGAGATTTGCGTGGTTGGTGGGTGTGTACTGAATACCTGGCAAGTCGATTTTGAACGTGCCCTGAACTCTTCCTTTCCTATTAGCATTTAGGCAGCAACCATAGTGGCTCTTTTTGGGAAAAGGTTTGCGATCCCTTGCTGGGCATTACAGCTGCTGCTTGTGGTATGTGGATTTGGTTTATATTTTGGTTCTTGGTTGACTTTTTCTAAGCTACCGAGAAGATTTCAGTTGAAAGGTGGAGAATAAATATTTTAATAAAATATACCTTCAAGTCCTCTTGCAAGATTGATTTTTTATTGTTAAAATATGAATCCCTGTTCAAATGTCAAAAGCAATATTTGACGTAAAGTTTAATGTTTTAATTCTGACTCCCCCCACCTTTGTTAGATTTTGAGTTTGTGGAGGATTTCTTTTTCACCCACAGCCTCTCTTTCTAAAGAGGTTTTCTACGAAGTTGGCCTCTGAGCAGTTAAGTTACGTGGCCAGTTAAGTTTTCAAGTCTTGCTCTTTGAGCTTGTGCTTCACAATAATAACGCTTGTGATTCATTGCATTCTTATCCTGCCTTTGCTCCAAGAAGCAAAGGGCAGCGTGCCTCTTGATTCTCACAAAGATAGGCCAAGAAGTACTGGCTGACCCAAGGCAATCTAATTTGCTTCCACAAAAGAAGCTAGCATTTCTGAGAAAGGGGGTTCTAGCCTAGAGATCTCCCTGATAACTAGCTTTCTGTGTGCAGGGAATGTTTCCACTTGGAGGAGCACTTACTCCTGTGGGCACCACCTGCACTCTGAACTGACATAGGCCATGCACAGGTCGGCCACCTTATTGAGGCCTGCAGGTGGCCACCTTATTGAGGCCTCATTGAGACTACAGCGCGAGGCTCTCCTTGCTTTAGAAATACTGTGCAAGTTAAGTTCTGCCAATCACTGTACGACTGAGGACCAAACCGCGGAGCTGAATTGCCTATCTGTGTTCGTAAGACTGAAAAGTAGCTCCAGGTAGGGACATCATATCTTCACTGGGATTGGCACTAGAGAGGGACGATGAATCCTTCTCCGATCACATTTCTTTTTTTATCTTTTCACGTTTATTCCACTCCTCCTCCAAGAAACTCAGGACAAGAGTAACCCATTCCCCATTTTTTGTCTTCCACAACCTCCCTGTGAAGGAGGCTAGGCTGAAAGGGAGGGAGTGGTCCAAGATTGCCTTCTTGGCACAGCAGGAATTTGGATCTAGGTATTCCCAGTTCTAGTCTGACACTTTGAACCACGATGCTATATGCTATCTCCTGCACCATCTCCCCAAGAGAAATCATCCCCCTAGCTGTTGGTGACCACTGAAAGGGGAAAAGACAGATACTGAACATATCCATTCAGTTTTTCCCCTGTGAATAATAGCGATCACTTTGCCTTCAAAGCTGGTACTGGGGAAAGGATACAGATCATCTCCCCCCTCCCCCCCCCCGCAATGTGAGAGATCCAATCCAACCTCCTTCCTCTTTAAGACTCTCCCCAGACCAACTTCATAGATCTCTTAAGTAACAAGGAGCGGGATGCTGAGACAGGGCATTCTTCTTTTCTTAGATCTGCTTGGTTCCGCTCACCAGGCTAACCCCAAAGTGTACAAACTTCAGCCGTCAACATCAATTTTGGTCACACTTGCCCTTGGTGTATGTCTCACATTTCTGATTTGACTGTCGTAGTGTACTGAGCATCAGAAACAATCCTCGAGTGCTGAATCATGAGTGCCCTGTGGAGCAGATACTAGCAGGAGCAACTGTGCCACTGCCTTGCTTTTAGTCATGCTTTATCTCTTGGCTGGAAACATGCAGGAACAACAATGCCTCTCTGAACAGGCTGGCACAGCCTCGCACAGGAAGATCTGTGGCTTGCCCAACTGACTCCCAGCTGTGGCAGAAAGGGGGAACTTGCGCTCTTGCTGGAGAGCAGAGCAGGCCTGCTTGTTTGAAGATTGTTGTCAAACCTGAAAACGTTGATGAAAACATGAATAAGCAAACTGAAATGGCTCAATACTTGCTCACCGTTGGCTTCCCCTAGGAGGAATGTGTTGTGAGACATTTCTGGAAGATGCTCAAGTCGCAGGGAAAGGAGTTCCACAGTTGGTTGCACATCCCTGGGGTTATGTTACGCTGACACTCTACACAAGAGGCAAGTTGGCCAATATTTGGGTGGAAAATGTGATAGAACAGAAGGCAGAAAAGGGTAGCCATAACTTAGTTAGAAAGAAAAAATTGGAAACATGACAGTAGGTGTACAAATGTCTCCCTGTTACCTTCCCTTCCACATCTCCAGAGGGATTTCCCCACAGCCAACCTATGCCTTGTAACCTGGACCTGACCAGGTGCAATTATGTCTCATCTGTCTGCAGTTGTGTGGGGAAGGATGGCACAGCTTTCCCCCTCAAGGCAGTGGCCTGTTCTCCCTTATCTCTTTTATACTGCTTCCAGACTTTCAGGCATGTTCTTCTTCGTCACAGTCTCTGACATGGAGCTCTGTATCTTGTTTAGCTGAGTTCTTGTGTCTTATCATCACAAATGAGTGTGTGCGTGCACACACAGCTGTCAACCTTCAGCTGGTTACCATTTGGTTGCCTAGATTACTGGCTGGTCACCGCCTGATATTTCATTCTTTACATATTGCGCATTACACTGTGTTAGGCTTCTCAATACCCTGGTGGGGGCAAAGGATCCACAGCCTCTGCCCCCCCCCATCTGTCATCTGGATGTTGGGGGTGAAAAGCCACGGGAATACAGTGGTAAGGGTGAAGTTGTGCTCCTCTGTGCTCCGGAGCACTCCTGTGTTGCATTGGAATGACATCATTCCTGGCGCATTGCAGAAGTAATGAGTCATGCCGGGGGGCCAATTGAGTAAAAATCAGTACCCAGTTTAGTGTTTGGGGCCAATTTTTACTTAATTGATCCCTGGAATAACCCATTACTCCCCCTGGCCGACCCACTCCCCACTTTTGCCCCCCAGTGTAGGCACTCCTGCACTGTGTTCAGATAAACATATTGTAGTAGGGTAGCCACAGGGTTTTTTTTCAGCTGGAACGCGGTGGAACGGCAATCTAAACTCCCCTCTGCCTGGAGATCAGGGGGCGGGGCCACCGGCCATGTGACCATTTTCGACAAGGGCGATTTAAACTTTAAAAAACTCCCCCCTTGTTCCCGCTGACCCAAAGTGATGTCATCGTGCGGTCCTGAGTTCCACCACTGAGTTTCACCACCTCTTTTCCCAGAAAAAAAGCCCTAGGTAGCCACAATAATCTGTAGCAAAAAAAAGTATAAAAATTTAAAAGATTGATTGTGGCATTTGTGAGCTAGAGTCTATTTCAGCAGATGCATGAAGTGAAACCTCAGACTATATGTATGTGAGTGTGAGTCTCTATCTCCTTATACCTATATCTACCTGTCTGTCTGTCTGTATTAGGGGGGGTTACTAGTCACAAAATGGTAAAAGTATAATTGTGACATTTCTGTGGAAACCAACAGATGACAGACAAGCTTTTATTTATTTTTTAGTGTTTATAAGTTGTATTTTTTTCTTCTGCAGCCTGTAAACAAAGATAAGAACAGTTGCGATTCCCAGCGGCTGTAATTGACTGTAACACAAGTCTCCTGTGTCCAATTAAGCAGTGGTGGCTTAAAAAGGTGGTGTTACAAGTTTAAGCCCAGGTTAATGCATTTAAATCCATCAATAAATTCTTCCGAAATTTAGTGACGCAGTTACCTGTTGATACCAATCTGTGGGCAAGTAGTGAACCAAAGCTTGTCAGAACACCAGATGCCCCAACAAATTGTGTTTCGACTGAAGGCCCCTCTTAACTAAGGACGTGTTCAGTCTTTGTCCTGGGCACAAGGGGTAGTGACGGAAGGGGTGAATCTGGAAACCTGAGAATAAAGTCAACATGCTCTTGTAATGAACAAACTCTGGGTCTGTGTTTAATGCCTAAATCGGGCCCAAGGGGCTGCTGCACCTTGAGAATTAAAGTGGGGAACGCTGCCAAGGTGGAACTCCGATTTGATTGCAGTGAACAAAGGGGCAGAGACAGCAAGACTTCTGCTGCCCGCTGTTCTATTTGGGGCAATTCCTGGCTAGCTGAGGGGCACATTAACCTCAGCTTAATGTGTTCAGTTTTAGAATTGTGCGTTTGATTTTGACAGCTTAAGAAACAGTAATGGCTGCAGAAGTTATTTTGGGCCTTTTGCCTCTTTGGGCACAGAGAGATGGTAACGGACCTTAAGAGAGGAAAGCCTGAAAGGTCTTGGGGGTGGGGAGCTGATGCCAAATGTTTGATGAGTCTATACAACATGGCCCTCTCCGGTTTCATCACACACACACACTTTGTGTGTGTATCGTTTGGGGGAGAAGCTGCTTATGTTGTTGCGATGTTGCTAATGAGCCAGAGCCGGCCCACATACGTTTTGGTTCACACTTCCCAACCAGAAATCCATTCACAATTGGCTAATAAAGTGGAAAATATGAATAGCTTCCTTGCACCTCATTGAAACAACATTAATTGGCTCAGCAGGCTTATAAATCAGTCGGAGGGGGATATCTGCTTTGAAATGAGTTGTAATTATATATGTAAAAAAAAATCAACTCTTCCCCCAACAACGGATTTTCTATAGATTTTAATTGGGATTTCTTTTTTTATTGCTATTTGAAACAGTTTTATTGCTATTTGAAACAGTTAGGCAATCTAAGTTGGAAGGGTGCTGAAACCCCTTCCTGCCCAACTGTTGGGTTTTGAGGGGCATCACTGAGTGTGGACTAGAATTTCATGCCTGTGTCAGCCATGGAGCTGTCCCAGCTGTCAAGCATACTTGAACAGTAGATGTTTCCTTTCTTTTGTGAGGTGTAATTTTGTGAGGTTGTAATTCTCCTTGTTGAAGACGGATACCGCTCCTCCTGAATGTTTGTAAAGCATAAGTGGTGATTCACAGGGCTCTTAATAGTTCTTGAGGTTTTTTCCCTCCCTTGGTTTGCGATGATACCACATACAGCTCCCCAGAGAATTCTGAAGTGCTGCCAGCGATTGGCAGAGTATCTAGAAATTGGTGCTAAAGAACCTCAATTCAGCTTCCTCGGCTCTCTCAGGCTGTCACCCGGACGTTTCTCAACGGTGTCTGTTATGGGCCCGTCTCTCCAGCAGATTGCCTTTTCTTTCAGACTAACAGTAATTGACTCCTACAGCCAGCCCTGAAGTGTGGGCTACCCTTGAGCCGAAGCCTTAGCCGAAACAAAGTGGCGGATACCACATAATGGATCCCAAGGGTTTTTTGAAAAAGAGGCTAAGTCTCATTTATTTCTCAAAGTCACGCTGTCTGCTCTTGAGCTCTATCTGTTTTTATCCCATGTTTCCTTCAAGGAGCTTTGGGAGGCGCATGTGGTTTTCGTCACAACAATCCTGTTGTTTAAGATAGGTCAAGAGGGGTAGCCATGTTAGTCAGTTTGTAGCAGTAGAAAAGAGCAGGAATCCAGTAGCACCTATAAGATTAACAAAATTAGTGGTAGGGTAGGAGCTTTTGTGAGCCACAGCTCACTTCTTCAGAGACAGCTAGAGTGTGAGTCCATCTTTCCTTACATCTTGGAGAGTGGAGTGATTGCAGAAGCAGACTGATAAGAGCTGGTGAATGACAATGGCAGGCGTGATTGAATAGGGTGGGGTATGCGGAGGGGAAGTGGGTGTGGATAAATCAGCATTGGTAATGAGATAGGAAGCCTTTGTCTCGATTCAGTCCAGGTGGATGCATTGTCTTGAGCTTTGTTATCAGTTGCAGTTCAGCCGTCTCTCTTTCTAATCGCCCTGTTGTTTAAATTAGGTTGAGCGAGGACTTCATGGCTGAGTGAACATTCAAACCTGGAACTCTTTTGTATAAGTCCAACTCTGGGCACCATATTGGCTCCATAATAGGTCCTGATCCATATCCTCTAGTAGGCCACAAGAAGCAGCACAGGCTCAACTGTACCTTCACCCCGGTTCTGCACCCCAAGAGAGCAGTTTACATCACCAGAGGGAACCAGCAATCCCTCTAGCTTTTAGAGGACGAACAGAAAGCAGATTTTAACCGATCTCAGTTGCATTTTCCATTTGCAACAGGAAGGGATGTGACTTGGGTGAAATACACCGCCCTGCTGTGTGTGATTGGCTGGTGTGCTGGGGCTAGGCTGTGAGATGCCCCTCCCGTTTTTGCCATGCACTGTAAAGGCAAACTGCTTTCTCTTCACTTGGTCTTCGTCTCTGCAACTACAAGGCAAGCAAATCAGGCAATGCATTTTGTTCAACAAGTGCTTTTTAAGCTGATGCAGTGTGAATCCCAGCAGAATTGGAGCCTTGCGGGGTTTGTTTCCTGTTCAGTCTTGATGGCTCATTGAAGGGGTGGCTGCTGCCCCCTGGTTTTTGGAAGAGGGGAGGTCCGGCAGGAGGGACCCGGTATGTTCCCACTGTGGATACTGTCTTGGATCTAGGAAGAAAGAAGGGGAGAAATACCTGCATGGGTCCAGGGAACGTTCCTCTTGACCTCCTGTCTCTGACGGCTGTAAGTGCTTTGAGGGGGAAGGGAGGGAGGGAGGGTGGAAATGGATTGGAGAATAGGAAGGAGTAAATTGCTTCATAATACAATTGGTTTATTTGTTCCAGAAACACTGTTGCAGGCATAATTAACTGTAACACTTGAAATGTAGTAATTATGCGTTTGAAAACCAGAAAAGGAAGTTTAAAAAGGTACTTCGCTATTTGTTTCTATTAGTTAAATTCCCCATTTGTCTTCTCTCCACTTTATTGCTGTGGTGCTGGACCTCCCCAATTAGATTAAATCCAAGCAGCAGTTTGTTTATTTATGATGTGGGGGGAGAGTTAATTGTGTCCCTTTCCCCATTTCCAAGCGTGGGGGAGTAGCTGGTTTAATAATAACAAAAAGCAGGTTTTCTGTAGTTCCCGTTAGCTCTGCTTTAGTATTTGGCAAATGACGTTTGCCACACACGCACCCTGCGAATTTCACAAGCCACTGAACTCAGGACTTTGAATAATGCTCAGCACTCTTTGGGCACTTTTCATCTTTGCGGCCCCGAGCAAATGATAAATCAACAGACAAACTCCAGCGAGACAAGCATGTAATTACCTAGAGCGTCTATTACTTTACCTGTTGTTCTTTTCTTCAGCCAAAGATAAGTTGTGATTAAAACGTCACCTGGGCGGACACAACCCTAATTTTGCGTTTGCAGGCTGGCACAGAATCTGTG
Organism: Eublepharis macularius; assembly: GCF_028583425.1. NCBI lineage: Eukaryota > Metazoa > Chordata > Lepidosauria > Squamata > Eublepharidae > Eublepharis > Eublepharis macularius. The sequence continues at coordinate 14,310,109 of NC_072801.1, forward strand.
AATGGCAGTGATGGTGAATTCTCTAGTGTGCCCTCCATTTTTAAGGACTGTTAGTGGTACCTATATATGTTTTCCTACCAGCCAGTCAGGGAAGGGCAGACTTCTCTCTCTCTCTCTCTCTCTCTCTCTCTCTCTCTCTCTCTCTCTCTCTCACGCACACGCACACGCACACGCACATGCACACGCATGCACGCACAGACACACACACCATGATTCTGTATGCAAAGTGGGAAATCCATCCAGGGTCTCATTTCCTTGGGGTCTACTTATGCAGGAGGAAATTGGCTGCTGTTCCCATTTTACAGGGAGGGAATGCAGCCATGCAGATGGACATCGATGATCCGGTCCCTTTTTAACTACACTTAAGGGGTGAAGCCATGAACCAGCATGCTCCCTTCCCCCTTCATCAGCCTTGATCGTGACCAAGGATTATTTTATTTGCTAGTGATGCTGAATTGCACGCCACAGGGTTTTTAACCAGCTTAACACCCTGGTTAATTTCTAGTTAGTGATAACTGTTAGCAGAAGCAGCAACTTAATTCTGCTAGGATTCACACCCGTCTCCCACCCACCCCCTTCCACCTTTGGATTCTCCCAATCCTATGCTAGCCTTTTTTCTTTACAATGGAATTCAACTTAAAACTGACTGCTGCCTTGAAGCTTTTCTCATGAGTTAAACGCTGTAAATAAGTTTGTATTCTTTAATCATTTTAATCAGTAGAGGGCCATCTTTTTAGAGATGACTCTTGAAGCTGTCAAAGGGGGCCGAGAACTTAACATTTTAATAAGCTCGAATTAATTTCTGTTTAGGAGAAGCCCACAGAGAGAAGGTCAGATACTAAGATGAAGGCCTGGCCTTCCTCTGCCTTCCTCCAGTGTTGAGTTAGATCAGCTATTCTTGAAACTGCAAGGTTTGACCTGTGGATTAGGCGCATCTGCCGGGTGGAGGGAGAGAGAACTTCTTCCTGACCTTCAGAGCTGCTTCTCGCTTTCGTTTTCAGCAGGGCTTTTTTTCTGGGAAAAGAGGTGGTGGAACTCAGTGGGTTGCCAGCACAGGGAGCAACTCCTGGCAGGAGGTGGTGCCCCTGGTACTACATGCGCGTGCGCAAAGTGTGTGCACGCTCCCAGGACCGCACAATGACATCACTTTGGGTCAACTGGAACAAGGAGGGAAATTTTAAAAAGTTTAAACCGCACTTGGCGAAAATGGTCACATGGCCAGTGGCCCCGCTGCCTGATCTCCAGACAGAGGGGAGTTTAGATTGCACCAGTGGCGCAGAGGGCAATCTCAACTCCCCTCTGTCTGGAGATCGGGGGGCGGGGCCACTGGCCATGTGACCATTTTCAGGAGGTGCCGGAACTCCATTCCACTGCGTTCCAGCTGAAAAAAGCCCTGGCTTTCAGTATTCTTTTATTTATTTACTTCATTTATAGCCTACCTTTTTCACTGAAAGTCAAGGTAGTTTACAAAATAACTTAAAGTATCATCAGGACACTGAGAGATCTCTGTCTTTTGGTGCTACACCTCTGAAGATGCCAGCCACAGCTGCTGGCGAAACGTCAGGAACTACAATGCCAAGACCACGGCAATACAGCCCGGAAAACCCACAACAACCTATCATCAGGTCATTTGCTGAGTAGCTACAGTTTGCTTCCTGTTGAGTGCATATTCCGGGGCCAGCCCTGATTGGACACAATGTAGTGGGGCTAGCTCCGAATATGTTTTTTCACTGAGTGAGCCTTTGTTTCTGCTCCAAATCCACCAAGAAAAGCAAAATTTTCACTACATGTGGTAACTGAAAGTAAGCAGATTGGCCAGCTGCATTCCTTGTATTGGAAGGCACATGACAGATCAAAACAATCCTTTGGCCCGCTTGGAAATTAAGCTTGGGGTAAGCTTGAGCTTTTCCCCCCAGACAAGCAGTCATTTCATTAATCTTCTCCTGACGCCCGTTGGGAGAGATTTCCAGCACATTACCCTAATGTAGAGGCCTGCAGTGTCACAGCTTGAAGGACTCCCCCCTCTCCCGTCAGTGCAGTTCCTCAGATGCCAACACTTTTTGGTTTCCACTAGGTTCCTGGTCTAGAAAGTAGTCCTGTGTGACTTGAAGAGTATTTGGATTTGGTTTTGACCTATAAAGCCCTTAGCGGACTGGGACCAGCATACCTCCGGGACCGCCTCTTGCCGTATGTACCCCAGAGAGTGCTTAGATCAGCTGATAAACATCTACTGGTGGTCCCTGGCCACAGGGAGGCTCGACTGGCCTCGACCAGAGCCAGGGCTTTTTTGGTCCTGGCTCCACCCTGGTGGAACTCTCTGTCTGTAGATACTCAGGCCCGCCAAGATCTTTTACCCTTTTGGCAGGCCTGTAAGACAGAGATGTTCCACCGGTCATATGGTTGAGGCCAGTCTTGTATCCATCTAATGAGCCTCCCTACCGGTCTCCTGTCAGTGGGGGGGGGGGACTGTATAGTCATCTTGCCCCCCCCCCCACATCAGTTATAGTGTGATCAAGAAGGCTGTTCCTGCCTCTTCCCTTCCACCCTGTGCATCATTGGCAGGGGTGGATGGTATGGGCTGCTATCTGAAGAACTGCATTTTATTGTAATGTATGGTTATGATGATGATGTGGTTTTATTCTGGTTTTAAATGTATTTTATATCCTGTTGTAACCCGCCCTGAGCCCGCTTGCAGGGCGGGCGGGCGGGCTAGAAGTTGAATAAATAAAATTTGAGACTCAGCTTAGCAGGTAGTTTCAGGTGGGTTCATGATGTTCTGCCATCAAAGAGCAAGATCCAGGTCCAATAGCACCTTAAAGACCTGCTTGATTTCCAAGGTAGAGTCAAAGCTAGCCTCTGCTTATTTGTAGATCTCCTCTCGCACCCAGGTCTCTCATTCCTGGAGCTTTTTCTGAGTAACGTGCTGTCAGGTTTGACTCTGCAGCAGAATCCAATTTGTGTTTCACGGATGGGGGAAGTCCAGCAGCCCTAGCCTCGAAGGACTATGTGTACCATTTCTGTCTTAGTCAAATCCACAACGCACCAACTGGCACAGCTGCTTGGTTCTTTTTTTAAAAAAAAGAAGACGGGTGAATTGCTTTGTCTTTTCAGCTCCGGTGGAGTGCCCAGGGAATTGTGAAAGTGTCTCCAAAGAGTTAGTTGGGACTATTTTTACCTGGCTGAACATCTCTGAGCTTGGAGAGGCTTTTAAACATGGTTCAGACTGTCTCTTCTCCCTTTAGCTTGCTAAATATTGAGTGGCTGCCTTCCTGGGCATTCTATTCTTCCTTTGTTTTTTAGAAGGGGTGGGGGCATCTCGGTGCTTGGCAAATCCTCTGTTAGCCCAGTGGTTAAAAAAAAACCCAAATCTGAAGGCTATTTTCAACAGTAGATAAGGGGCAAAAAACTGTACAGTCCGCTCTGGGCTACATTCATAAAATCGCAAAACAACGCCCCCCCCCCCCAGTGCACTGAGTATATTTGGTAGTTATTTTCTTCTCTTCATAATTACAGCAGTGTTAGGAATAAGAATCCCCCACCCCCATTTTTGAAAGAATTTGTGCTTTTGGCATATGTTTCTAGGACATAGGTCTGTTCAGGGCTTTTTTTCTGGGAAAAGTGGTGGTGGAACTCAGTGATGGAACTCAGGACCGCACAATGACATCACTTTGGGTCAGCTGGAACAAGGGGGGAGTTTTTTAAAGTTTCAATAGCCCTCGGTGAAAATGGTCACATGGCCGGTGGCCCCGCCCCCTGATCTCCAGACAAAGGGAAGTTTAGATTGCCCACTGCGCCACTGGCGCGGAGGGCAATCTCAACTCCCCTCTGTCTGGAGATCGGGGTGGGGCCACTGGCTATGTGACCGTTTTCAAGAGGCGCCGGAACTCCGTTCCACCGCGTTCCAGCTGAAAAAAAGCCCTGGATCTGTTTAATAGTTTGTAGTCATGGCAGTAGTAAGTTGATTAGAAATAGGTTCCTAAGGAATAATCACTTGCAATCTGAAACCCAAGAAGGGATGGGTACGCCACTGACTCTCCCCATAGCTTTAAATGAAATCACACCCCTGCTTGCTTTGCAGTGCAGTTGGGCTAGGATCTGAGAGACCTGGGTTCGAATCCCCACTCTGCCATGGAAGCTTGCTGGGTGTCTTTGGGCCACTCACACCTTTCAGCCTAAACTGCCTCACGGGGGGGATGTTGTGAGGATAAAATAGCGGTGGGGAGAGTACTGTTGTAAATTGCTTTGGGGAGAACAGCGGGCTATAAATATCTGCACAAATAAATAAGTTCAGCTTAGTGGTATTGCTGGGCTATGCCATACAATCCATTTATTCACTATATTTTTATCTTCCATTTTGGTCCAAATTAGCTGCATTTTTCCAAAATCCTACATGTCACAGGATGAAACACTCAGTACAAATGGCATTAACATGGCAATCCAGGTTACTTGAGGAGGGGGTTCAGACATGGAACCAGGCAAGATGGACAGGGCAGCTGCTCTCCACTTTCCTTCCAGTAATACCATTGATAACAACTAGGAGGAGGAGGAAAGTGAGTGCCCTGGACTGCGCTGTGTGCAGGCCAGTGGATGGCTTAGGCCTGGGGTTGCCTGCCCGTTTCCTCTTCCATCTGGCAACTGTAGTGTGTGTGTGTGGGGGGGGGGATGTCACAGGAGCAACTGCCAGGTGCTGACTTGTAGAGTCCCAGTGTGTTTAAATAAGGAGTGGTTTTTTACTTCGCAGTCGTCCTGCCTCCTATAATGATTCTTGCCCAGTGAGCGGGATGGTAAAGAAATGAGCTCACTGCTCTTGTTTATGTAAAGATCCAGAGGAGTTAGCCGTGTTAGTCTGTAGTAGCAAAATCAAAAAGAGTCCAGTAGCACCTTTAAGACTAACCAATTTTATTGTAGCATAAGCTTTCGAGAATCAAGTTCTCTTCTTCAGATGCATGATCCGAACTGGTCAAATACAGAAGAGGAGGGATGAGAGGGGAGAAAGAAGGGGACATATATCACAAGGAGACAGAATGCAATTAGCGTGGAGGCAGTCAAAACATTCCTTTGCTTGGAAATGTAAACATCTCCTTTTGGTGTGCAGTCCTCTTCTGTATTTGACCAGTTCGGATCATGCATCTGACGAAGAGAACTTGATTCTCGAAAGCTTATGCTACAATAAAATTGGTTAGTCTTAAAGTTGCTACTGGACTCTTTTTGTTTATGTAAAGAAATCAGTGAAAATGTATCCCCTCCCCTATAGTGGGCACAATAGCCACGCTGCCCTTCTGCTCCATTGGTTTTCTTGCTGTACGCTTGTTACCGTCCTTCCCATATGAAAATTTTTCTTAGTTATAAAACTTTTAAGCTGATTCTCTCTCTCTGTCTCTCTGTGATTTAAGAAATCACCAAGTAAAGGTCAAGGTAGTCCCATGTGCAAGCACCGAGTCATTACTGACCTATGGGGGGACGTCACATCACGACGTTTTCTTGGCAGACTTGTTACGGGGTGGTTTGGCATTGCCTTCCCCAGTCATCTACACCTTACCCCAGGAAACTGGGTACTCAATTTACCGACCTCGGAAGGATGGAAGGCTGAGTCAACCTTGAGTCAGCTACCTGAACCCAGCTTCTGCTGGGATCGAACTCAGGTCGTGAGCAGAGCTTGGGCTGCAGTACTGCAGCTTACCACTCTGCGCCACAGGGCAGTATGCAGAAATTAAAAACCTGTGAGTTAATAAAATAAATTTTGGTGGCAGAATCTTGTTACAGAGCTGGTTGGCAGGTATTTTAACGCAGGTTCACAAAGCCAGGACCAGTATTTTGGCTGGGCTACTGGGGCTGTCACATCTAAGGCCATATTTGTCGTGTTCATGAGCACCCTCCGCTGATAAGTAGGCTGTGTGTCATAGACATGTTTGCGTTCTTATGGGTCAGGGAACAGGAGCAGCCGGATTGTTACCGATCTTATATTATGGGCAGACAGAGAAAACGCTCTTAACTTCTTTTTATCTGTTTAGTGTATTTTAAACCCACATATTCTCCAAGGAGCTCAAAAGTGGCACGCGTCGTTTCCGCCTCTGCAGCAACGATAGGAGGGGGGGTTAGAAAGAGCAAGAGTGTGTAACTGGCCCAAGGTCACCCAGCAAGCTTCATGGCAGCTTGGGGGATTTGAACCCATGATCTCCTGGATCCCAATCTGAATCCCTAACCACTGTACCACACTGGATTGCATTAAATGAAGTCTGTTCATTGCAAGCTACAGCGATGTCCACTGCACCACCTATGGAATTTGACTCACTATAGAACTGAACTGCTTGCTTGATTCCTTTCCACAGGGGTCTCTTTGAAGGCCCTCAGGAGCTGTCTTGGAGTTCAGATTGCTTGTTTGAGTCATTCTTCCAGCCACTTTTCTTGCATTAACTTGCTGTATTCCCCCCCCCCTTTTTTTTTTTTACAGTTCATTTCTCTTGCTCTCCAAAGCCTGGTAGGTAATTGAATAAGTCCAACGGTGGCAATTTCTTTTTCTCCTCCTTTGCTCCTTTATTTTTACTGTGCTAATTGCTCCCTTGATCTTTCTGCTGGTCCAGCACAAATCCAGACAGTAAGAGGTGTATCTCCCTCTCCTCCATTTAAACAAAGGCATGTGCTTTTTCTCACACACCTGTCTAATCCCTAAAGTCAACCTTATTTTGGATTTTACCCTGAGGGATGTGCTTCAGGCAACTGGAAGCTACCCAGAAGCTGTTTTGAAAAGCTTCCTGCAAGGTGCTTGTAGCAAAGAGTGTAGGGGTGTGGGAAGGCTTGTTTAAAAACCCCTGCTGTGCTGCCAATATTAGGAGAAGGGGACTTTTATGAAAATCCCGCCTCTGCTGTTCCCCTGTGCTCAAGAATTATCTTCCTGGACAAAAAAAAAAAATCACTATTAAAAATAATTTTGTTTATATAGGTAACCTCTGTATTAGATGCAGCCTTATATTCTGTTGCCGCTATTTACCCTGGAAGGGGTGTGTATGTTATGTGCCATCAAGTCGCTTCCGAATGAATTAGTCGGAATCCTATGAATTAATGATCTCCAAACCGTCCCATCATTAACAGCCTTGCTCAGGTCTTGCAAACTGAAGGCTGTGGCTTCTTCTATTCAGTCAACCCATCCCCTGTTGGGTTTCCTCTTTTCTGGTAGCTTGTTATGTGTTAGGGCTATAATAGACAGAGGCCAGGGATAACAGTCTGTCCACTACATCACACTGGCTCTCATATAAGCATGTGGATTCAATCATTAATTGCTCAATTAGTAACGAAAGATTGAATAATGTGGTTGCTTAACTGGGCATTTGTAATGCAGATGCACCTTCTTGCTCATCTTTTTTAAAGTTACTGGCTTGTCCCACTGCTCTGCTCAGTCAGATTGGAAGCCTTCATCCCCTCAAAGAGGCTCTTATGCAGAAGGAGCAGCATGTTGAAAGCCATTTTTAATCAAGGCAGATGGCAGTCCTTGTGCTAATTCATACCAATTAAATTCCAATAGCCAGTCTGCTGTAGGGGTTGATTTGGGGGGATGTATGGCTGTGCATGAGAGAGTAGGGGAAAGATGCCACCCCAATCCTTTTCTCATCAGCATATTAATTCTAGAATGATTCTTTGTTCAGGCTTTTATGATGTTAGATTGACTAAAATACTTTAGAAGCTAATAGATTAACAAGATAAAAGCCTTTCCACATTGGAATTTATTTTTTCCGTTGAGGAAGCCCTGCTGATTTACTGTGGGAATCCCTGGATGTTATAGAGCACTGTGGGATTTTTTATGGAACATGAGCCTGGCTGACACAATACACTTGCCTGGTGTGTTGTGGGTGTGCATGAGCTAAATGTGATGATGTTCCACAACGTACCCTGAAACAGCAGTATTTCAGGGGAGGTTCAGATGCCGTTAGCAAGCAGTTATGCAGGCAAAGTTTCCGTGCTGTTTAAAATTCTTCTCCTACAATCTTTGAGACGTTCTGGGGTCCCTCTGAACACAGTCTGGAAAACTTCTGAATTTCCTTGTTCTTGCATGCCTATCCCCAGCACTGCTCAACTGAACTGCAGTGTGACAAGAGGAGCTAAAATCTAACCCCTCTATAACTTGGAAACTGGCCATTTTACACTCTGTGACTGTTCTCCCTCATCTAAAATTGAATAATTTAAGTGAAGTGTAACACACTGGTAATCTCTGGCACCATCCCCATCTTAGAAATGTCACTTCATTGTTTTTTTTTTTAAAAAAAAACATCTTATTTCTTTCTTTTGTCTTTCCTCTTCCCCTTTGCCTCTTGTCTCTCTCTCTCTTTTTTGGTGTGTGTGTTTTTCCCCCCAATCAGCATCCGCCTCTCTTTCGCCAGTGTTGGAAACCTTTACGCCAATCCATGCTGCAGTTCTGCACCTTTTCTGACCGACCACTCGTGCCGCTGGCTTGGACCTAACTGAGGATAAATCTCAGCCCAGCCAGGGTTGGGGGGAGCAATGGGCAGCTCGGCCTCCTCGCTGGCCGCTGAGACAGAGTCGGACCGTGGCTTCAGCGGGCCAGCCTATCCAGGGCACTTGGCTGCCAGTTGGTGTAGAAGTAGCCACGGTGGCCCGGTTTGGGAAAGTGCCCTTATAACACGGCAGCAGCAGCACGTGAATCCCCGGGCACGAAGGTAAGAAAGCGGGGGGAGGAGCTTGCTCTCATACCTCTCAGCTCTGTCCTAGACACACATCCACCCACCGTAGAGGCTGAATTGCTAACCTTTGTCCTTGCATGTTGGAGCCACAGTCCTGTGGAAGACAGCGACACATGTTTGTTTCCTCGTAGCCAGCTGTGCTTTAGGAAAGAGCTTCCTCCACCCAAATTCACTCGTCCCATTCCGATCAGCAACAGATTACAATCACCCACTTGAAGTCTGAGGTCTCAGAAAGGCTAGATTAGTATTTCAACCACTTTAGAAGCCAGCATCCATTTTTAGGAGCCATTATCAAACTTCTTGGTGCCTCTTTGGGGCAAGGATGGAGACGAGTATTTCAGAGTCCTAGGTGACAGCAAGCCTGAATTTTTCCAACCAGGAGTTCCAGTGCCTCTTAAATAGATCACTCTTTATTTGCTTTTATAGGAACTTATTTGCAAGCTTCTGACTTCTTGCTATAAAATCAGTCACTATCCCTCACATAGGGTTTTCCGTAGTAGGGCTAGACCTTGCATTCAGATGGGATGACAAACCTTAGACTGCCTTGGACTTGCACAAACAGGGGATGACTGAGAGGAAAAAACAGCCCTGGAAAAGGAGGGAGAAAAGAGCCTGCCCAGCCAGCTCTGTGCCACGCGTGGCTTGGCCTGGTTCCTCGTTCACCTTGCAGGGCAAGGCAAGGGGCACCATCTTAGGGCAGATTGCGCCTGCCCTATGGGGCGAGGGCTGCCCCTTGCTTGAGATTGGGGTGGTCCCTGGGAGGGGGCAGTCCCCCAAGCCAACAGCCCACCTGGACTTTCCCAGTGGCCTTAAGTCCCCTGCACAGCTCGTTCTTGCGCTTCTGCCTCCCCTCAGGCACAGATGGCAATGGAAAAGCTTCCAAGTTGGGAACCCTTCAGTCCAACTCCAGTTTGCTAGAACACCTGAATGCAGGCAACTTTGCCAAATTACTAAGGGTTTTGTCTTCTCCCCATCGGCTGGAGTTGTAAAAGCATAGGTTGATCCCAGTTTAGAATAGTAGCTTGTGAGGATGAAAAGATCCACCAGGCACCTGCATTCCTTGATATCTCCATTCCTAGCATCTTAGGTAACAAGTATTGGGAAATCTCTCTCTGCAGCTCTCTGAGCTGCAGAACATGCTGGCTGCCATCTAGGTTTGGGTACAGCCGCTCATGGCTCTGCTTTAACCCTGAACTGATTTCCGCTTCACGGTAGGCAAGGAATGCGTCTCCTGGCTTCTCTCCATTAGAGATGCCTGCTTACAAGGGACTGTATGTGGCAATAGAGGACGGAAGCATTTCTACCCGAAGTAGGCCTCAAGATCAATTGTCATGGAGAGAATTTTTGCTACACCTTGTCGTGATTTCCTCTCCGATGAAACGTCCCACTCAGACAGCTGGTTAATTAATGTGCAGCCCTGTTCAGCCCCCTCCCTCATCCCGCCCACCTGCACATTGCTTCGCCCCACAGTTGAAATCAGCCTCCCCGAGGATGTTGGTATCCTGCCTTGGGTCTCTGGCAGGTTGAGAGGTATGTCGAAAGCAGCTAAGAATGTGCTATCCGGGAGTGTGTGCGTGGCGGGGGGGCACCTTGGCTTTGGAAAGCTTGCCGTGTTGAGCGCTAAGAATATTGAAGCCTCTGATTAGTGCTGCTTTTTATAGCTTTATGTGTGTGTGCGCGCGCACGTGTGCACGCCTGTGCCCTTCTTAGCCTGTATGGAAATTGCTGCTTGTCTAAAAACAGCAGTTTGTCTGCAAACCGGCTTGGACTGTGTTCGCTGTGTATATATTTGTGGTACACGCTTTCCCCCTCTTGCCTGTTGCTGTGAGCCCCAAGGGGTTTATCGCTTGCAGCTTCTACAGCCTGGGCTTTGGGGGGGGGGCCTCACCCCGTGGCAAATTAATCTGCTTTTTGTTTCTCTCTTTCAGCTTGCCCTTGAATTTCTGATCAGATTTTTCAGTGGTGGCAACCCGAGTGGTTTTTGTGTCTTGTGATCAGGCCGTCGGAAATGCTGAAAAGGAAGTTTCATATCCCTTCTGGGAGTTTTGTATAAGCCCTGCCACTTCGGGGTCACGTGCCCCTGTTTTTGAGTTGCATTCCCCCCCTCCCCCACACCTTTTCCTTTTGACTGAGTTTTCAGAAACTTCCCATGACAAAGAGGAAGTGGCATAACGCAGATAAAGGGATGTCTCCTGCAGATCAAATTGTGGGTATTGGGGCTCGGGAAGCAGAGTGTATGGATTGCAGGCGGTTGGCTAACAGGCTTGCAAGGAGTGATATGCATGTAGCAAGATTCTGGGAGATTAGCTCTTCCTGCGCCCCACAACCATTTTGGCATCTGCTGATTGGCGCCTGCTAACAATTTCCACATATCTAGTCTTTTTGTGCATTAAAAAAGGGGGAAAAAACCTTGGTAGAGAAGTGGTGCATCGTGGGATGGCAGAGCTTGGACTTTGAAGGAGAGTGAGGAGGTAGGTAGTGATCTACTTGTCGGTGGGCTGCGGGTACCAGGAAGGCTGAAATCTGGTGAAGAAGGTTTGTTTGGGGATGTGTGCGGTAGAGAGAGAGAGAGGAGCCAGGGCTCATTTCGAGGGGGAACACGCAGGAACGCAGTTCCGGCAGTTCCCCAAAGAGGTCACATGTCAGGTGGCCCTGCCCACCTGACTCTCGGCCATTTTGGGCCCATTTCGTCCTGGATTGGGGACAAAACGGCCCGGATCGGGCCTCTGACGGATGGTGGATTACTCTCCTGTTCAGCAGTGGCCCAATTTCAGTCCTGAATGGCCAGGATTGGGTCCAAAACAGCCAGGATAGGTGATGTCAGGGGGTGTGGCATATGCAAATCAGTTACGCTAATGACACATTTCTAGTGCTCTTAAGGGGCGTGGGCATATGCTAATGAGTTATGCTAATGAGCTCCTCCAGCTCTTTTTCTACAAAATGACCCCTGGAGAGAGCTATTCTGCAGTAGCGGCTCACCAAAGCACTGCTGCTGAAGGCAACATGAATTTTATCTGCACATGGAATTGCTTGGGTATCACAGCCCTGGTCGCTACCATTTTGACTCCTCCTCTGAAGGAGCTGGGGAGGGAAGGGTAGGTCCTATCATATTTCTCCTTGCACCAATTCTGTCCAGCCACTTAGCCTAGGACTCAGCTGCTTATCCCAAGGCCATTCAGAGAGCTTTGTGGATCTTCTGCAGAGATTTGAACTTGGGCCTCCTTGATGCAATAACTTCCAGTTGATGTGAGCAGAGCTGAGCTGAGCCGTGTCTGGGTGGCTGCCGGTCCCTCTGTTTGGGGCAAGCCTGTGTCCTGGTCTGCACATGGTTTGCAGTTTGGCTTGTGTTCCTGTTTGCTTGACAGAGGGGCAGCCCTGCGAGTTTGCTTATGCAACCTTTTTGAAGCTTTCCTGAAAACTCTTTTTTGCAAGAAGTTCCCCCTCCCCCTAAGAAGCTGACATTGAAAAATGGCAGATGTAACTAGCCAGCAGGGCCGGCCTGGTTGTAACCTGAATACTTTCCAACGGATCAAAAAAAGAAAAGAAAAGTGTGTGTTAAAAGTAAAGGAAGGAGCCCAGATAAAAGGGAAAATGCATTCCCCACCTGCTCTATGTATACTTGCAGAGTTTTTGATCTGGAGACATGTTGCATAGGAAATGTGTAAGGGCCTTGAAGAAAGAGCCATTTGAGGTCTGCCAAGAAAAATCGAATGGGACGACAGTGTCTCTTTTAAGGCATCGGCAGAGAGGAATAATTCAGAAGTCTCAGTAGAGCTGCTGGCACCTTTTCAATCAGAAGAGTGCTTTACAGTTTGCATTTCAAGGCAGATGGCATGACGGCGTGGGGCAAAGGCTGTGGAATCAGTATCCTGATCAAGGTGTATAAACAGTGTTGAGTTTTCTTTCTCTTCTTTTTTCCTTAACTTAATAGCAGAGCAAACAAACTTGAGCGCAGGGAGTTTGCCTTCTGCCAGCTTTTGTTAGCCCGGCTTTTGAATGCACTGTTTCAAAGAGCCGTCGCCCGATAGGAAGCAAATCTGGCGCTGCACCGAGAATCTGAGGCTGGCAGTCAACTTGGCTTTCCCTCTTATCAGTAAAGCCAGCCTGTGAATTCAATCAGTAGGCCTGCAAAAGGCATCTCTGCTGATTGTGTTTCGCCGGACCAGCACGGGGCCAAGGTTTTTCCAGGCCGAGCCTGCGAAAGCGAGGCAGGCGCCTTCCATTTTGTGTTTGTCCAGGAGAATGCAGGAGCTGTTGAGAGACTCTTGGGAAGGCGGCAGAGGAAGCATGCGGCCAAGAGGGTTGTGGCCGATTTGCTTTTGTGTTGCAACGTGATTTGCGTAGATTGTCTGTAATTGCAAACACACACACAAACACACCAGCAGGGCCCCTTGTGTTGGCTTGATTCATGCTATGTGTCTGACGATGTGGCCTCCTTAGACTGTGTATTTGATAGGATGTGTCTTCCAGACAGCTCTTACTTTACTTCAAACCTTGTGGCACAGGTTTATTGTGGAATACGCTGTTTTGGTACAATCTGCTTCATCAGCCTGCATGAGGTGGTAGATGGAGAGGGGGGGAGGATTGTAAATGTCAGGATCAAAGAGTCCTAGATTTGGAAGCGGCCATCCAGTCCAATCTCCTGCTTGGTGCAGGAAATCCATGGCCCGAGCATCCTCAACAGATGGACCTCCAACCCCTCCTTGAAAACATCCAGTGGGAGAGAGCCTTTCCCACCCCGTGGGAGGAACTTCCCTCCAATGTTCCATTGAGATGTATCTTAAGTCCATTAAATCTAGTCTTCTCCTCTGGAGCAGCCGACAGCAAGTCAAACCGTGAAACACGAGAATTGCAAGACCGTGCCATTTTGATGTAAAAATCAAAGGAGTGGGATTTAATTTGTTAAGCATACAATCATATTTGTGCCCTGACCCAACTTGATTTATGTTATTGCTTTTGTACTCCCCCTTCCTGCCACTGTGGAACTCAAAACTGCATACGTGGCGTTCCTGGGAGGCCATCCTAGATCCAGTCCTGTTTAGCTTCAGCAAAGGTTGCTTGGTCAAACTCCATTGAGTTGTGTCATTTGAATGCAGATCACGACCACCAAACCAACTACGCTTTGGAGCTAGCTGGTGATTGACAATATGCACTATTTATTTATTGCATTTCTAGACTGCCCTACCCGTCAGATGGGCTCAGGGCGGTGTGACAACATACAATTAATAACATAGTTTAAAAACAATAAAAACATTAAAACACTATTCCATATACAATAAAAATTTCTCAATTGGCGGATATAAATATTAAAATACAGCATTTTAGGCGCAGGGCTTGGCTCTTACATCAAGCCCTGCGTCACACTTATGAGCTCCTGCATGAGCTCATGAGCTCCACTAATTGTGGTTGGCTGTGACTTCTGCATTTATTAGCCACAGTTGAACTTGCACCTCCCTTTGTGGCTGCCTGATCTCAGAGGTGGCAGTTACGGTACTTTGCAGGGAGCAGGAAAATTGTAGTGTCCTCACAACCCAGGATTTGGTACTCACGGGATGGGTTAAGGCTCAGCGGCAGAGCATCTGCTTTGCCTACAGAGGTTCCCTGGTGCCAGCCCGGCATTTCCACTTTAGAGGATTAGATGGTAGGTGGTGTGAAAGACCTTTCATGTAGACCCTGGATAGCAACCGCCAGTCAAAGTAGACAAGACTGACCATGATAGAGCAATGGTCTTAATATAAAGCACTTCATGTGTTCGTCGGCTGGCTGAACAGTATTGGCACAAGGCCCAGGTTATTCTGTTGTCTGAATTCAGCCTTGTTCTGAAACTAGACAATGGGAAAACATGAGACAGGCTTGGAAAATATTTATTATGTATGTTTTGAAAACGGTGATGGAAAAAATGTGGGCTTTTCTCCTTGTTTATGTATGTATGTATGTATAGACAGCCTTTCTCACTGAGACTCAAGGCGGATTACATAGTGAGATTAGTGCAATCATTATTGGGGACATTTCCATAAACAATGCATAGGGTAAATAAATACAAGTTTACAAAGACATAGCATTAGCAAGGATCCAATAGAGAATTGAAGAAATGCTGAAACAGAACATAATCAATTCTAGGACATGAAGTACATGGAGTATATAGGTTTTGCACCTATAAGGACTAGAAAGCTGTTTTTTTTTTAAATGAAAGATACAGTTCTCAGGTGTCTTTTCTCCCACCCCTACACCTCTGAGTGCTAAGAGGAAAAAGGCTAGATGGAATGCTCTATTGCAGGGGTGGGCAAATTGCAGCCCGCGGGCCACATGCAGCCCGCTACAGAGATTTTTGTGGCCCGCCAAGACAGTCAGAAAAATCCATCTTGAACCGAGATTTCCTTCCCGTGCACGATATGAAATTAGCACAATAAATAAATTGAATAAAACTACCACTATTTTATTTAATTTATATTTATTGATTTTTATGATACAATTTATACCTTTTCTGAAATGCAAAGTTAACTAATGAATGCAATCATTTTAAAAGGTGCGGCCCTCCGCTAACCTCCGCTCCCACAAAGTGGCCCCCGAGCCAAAACAATTGCCCACCCCTGCTCTATTGGAGAGAGGAAATGTGTGTGTGGGTGGGGGGGGAGTGGTTTATTCCCCTGAACATTTATCATCTGCCTTACTCCTGGTCCTCCTCACACATGGCTAAATATCCGACTTCTGCAAAGGTGCTTTGCCCAGGGCCTTATTCTCCTCAAGTAAATTGTATTGTGCCCTTATCTGCTTTAGTAATCCATTTGTTTTAAACAGCACATAGCCCAGTACGTGCTCCAACTCAGGAAATGCTGTTGCTGACTCTGTCGGGAAAGGATTTCCTTCCATCCCAAATTTCTGAATACTTGAGTGAATCTGTCCACATCTTTACAAATGCCAACTGCAACACAGGCACGTGCAAGGGGATTTTGCAAATCTCTGGGGATGTGCTGTAATTGGCACATCGCTTCTACCTCTCCCAGCAAAGAGTCGGACAAATGCAGGGATGGAGGATGATCTGAATTGAGTTTGACACACTCCACACCCGAGCGGCGCTGAGTAATGCTGCTACTTTTTGATGTGCTAAATGTGAAGAAAAATGGCCTGGAAGTTTTCCTCCTTCGATAACGCAAAGAGATGGTTGGGCTGTGTACAGTAGATCACAAGTGGAGCCACTGGTAACCTGGCTGTCGTTATTTGGAGACTGGAGGTGAAAATCTCTGGGTGGTTCTCCTACAATACGTTTCAGCCTGCCCCGGCCGACCCAAGGCAGAGCTCCCTTGTAGAATGCAAACTTTTGATACCCTTCAAAAATTAAAAAATAGAGTGTGGCTGTTGTTCAAAAAGCTTTTACAAAGATGATCAGTTATGTGATTCATGCAATAATGTTTCATGTTCATCTCCCTCCAAACAAGGCTGCATCCACACATTAATGAATATAGTGCCATTGATTAAATATAGTAGTTATTCTCTTCCTGGACTGGCTTGCCTTCACAGGAAAATCCAGTTGGAAATGATTGTTATCGGGCCGCAGTAGCACAATACCCAAGCATGCGCCAATGCACACTGAGTGGATGCTTACAGCCACAGCTTAGAGTTACTCACCGGTCAGTGTCTTCCTCCCTTCTCCTGGCGGTGTGCTGCTCTTCACTCTTTGGAGAAGAGGGCAACATTCATGTTACTTTTCTGCATGCTGAGTTCCCAGAGGGGAGGGCAGGACGATGCCCTAAACTCCACAGTGTGCAACCAGTCTTAAAACATTTCGTGCTTGGGATTCTGTCAAGTTGGAGGGGGGAAGTCAGGCAGGTGTGAGCGTGGCTTCTCAAAGGGGCTGTAGCAGCAGAACCCTCAGGTTACCGAATGTGTGCTGCAGGATGCGCTTGACCGAGAGGTTCTTTTTGCCTTGTTTTGGAGAAAACAGGTTGCATTCCCCTCCTGACTCCTCCTGGTTTGGGATTTGCTGCAGACTTGCTGGGCAAAGTTGAGACGCCCAGCTGGTTCATGCAACTGACATGAGACACTTTAGGAGCCCTAAGATGCTGCGGCATTTATCTGGCTTTTGCTTTCAGGCTTCAGGTGTCCTGGGAAAACTAGTCTCTCTCTTTTTCTTCTCCACGGAGGCTTTCTATGCTCCTGCTATGGTACTGCACCAGGTTTGTGTGACACATTCTGGCCACTGCAGATGTGGCAGTTGAGCAGGGGGGATTAGGGTGGGATAGACCGAAGTTGCACTTGTTATTTTTGAGCATGCCTTGGGGGTGAACATTAAGGAGATGCTCCAGGTGGTTCTGGTGTTTGAAGGAACCCCTTAGGCGCCTCTGCCTTCTCCTCTTCATAAGTAATGAATTATATCTCTCGTTGTTGTCATGTGTGTCTATATATGTATGTATGTGTGTGCGTGTGTGTGTAAAACTGACCTTCCAGCTTGTGAAGTTTGAATGCTGCAGGCAGAGCAACTGAGACATACAGGAAGGTCAAGAATCTTATGCTAAATTTTCATTATGGCTCTTTTTGTCTTTGATCTATGCCAGCAGCCTCGACTGCCGTGTATCCACCCAACTAAAGGTCAAGTCTGTTTGTGTTAGTAATGAGAAAAAGGATCCAAAAGCAGCTCCACTTGTGTTTAAACATACATATGTATGTATATCTATATCTGTATTTATATCTATATCGCTGTAGGCGAGCAGTCAGGCCACATGGGGTTCACTGGGTGTGGATGTTCCACACCGGATTAAAGCACAGCTAATTTTTCCGTTCATTTGTACAGCCCGAGGTGCCCGGCCGCTCTGTGACTCTGCTGTTCCTGGGCAAGGCCATTAACTGGATTGCAAACGGTTCGGTTTGCTCAATGAAAGGTGCTGTATTTTTTGTCCTGTGTGTCTTCTGCATTACAGTGGAAGCAGCCTCCTGGTTGCCTTAAGTAATGATTACTTCAGATTTCTTTCCTGCCCTAGTGTAGGATGTCGGAGTGAATGATTTTGTTCTCCAAACAGCCTCCGTGGCGAGGGTCTGTGGGCTCAGTAACATGCTCAAGAGATTCCAAGTGTGCTTTCCCGGGGTTGCTCGCTGCAGATAAGCAGTTCCAGATTGCTTTGACCTGTGTGTCGCCCATCTTCACAGATCACAGTGGTTTCTCAGTGGCATCATGAACTCCCATCTGGCAGGCTCAATCTGGCTGCTGTTTGTGATCATTCAGGCCAATGACAAAGATAAGGAGGTCTTGAGGGTCTCTGCTCTTGCCAAGGGGTGTTGGTTTTCCTCCTGAAGCCTCAGGAACTGATGATTGCAAGGAATTAATATCTGGGAGCTGGTCTGCACAGGCCTCCAGCTCAGTGCTGCAAGCGCCAGGCAGGGGAAAGAAATCCAGCTGAATTCTGGATCTTTCCCCTTTATTTATGCCCCATTTTTATCTCCATTTTGGGTCCCAAAGTCGTTTACAACATTGTTCTCCCCTCCTCCTTGCAACAACAAACCTGTGAGGCAGGTCAGGTAGAGAGAGTGAATCTGGCCCAAGGACACCCACCTAGCTCCAGTGATCGAGGAGAGGTTTAAACTGGAGTCTCCCAGATCCTAGTCCAACACTCTTAACACAATGACCCCACTGTGGCACCCATGGGTGCTATAGCATCCGCCAGCACCTTTGCTGGCACCTGCAAATGGGTAGAGCCTAACGGGGCTTTTGCCCAGCCGGGCTTCCGATTGACCTTTGGAGATCTGATTGGCTGTGCAGATTTTTAAAATGTTGCTTTGGCAGCAGACGCCACTGCAGCTTCCCTGCGTGACTGAAGGTAAGCTGTTTGCATGCAAGAATATATTGTAAAACAGTATGTTTGTTTTAAAAGGCATCCTATTAAGCAGAGCTTCTGTCTGAAACGTTGAAGACTTACTATTAGAGCAATGCATAACCCTCACATTTTGTGGTTGGTTCTGCCTTCTGCAGCAGCTGTTTGGTGGCAACCACCACCATCCTGTGCCTGAATTCCAAAAGTCCCCACAGCCTCAAAAAGGTTGGGGACCCCTGCTCTAACCATTGTACCTCAACGGCTTTGTTTTGGAAGATTATGGAGAAGTGCTTGGTTTGGCTGTGATTCATCCAGGGACCCCCAGACCCCATAAATGAAGCACTGCCTGTAGATCGTACATATAACCTCCAGACTGAGCTGCAGTAATGTGCTCAACTTGCTTTTGAGGACATCTCTGAAGATTCAGTTGGTACAATGCAGCGGTGAGTTTCCTGTCTGGATGGGATGAGTCGCTTGGAACACACAACTCTGGTGCTGCATTGACTGCACCGGTTACCTGTTTGCACCTGGGCCCAATTCAAAGTACTGGTTATTAATCCGAAAACCTTTCATGGCCTCAGGCCCTTGTGCTTATGGACCCACGTCTCCTGTGCCAGCTGTGCCCTTTGAACAGCCGTCTTCTAGTGGTGTGCTCTCTTCGGACTGTCTGTTGAGCAACGGTTGGGTCACAAACTCTTGCTTTGATGGTGCAGAGAGTGCTTAACATTTTCTGCATTCAGGAAGGTGCGTAAAGCAGCTTTATTCCAAAGGGCTTTGGTGAAGGATAAATAGCTTTCCTGATCTGGATTGTGCTTTTAAAAAATCTTGTGTGTTGTTATCTAGATTGTTTTTTACGTGTTTGCATCTTGTTGCTTTCTTAGCCGCCTTGAGTCTAAGAAGATGCAGTGAGATAGAAATATTTTAATTAACTAAATAAATGTGGTGGAGCTGGCTTTCCGCTTGCACACACAGACCTCGGTCTGTATGAAAGGCTTTAACATGTTTGGGAGGCTGTTGAAGCCTAGGGATTCCTCCGCACCCCGTGGAGTGTGTGACGATGTGAAAGAGAATCCCCCAAAGCCCCTTGTGGAATTTGAACTGGGGGCCTCCTGTGGAGAGCACTTGCCCATCAGACAGTGTCTAGAAAGAGGTGCAGATCTCTAGGGATTTGTCCAGGGGACATGTATGACTGGTGCAGGATGGTGGCACGCCCTACGGAGGGATCTCTTGCACATGTTATGTTTGCTTCCTGGGTCATTCCATTCTAGAGCAGAGACTTTCAAACTGGAATCTGCAATGTCTGTTGAGTATTCCTTGTTGAGGAGCTCCCTAACGCTGAACTTGCCTATTGCTGTCTGAGCGTGCGTCTTGCTGTCTGTTTTCCCCTGCTGTTTGCAGTCAGCGGTTTGGGTATGAGTCGGGTCACAGCTTTAACTTCAAGTGAGGCAGTGGTGAAGCCCAACCGGTGCCTCACATGAACTCAGTGCGCGCGTGTGTGCGTGCCATAGAATGTGCCGTAGAATCCTTTGTAGCATCTGTGGCAAGATGTTCCGTGGTAGCTGACTTTCTGCAGAAAGAATTCTCCAAAGATGGAAAGTTTGAGAGCAGTTTCTCTGTTGGGAGTGGGGAGAGCTCAGTCGAATGGCTTTCTTGGCAGGGTGAGCAATTTATTTCTGCCTGCAGGCTTATTTCGGCCTGCCCGTTGCATTGCTAAATGTGTGCACTGGAAGCAAAACCGGGGATGTTTCAGAGCGGCATTGCCAAAGCAGTCAGATTTTAGTCCCCTCCTTTCCCCCCTCCCCCCAATCAAAGCTATATGCAACTTCTGCCGGGTGTCAGGCCGAGTCCAACCCTCCTCTTCCCCCTCTGGCCCTTTTCCTTACTGGAACACCCACCAAGTCAAAGGCAGATTGTGTTGTTTTTCACCTCTCGAGCCCAAAAAAGTTACCTACCCCTTGGTGGAAGGCTATGAGGAATAAACCCAAATGCCTAAAAGCGTGGGGATATTTGGGTGGGGGGCTGTAACCGTCAATGTGTCCCCAACGTGTGTGGCAAGGAGCACAGAATGCTTAGAAAGAACCTCTCTGCCGTGCCAAAAGGAAACTCTGTTTTGAACACAGCACTGTTGCCATTGGTTGGCATGTAAACAACTTGCCTCTGTTGGAAGCCTTTTGAGCCGTTTCAGTTAAAGCTCTTTTCCAGGCAGTTGTAAGCTAGGATGGGAGATAATCTTATTTTTTTAATTCATTTATTTAGGTGTTTATTCAGTGGAGGATCCAACGTAGTTTATAGCATTACCCCCCACTCCTGAATTTTATCCTTGCAACAAGAGCCAGTTTGGTGTAGTGGTTAAGACCGCGGGGCTCTAATATGGAGAGCCGGGTTTGATTCCCCACTCCTCCACTTGAAGCCAGCTGGGTGGCCTTGGGCTAGTCACAGCTCTCTCAGAGCTCTCTCAGCCCCACCCACCTCACAGAGTGTTTTGTTGTGGGGATAATAATGACATACTTTGTAAACTGCTCTGAGAGGGCATTAAGTTGTCCTGAAGGGGGGTATATAAATCGAATGTTGTTGTTGTTGTTGTTGTTGTTGTTGTTGTTATTAACAGTCCTGTGAGATAGGTTAGGCTGAGAGAGTGTGACTGGCCCAGGAACACCCAGGGAGCTTTCATGGCACAGATGGGATTTGAACCCAGGACTCCCAGACCCTAGTCCAGCGCTCTAACCAATACACAACACTGCCTCTGTTAAAGATGGTGCCATCTTCAAATGCTCCCCGACTCCAGAATCATTCTGATGGGAATCAGAGAAAGGGAGTGTTTCTCAGTGGCTAGAGTGTTAACCGAGGTCTGGGTTCAGATCCTCACTCTGCCAGGAAACTCATGGGGTGACAATGGGCCAGTGGTGCAGCCTACCTCAGAGGGTTGTTGTGAAGGTAAAACAAAGAAAGGGAGAAGCATGTCAGCCACCCTGAGCTCCTTGGAAAGAAAGGCAGGATAAAAACATACTAACCAGACAGAAAGGGAGTTCAGGAGATGATGCCTCTGTGGCATTCTTTAGTGGGCGCCTGTTTCTGTCCAACACACATCAATTTCTTCTGGGCTGAAACAATATTGCTAGGCATGAGCAGTAGATTTTTGGGTAGCTGGCGTCAGATTTCTTGGCTGCTGGGTGCCTTGGTCTTTTCCCAGCAAAACCGTCTCCTCTCCTTGGTCTCTTCGATCTCCAGGCTTTTATTTGCATAATGTTCATATGGAGGGTGGGGGTTGCCCTCATCCCAGGAGTATACTTTAAAAATATTGACACCAGTTCCCATCACCACCCCTGCATAATTTGCGTAATTCATGCCGCTGGTGAAGCCAGGCCAGCTGTGACACCTCCTGGCCTCATCCTACTCTCCCCTGCCAGTGAAATTAATGTGCCGCCCCATTCAGCCAGCACTGAAATCAACACTCGGAGTGAAGTAAAATCTGTTATGCTGAAACTGCTGGAAAGAGTTTGCAGGCCCTTAGCTTTGCAAGCAAACGTCACATGGTGCATGCCTGTGACTGGGCAGTGGGCACCCCAGTGAAGCCTTTGGCATTTGTAGAGCAAGAGGCTGAGCGGAGCGTTTACCTGGCATTGAAGGGGCAACATCTGCCTGACCCCAGATTGAGAGAGTGTGCTGGGCTGCTTTTGCCAGTAGCATAAAAAAGAGAGCCCAGCTCTCAGCCTGTAGCGCTTCAGCCAGCGGTGCACACTGCAGCAGCCGATGTGGCTCCCCCGAGCAAAGCTGCCGTGTTAATTGCCGTCTTGTCACTGAAGGTGATGAAAATTCATTCTGAGCAAATGTATCGCCCTCCTCCTAAGCAGATTTGCTTCGTGAGAGGCCCAGAACGATAATCATGTGCGTAGCATGGTGTGGTGGATAGAGTGTCAGATTAGGAGCTGGGCCAAGCTTGTGCCATCTTAAAATAGACTGCGAAGGGATCCTCTCCCCCCAGTATAAACATGATTGCCTACAGCAGGTTTATATGGAGGTCTTTGAGTATGGTAAGGCAATTATCAGTCAGAAATGCCTCGGGTCCAGGCATGTTGTGGCATGGATGCAAGGTGGCTTCAGGCAAACCTGTCGAGGTTTTTTTCATTCTTAGACTGCATGCACAGTTAGATGCTGGTTTGCCCAGAGATTGAGTCCGGTGCCCATTACTTACAGGCACCAGTGCCTGTGATAAGGTGGCATAAAGGTCACCCTGGCTAATCCGCCCATCCATCCAGTGCAGCACTAAGCCTCATGCTGGCAGAACACTGGCTCTCCTTCATCTGTCACCCATTGGCCTGGCTGCACGTGGCTGGGCTCTGCCTTCCTGTCCCCGAGCAGGTGTGCTGGCTAGTGCCAAGGTGTCTAACAAGGGGGTTTGTTTGCAAGACCCTTTTCCTGGGACCTGAGCTTTGGCCCGCCTCTGAT
Source organism: Eublepharis macularius (assembly GCF_028583425.1). Classification (NCBI taxonomy): domain Eukaryota; kingdom Metazoa; phylum Chordata; class Lepidosauria; order Squamata; family Eublepharidae; genus Eublepharis; species Eublepharis macularius. The sequence goes on from NC_072801.1 coordinate 14,333,051, forward strand.
CTTTACTGCTACTGCATTGCTGACCTTGTCTGTATCCCAGGAATGCAGAGAGTGAAGGAAATTATGCGGCTAATGGTCGATGGGAAAGAATTAGAACAGGTTGAGTGGACAAGGATCCCTCAGTGTAAATGGGGAATGCAGAAGATAGCTGGAAGGGAAGGACAGGGGGGAAACAAACCTGCCTGCCCATGGGGGTGGGGGCTAGCAGCAGAACCTGGGGACTTCTTAGTGTGGAATTCCAGGTGCCAGGGCAACAGGTTGCAGGCGACATATCCCATGTCCATAAAATGATCTTTTCTCTGCAAAGAATTTTCTCAAGACTGGCGAGCAACGGGGCAGATCAGATTTCCTGCGCTAATTTCAGTGCCTTGAGCTCTTTGCACAGCTTTGGCCAGAGGAGGATTTGCAAATCCAAGCTGCGTTTCCATTTCTCCTTGCTCGAATGGCGGTTTAGCATCCCTTGGCTGAATGGATGAGGTTGGGTCTGTTTATTTTTGCACTGGCCATGCTGGCCCTTAAAGTATCTGATCACCGAGCTATTCTGGGAGCTACTGTGAAAGGACGTTGAATGGACACTGGGAAGAGACACTATGGAGGAAAGAGGCTGCCACTTGGAAGCTGTGCATAAGCTACTCTAAGAAATGGCTTTTGAAGGTTATTTGCTTTATAGAATTTTCAGAACTGAAATGGGAGTAAAAAGAGACATTCCCCCAGTCCAAAGAGAGCTCAATAAATAACCTGTATAGGACAGCTGTGGACTTCCTGTATCTAAAGCTTCTCTGCAGATAGGTTATTTTCTGACCTTGCAAGCTTAAGTCGGATTTTCCTGGAGCACCAGAGCTTCCTGTTTTCTCCGGAACGGAGATGTAAAGCCTGTCCCCTACCTAATAGGACTTACAGCTCTCGGCAAGAGTTCATAGATGTGAACAAAACCACCTGGGTCATAATGTTGGTTCTCAGGCAAGTGTGCTTGAGAATATTTAAAGCAGATTAATGACCCCCCACACACACACACACACACACTGTCGCTCCTTACTTGGGGTGGTTAAAGGATGATAAAAGCGTGCAAACCCCCCCCCCCCCAAATTGCGGAATGTGGATTCTAACTGATCTTTTTGATCTCGTGCCTGAAACTAAATCGATTAAGTAATGATGGCATGCGAGGTATGAGCTTGTGTCTACCCACTGACCTGGTTCGTTTGGTCATGTGCTTTTTATACGGCAATGGCATCAGTCACTCTAGAGCTTACGAGTCCCCGGCCGGTAACTCAGTGAGCCACCAGAAGGTCTTCGGCTAGGGTAGTTTGTGCAACTCCTAGAAAACCCAGGAAAAGATCGCAATGCAAATGCTGTAGGCTCCACCCCCTCCACACACCCCAACAAAGATTTTGTTTCAGAGGACTTTTCTCTGTGCTGCTTAGCTGATAGCTTCATTTGTGGTGCTCTTTTTAGGATGAAACCAAACTTCTGTAGCTTGTGTGTGTGTGTGGGGGGGGGGGGGTGGCTCACAATATTTTGAAGTAGCTCTTATTTAAAAGGGAGGGAGGTGGCAACCTCTGGCATAGATCATCAGTGGATTAGCTGTTGTACATTCTCTTCCTTTTTGGAGTTTTAAAGAGGTGAGGGAATCCTTGTTTCTGCATTATGTACCAAACCTGCTGCGGAATTAATCTTCTTTCTTTTGTCTTCTCCCCCACCCCCACTTCTCTGTCTGGTATGCAGAGATCCTGTGTAAAGATTATGGGGCAAGAACCTGATTGGTTTGTCTAATCTCCCCTCCTGGATAAGTGCTAAATCCCCCCCTTACATTGTGGTCTCCAGGGATTTTCAACATGAGAAGCGGGGCCTCTGAGAGTTGTATCCTGCCAACTTTTTCAGCAAGTGTGGCCAAATTTCCCCTTCCCATCCCACATGGCCTTTGCACAGGCAGGTTCCATGATCAGAGGCCTGCCTCCTGGGACTCTGGAGCTATATGTGGTTCAATACAGAACCATATATGGGTCTTTAAAAAGGAAAATGACCTCTTTTGAGATATATTGATGGGGGGTAGGTACAATGCCAGAATAACCAGTATGTGAAGGGAATGGCTAGCAAAGATTTTTTTTAATAGCACTTAAAGGGCTTTGTAGAGATGCTTCACCAAAAAGCAAAGGAGAGAAGTAAAGAGATAGCAGGAATCCAAAGGTGAACCGTGCACAGATTTATTATCCCCTTGGACTCAAGCGAGTCCCACCCATGGCGGCAACAAGGCGGCTTCCAAGATAAGTGATAGGTGCATGTCTTGCACATGAGAGTGCATTGAGCATGGGAGGCTGGAGTGCAGCAGTTGGCAATACCCTGATGATGTATGCAACGGAAATGTGAATGATCCAAGCAGACAGCTTCTCTGACCCGTTTCCCCCTCCGCCCTTTTTCTCTCGACTTTATTTACTGGCGCTACAGATTGCTGTGTAAAGCCCTGCTGAATTGCAATCAAGGTATATAGTTGCTAGCAAAACTCTACTTTACTTCCCTTGCAAGCCAGGGTTGTTGGGCAAAGAGTATACAAAGCTGCCTTCTATCTTGTTCAATACTCAGTTATTCCAGTATGACTCTCAGGAGTGAGAATGGATGGATTGAGAAATTGCCTGTTGGCTGAGTCTTTTGTGGAGATAGCAAGGCTTGAACCCAGATCCTTCTGGTCGAGAAACGCGATCAACCACTGAGCTGTCACCCAGCAACTTCTTTGGGCAGCCAGGATGTTTGTTTCATGTGCCGATTTGTGGGCCATGCCACTTCCATGGGAGACCCTTCCCCCCCCGTCATGTACTTTTTGCACCAAAATTCTAGCTCCTTTGTGTGGAAGCAGTTTTTATGTTGGGGGTAAGATCCTGGCCACAGATCACACTCATCTTACGAAGCAGCTTCGTGAAAGACAGGCTGTGATTGTGGAGAATTCTGAAATCTCTCCCGGTGAGAGAGAGACAGTTGAAGGAGATTGTGCAGGCTCCGGCTGCCTTCCTCCGCCTGCATCCATGCTTGTCTGTCTGATTTATATAAGGATTGAGATGATCCCTTTGTCACTTCTCTGTCAACATTGAAAGGCATTTAAAAGCAGTAAGCCCATCATCTGAATAAACAAGGCAGAGCTAGAATGGCAGCATTAAGAATACAGAGAGAATACTCAACAGTGTACTTCCATGGCAATAAATGTGACACAACTGGTGCAGAAAACCTGAAGCAGAAAAACCCGGGTGTGTGAAAACGTTTCCATCTAGTGCTTAAGATGACTAAGAGGCAGGCAAGTCTTCGTGGGGAAAGCTCCCCAGTCTCTGAGAAAACCGACCCGTCTCAGGTCACCCCTTCAAAAACTGGCGGTGCACGGAGCAGAACAGGAGGTGGTAACCTTAAGTGGCTGGTAGGGCAATATGAGAAAACCCTGGGGGGAAAGTAGCACTTTGAATTGTGCCCAGCAAACCAATTGGCAGCCAGGGTGGCTCTTTCAAGGCTGGCTTGATGGATTCTCTCCAGCTAACACCGGCTGATAACTTCATTCCGTGTTTTATACCATTTGATATTTCTGGATGGTCTTCAAAGGCATTTTCTTCTCTATCTCCTTTCGCAGCCAGTCACCCCTGAATATTGAGTAGCCAAGAGCTCCCCCCTCCTGCAAATGAAAAGAAATATGTAAAACATGTCCGGCCCCAGCTACAGTTCTGTAAATCTAGGGTTAAGAACTGGCATTCCAATACATCCATTTGGTAAACTCTCTCTCTCTCTCTCTCTCTCTCTGTGTGTGTGTGTGTGTGTGTGTGTGAGAGAGAGAGAGAGAGAGAGAGAGAGAACCTCCATAACCTTAATGTTGTGCAGACGTTCCTCCCCCATCTGAAAGAATTTGCGCAAGTGTTGAAGGAGAGAGGGCAGCATAGGTGGGCAGATTTCCCCTCTCCCCAAATCTTTGCAGGTGATCATGTTAGTTTTAATAGTAGGCAGAGTGGCTTATGCCGACCACATAGGCAAGATAGGGTTTCTAATGCCCTGAGGCCTCTCTAGGTTTGCAGAAGCAATATGACCTTGCTAATAAATGGAAAACTCCCTACGACCTCCACCGTGATCTGATCTGATGAGGACTGAGCAGGCTCCTGGAAGCATGAGTAAAAGAGGTGGTGCAGAGGAAAGGAAACGAGGCCTCTTGATCTTCAGAGAGCTGGCAGAACTCAGAAAGTATCCATTTCCATATTATCTTATCTTCCAGGCAATTCCTTATGGACACCCAACTTGTCTTTCCTTAACAGCATACTTGGTGACGCGCTGCTGACGCAGCAGTCCTGAAATGGGGTCATCCCTGGACAAAGGAACTGCCTTCCTTCTTGAGGGATTCCTCAGATACACACAAGAAACCCCCCAAGTGTTCCAGCAAGGGCTGCACATGCAGAAAGGCCTCTTTTGGCCGCAAGACTTTCATAAAGCTGTGATGATACCAAGGTGGTGGGGTCTGGCTTCTCACCTGGTGGGCCTTGTGCTGAATTGGAAAAGAGATGCAAACTGCTGCTTCAGAGATTGTTCCATGGAGCTAAGAGGTGCCTTTTGTGCTCTGGAACAGAGTTGAAAACATATTATTTTTTTCTTTTCCATGGTGAGTGTGGCCTTATTTGTGTTCCATAGAAAGGGACTGCTTTGTGGCAGTGCTGCTGCCACACTAAGAGGGAGTCAGCAGGGAGTTTTCTGTACTGACAGGTGCCCACCCTGCTGTTTGCAGGGAGGTCCTCTGAAAGAGCTGCCAGCTTTCTCTTCTAGGTGCCTCTAACTCAATGTCTTTCTATGCTGCAAGAGGCTGACTGGTTCGTGGCGCAGGATTTCTTAGGGAGGGCTGGAAGGTATCTAAAACCTCTAGCGGGATGTGTGCAAATCAAAGCCCCTCGGCTGCTGTCCAGGAGGATGCTCGGAGGTGATGCCAGCTCCTTGAACAAAGTGGTTCACTCTTCCGCTCCTTGAAGACTCTTTCTTCCTTTAATTGCTGTAATAAACCATATGCCAGGATGGGTTAAATGAAATAAGTAAGAGTTAGGGAGGCTGCTCGGAAGCATTTGGAACGTTGCAGCCTGCGGAAAAACAAGCAATCTGCAGAGTGCTTTGAGGAGGGAAGCGAATGGAAGCTGCTCTGGTGGATCTTAGAATGCACCCACCAAAGCATCTTCCGTCTTCCGGCCTTTTTTTTTTTTTGAGCTGTCCTAGAGTTTGTGGCCATCTCAGTTCCCTCGTGTTCATGCCTGGAGTTCAGGATGTGTCTAGATTTGGTGGAGTTGTCAATTGGAGCCTTCAGCCATGCACTCCCAGTTTGACCCTTGGCCAAACAATGCTGTTTCAGTAGCATTGAAAGATTTCTCTTGCATTGAGCCATCACCAACTGATGCTCCATCAAGAAGGTCTACCATATGGCATGCTATTCTGTCTCCACCATCCAATAGGCATAGTCTTTATTTATGTTTTTTATACCCTTCCTTTTTTCCAACAGGGGCCCCAAGCAGTGTTCAGCATTCTCTTATTCTTCACTGTATCCTCACAACAACCCTGTGAGGTAGCTTAGGCTGAATGTATACCGTTGGCCAAAGGTCACCCAGCGAGCTTCCATGGCAAAGGTGGGATTTGAACCAGACTATTTACATGCTAGCCCAAGTGGTGCTGTTATGCCTGTGGTCTTCAACCCAGGATCTGCTTTGTTAAACCCTTGGCAACAGGCATGCCATAGAGCAAGCATGTGACATCTAGGTCATGTGATAAGAAAAAGAGGAGCCAGAGTTATGACCCTCACTAGTGTCAAGGCTAGGACAGTGGGCTGAGAGAAGAGGGGACAGGAAATGTTCCAGGTCAGCACCAGGAGTTAAACCATGATGAAGAACCAGGCAAGGGCAAGGGTGTGTGCCGTGGAGGAATTCTCTCCACCCTTGAATGCCCTTCCCCATCCTCTTGGCACGCATGGAAAAAGAAGCAAGAAGTGTCGCACCTTCACTGCCGATGCATGTGCAGTAGCGCACATTCCAAAACACCTTGCAGCTTCATAGAGGCTGGGCTTTGTGACTGACCTGAATGTCCTAACGTTTGAAGTCTGTTGCACTAAGCAAGGGAAAAACGGGGGTGAGGAGAATGCTACATGATACGGAATATTGTTGCTCTTGAATGGACATACCTACAGGGTATATCAATCAGTCAATCAGTCAATCAATCAATCAATACTTTATTGCTTCAGCACAGCCATAGCAAATAACAAGAAAAGTACAATATTATTAATACAAATTACTACATCATAAAATTTAAACTGAAATTGACAAAACTCCATCAAGATCTTTAATACAGGGTATATCTGCCGGTCTGTACACTGCTATACATCCAAAACCTATTGATGGTGGAAGCCACCTTCCTAAGCATGCATTTTTCTCTGAGTAACACCCCCCTCCCCAATTCCTGCCGCCTCTGCTACCTCCAGTCTCAGTTGCCTGTCGGAGCAGGTGCGCTTGCTAAATGGCACTGCAAAGCAGCTGACGAGAGCAGGCAATTAAGGACACTGTTGCGGTTTTCTTTCCTCCGGGGACGTGGCGTTCCCTCCCTGCTTGTAACAGGTAAGCTGGACCCGCTTATGTCATTATGACTGATTCTCTTCTCTCCAGCCCCCCACTGTGCCGTTTGCAAATTGCTTTATGATAACTAGTGCTGAACTACTGTTAGCAATTTTTGCCCCCTTCTCTGAGTGGCGTGCAACCGTTGTGGGGTTTGGCCAATTGAGGAATTGTTTTCTGCTGCCTGGTGGGTGGAGGGATGCTCCACGCACACATTCTAGCCAGCATCTGTAACAACTGCGTGCCTCTCCCCCAGTCCCAAGTGGAAGGCGGAGGCTGACAGCCAGCTGCAGTGTGGCAGCAGGCCACAGCTCTCTGCACACCCCCTCTCTCGGGCACCAGCTAATTTTGTGCGTGATTGCGCTCGTCCACAACGCCTAAGAGCTCCTAGGGAGAGGGAGTTGCAAGAGATGGGGAAAGGGGGGTTGTGTGAGGTTAATAGAAGACATGGCTCCTAAAAATAGTTAAACTATCTCTGAACTCTTTCTGGGGGTATGGAGATGTATCCCTCTCCTCCCAGCAAATGATTCATGCTTGTCCTTCAGGGCTGGAGTCCTGATTTGGGGGATTCCCTATCAAATGGTAGAGAGCATCAGCAAGCGACCTCGTTTCATTGGCTTCCGTGGCAGTAAGCTGAGCACTTTGTTACTCTTGACCAGATAAGCAGGAATTGTATGTTCTGGGGCTAAGAACCAAAGTGCTCTCAGACATTGGCTTTTCGTTGCACCAGAAGGTCTTGGTGCTGGGTCTCAAATCACACAGTTGAGGCTCAGGTCTGTTACGGAAGAGCCTTGCTGTCCCTCGTTGGGTGAATCCACAAAGAACCCCGGAGGTAAGAATCACTCAGGCTCCAAGCCTACAAGACTTAACTACTAATATTACAATTTTTTAAAGATTATTTAGATATATATATCAAAGTGCAAAGTGCTAATAATGTGCAAAAGTTTTGAATATATTTAAAGAAGTAGCAAGTCCCTCTAAATCCAATATAAATAGGCATACAAATTCAATAAACCAGCATAATCAATAAATAGTACAATCAATAAATAGTTATAAATAATTCCTATAAAAGTCCAACTGGTGAGAAGTTCATGAATCAATAAATATTCATTTGTTCCTTAATAGGTGATGTTTTCTGTTATGCAAAATTCCTGAGAGTGACCACCAATCACGTTGAAAAGAACGAGCTGAATGTTTCTTCAAACAATCAGCCAACGGGTTTTTGCCAGCATATTTCCAATTCCTGTTTCGTAGTGTTACTTCCTCATAGGCATTATTTTTATAAATGATCACTGGCAGGGCTTTTTTTCTGGGAAAAGAGGTGGTGGAACTCAGTGGGTTGCCCTTGGAGAAAATGGTCACATGGCTGGTGGCCCCTCCCCCTGATCTCCAGACATAGGGGAGTTGAGATTGCCCTCGAGCAATCTCAACTCCCCTCTGTCTGGAGATCAGGGGGCGGGGCCACCAGCCATGTGACCATTTTCAAGCGGTTCCGGAACTCCATTCCACCACGTTCCAGCTGAAAAAAGCCCTGGTCACCGGTAATACTATAGCTCATCACCAAATCAGTTAATGCAGACTTACTACTTACGTAAATACGTTCAAAACTTTTGCACATTATTTGCACTTTGATACATATGTAAATAATCTTTAAAAAATTGTGATATTAGTAGTTAAGTCTTGTAGGCTTGGAGTCTGAGTGATTCTTACCTCCGGAGTTCTTTGTGGTTGCTCTTTCCGGGGGAGCCCTTTTGGATCGGTATCGTCCCACGTTGGGTGGCTGCTGTTCAAGATCAGGAAGCCCTCCACCTCCGTCCGTGTCTGGGACTGCACAAGCGTCATGCAGGATCCTACTTTACTGGACTTGAGTATTTTTAATAGGTACTGTTAGCAAGCAGCCCTGTCCCTTACACATGCCGGTGGCTGTGGCTGTGCCCCCATGCAAGCAGGGTCTCCTGGTGGAATCCTCTGAGCCTCCTTCTGGTAGCAGCGTGACCTGTCCAGTTGGAAGAGGAAAGCAATGCAGGGGGGGAGTGCATCCAAGCCAATACAACTGTAGAAACTACGTGACCTCTCTGGCCTATTAGTGCTTACTGCTGTCTGGGAGGGCTGGTGAGACTAGAACCGGGAACCTTTCATTCTGTGTAGCGCTGCCCCATGCAGGGTGTTTCCTCAATCATGAAATATCCTCAGCCGGGCCAGCCAGTGGCTCCCCCCTGGCCCAAATGTCCAGGGCAGGCTGGATTTTTGCCGGTGCTCGGTCCACTGGGTATGGTGTCTGCCTTGTGACTGGGGAATCTGGGCTGTCACTCAGTGGCTGCCTTCCCTTCCCTGGGTTAGAACTAGGGGGCTTAATCTCCTTGCCTGGCGTCCTTGTTCAAAGCAAGGCACATTTGAATGCAGAAAGCTCTCCTGTACTGCCAGGCCATGGACGAGTCTAGCTGAGCACGATCGGCGCTGGTGGGCAGCTGCTCTCCATGCTGTTCGAGGATGGCCTTTTCCAATACCTGCTGCCCAAGATCCATTGCAATTGCAGTGTTTGAGCCCCAAGTTTAAATTCCCACTTAGCCACGAAGCTTACTGGGTAGCCCTTTATCTCATGGCCTAGCCTACTTTGCAGGGTTGTTGTGAAGACGCCATGGAGGAGGGGAGAACCACGCAGGCACACTGCTCAGAGCTTGCAGGAAGGGCAAGATTTTTTTAAAAAAAGTAGTAGTAATATATAATAATTGAAGATATTGCAGATTCATCTTCGGGCTTTCTGTCCACAAAGTGGATACTCTACCTTTGAGCCGTGGCCTCTCCTCACCAACTCAGTCCCATAAAGATTGGAGATACCCTCAGTAGCCAGATGTTGCCGCTGGCATCCCCTCCCTCCAGAGGTCTAGTAAAACTGAACATCTTCCAGAGGCCGCTCAGGCAAGTTTGTGGCTGACAGAAGGAAGGATGCTTTAAATGCTACGTGCTTTTTAAAACATTTAGTGTTGGTTTCCTCTTTTCAAACATCACCTCCCTTGCCCCCGGCCCTTGGGGATTCGGCAAGCTCAGCGCATAAACATACTTTGTCAGTGTACATGTCTGGTCAAAGACTGCGCACCAGAGGAGTGTTTTCTCAGCGCCGGGATCCTCCGATGACAGCCTGTCGGCCTCTGCGGCTGTGTTTTAAAACAAATCCCCCATAGAGTGTTGTGCTGGAACACTGAGCTAGTGTGGTATGGTGATTCGAGGGTTGGAGTAGGCTCCAGAAGACCCAGGTTCGAATGCCCACTCTGCCATGGGAACTTGCTGGGAACCTTGGGCCGGCCATACTCTCTTGGCCTAACCTGCGTGCTGAGAGTGTAAAATGGAAGAGAGGAGAATCATGTGGGCCACTTTGGATCTCCGTAGGGGAGAAAGGCATGGTATAAAGTGGAGATAAATAAACGAGAGCCAAGCTACAAGTGACGCCTGACGCAGGTTGGACACGTGTCAGCTTCCCTCAAGTTTTGATGGGAAATGTAGGCATCCTGGCCTTGCAGCTTGGCTCTCCATTTAATTGAAAAGAGTCCAGTAGCACCTTTAAGACGAACCAATTTTATTGTAGCATAAGCTTTCGAGGACCACGTTCTCTTCGTCAGATGCATGGAGGGCAGAAGGAAACTGGCCAAATATAGAGGAGGAGAGGGGGAGGGATGTAAACAACTCCTTTGATATGGAGATGCAGACAGCTCCTTTTGGTGTGGGGATCAGTTTGCTTGTGTAAAGATTCAAAGGAGTTGATCCCCACACCAAAAGGAGCTGCCTGCATCTCCATATCAAAGGAGTTGTTTACATCCCCCCTCTCCTCCTTCCCCCCTTCCTCCCCTCTATATTTGGCCAGTTTCCTTCTGCCCTCCATGCATCTGACGAAGAGAACGTGGTTCTCGAAAGCTTATGCTACAATAAAATTGGTTCGTCTTAAAGGTGCTACTGGACTCTTTTTGATTTTGCTACTACAGACTAACACGGCTAACTCCTCTGGATCTATAACTATTTAATTGAAGTTTACAGAAACCCACACACACACACAGCGGAGGGGAAGGGGGGCACCCGGCAAGAACCCGACGCCTGCACTCCCCTCCCGACCACATGTTCTCCCTCCCATAGACTGCCGCTCTGTAAACTTCAATTAAATGGAGAGCCAAGCTGCAAGACCAGGATGCCTACATTTCCCATCAAAACTTGAGGGAAGCTGACAAGTGTCCAACCTGTGTCAGGCGTCACTTGTAGCTTGGCTCTGAGAGGTGGTGAGGATGTAGTGGTTGGGGTGCTGGACTTAGGAATGGGGAAACCCGGGTGGTCACAGGCTGCAGTCATTCTTGGCCTAACCTACCTTATAGTGTGGTGAAGGTGAACCAAAAGGAAGGGGGCTGGGATGAACCACTGAGACCACCTTGAGCTCCTTGGAAGAAGGGGGTGATAAAAACACAGGAAGTAAGATGGATGGAGGTGGGATGCCTAAGCCTGTCTGCTTTTTGTTGTTGGGAGGGGGTATTGGCTATTTGGGGGTGGGTGGGAAGAATTTCTGTAATGCTGGCCAGGCAGGTATAAGGAGGTGGCAGAATCTTATGAAGGAGCAACAGGGCTGGGTTGATGGGGAGAGATCAGCGCAGAACACGCCTGTAGAAACTTGGGAAAGGCTTTTGGGCAAGTAGGTGAGGGCTCTGGTGTCTCCCCCCGCCCCCCGAATTGCCATTGTCTTCTGCACTGAATCCATGATCCCCTCTCCCTGTTTTTTGGGGGGGGCGGGGTAGAGCTATTTTCTAAGCAATACAGAGAGGACCTCAAAGCGCTAGGGAGCGTGCACATTCTCATCTAACCGCCAATGCACGGGTGGAAAATCAGTAAATGGAAGCAGGTGGGTGGCCCCTTTTTAAAAAAAAACCTTGAGTCCGGATGGATTGGAGTAGAAAGAGAGAAGGTGATTAGCATTTCCTCTGCTTTGGGTATGATAAAGCTTTGCGCCCGCCTAGTAGGGTAGCTGCACTCAGCGGGGTCCTCTCTTGAAGACTGTCAGATGCTGTTTGATCCTTTCAGATTCTGTATGTGCCTGTCTTTCTTTCTTCTAGCCTCAAAGGCAGATGAGGGCAGTTCATTTCCATTGCTAGAAATTGAGCACAAATATTCTTTTTTTCTTTTTGTGACAGCCCCCCTCCCCCAACTAGAGCTCTTAAATTATTAGCATTATTTTGGCAACATTAGCGCTGGCCAGGTTCTCCACATTCCATTAGATATCTTTGCGAATCCATCTCAGGCCTGAAGTCATTTCATTTGACCTTTGCCAATCTTAATTCATTTGAGTATTCCCCAAGCATTTTGAAGCATATCTTTGTAACTGTAAGGGCTAGAAACTTTATATTTAAATGAAAGCTGAGATACTATAGCAACCGTGATTATGATTTCCTGTGCTGTTAGTTTGGTGCTGCAGTGCTGAGTATATGGGAAGCATCTCAAGGGAAGGGGTCCCAGTGCCAATGACATGTCAGACTAGCTTGCCTTACTTCTTTGTCTGGGGTTGGGGGTCTGCCCCAGAGCTCTTTGTCTGTGCAATAAAAAGGAGGCATTTTTGCCAAGAGTTCCGGCAGCAATCTACTCTCCCGCGGCTGTGCTGTTTGTCAGTTAAGGAGCTGTTCAGGTTTTTACTTAGTGCTTGAGCAGCTGCAATCAGACACCCCTTCAGCACTCCCAGTTCATGCTGGGAGCTCTGGAATTACAGTGTTTGCAAATGGAGTGGCCTCCCACCTGCCCACCCTCTGAGCCCTCCATGAAGCATTTGAGGCGCAGGAATCTGGACACCCTCAGAGCATTGTGCAATTGCAGCTGAGGCCAAGTGCCTGCCTTTGGGACGCCTCTGCTGGTAGCCCATTTTGTTCCTCCATTTGGAGCAGGCGGTGGCGGTGGCATGGGCCAAGCAGAAGCCGCTCCGAACACTAGCAGAGACCTGTAGGTGTGTCTCTTTCTCTAATTTGGCACCAGAGCCATCTTGAAACAGCGGCAGATGTTCCGTTTAGAGTGGGCCGGCAGGCTGCTGGCAGCTCCAGGCCGGGCAGTCTCCCAGCAAAGATTGTGGCGGCATCTTGCGTGCGTTTGGAAGGTCCACCGTCGGCCCCTGCCAGATGCCAGTGAGGGTTGCAGCGAAGCAGAAGCCTCAGCGCGCATGCGTGGCAGATGGGGCGCTCTGCAGACAGTGTGATGCTCCTTCCCGGAGAGGACTTGTTTATATATTTGTTTTTGGTTTATTGTCGAGAAATAATAGAGCCTGGTGGCCAAAAATATGAGTAACGAGCTGGGAAGTCTGTGGTTCAGATCTTGCCCCCATCACAAATTCAGCAGTAGACCTTAAGAAAGTCACTGCTCTCTTGACTCTCCTTTTGCAATGTTGAGATCATAGCACTGACTTTCCTTACAAGGACCAGTTCTCCAGTCAAGCCATTCAAGCAACCGCTTGGGCAGTGAAGTCGGGCGCAGATATTTCCCAGCCATCAACGGCACAGGAAGTGGCAGAGATCGCTTCCTGGGGCTGTTCTGCCCCAGCATGTGCTCAGCTTGGATGAATGGTGCTGTCCCAGGAGGTGTTGAATGGACCTTGCTTGAGTTGCTGAAATGGCTTGAACCAGCTCTGTAAACATGACTCAGACCTGCTTTGTACAGGCAAGAGAATGTGGCAGAACTTGGGTGGCAGAATGGATTGTATTGTGTCAGTCTACAGGTGGAGGATTACATGTTGAAATGCTCCCTGTATAAAAAAAGAAACCTCCCTGCCAATAGAAAACTAGCACAGCAAGCAACGTTATCCTTAATGTGCTAGCTTTCTACCAGTGTAGAGTTTTTGTTTTGTTTTTTAAATATGTGCAGAGGCATTCAGAACTGAAATCCACCATCTGCAGTCTGAAGTGATGCACCTCATTCTGCCAACTCATTAGATGATCCCTGGATGGTCTCCTCTGAATGGCAGCGGCTCTCCAGGGTCTTGAGAAGACATCGTTTCCATTGCCTTATAGCTGAGAAACTTTAACTGGAGATTGATCCTGGGACCTTCTGTGTGCAAAGAAGAAGCTCTTGGCCACTAACCATAAATAGAAAAACCTACAGTCCAAACAACTAGGGCTTTTTTCAGCTGGAACATGGTGGAACGGAGTTCCGGAACCTCTTGAAAATGGTCACATGGCTGGTGGCCCCGCCCCCTGATCTCCAGACAGAGGGGAGTTTAGATCGCCCTTCGCGCTGCTCGGCAATCTCAACTCCCCTCTGTCTGGAGATCAGGGGGCGGGGCCACCAGCCATGTGACCATTTTCGCCAAGGGTGATTTAAACTTTTAAAAACTCCTCCCTTGTTCCAGCTGACCCAAGGTGACATCATTGGTCCTGGGAGCATGCATGCGCTTTGCACTCGCACATGTGGTACCAGGGGCACCACCTCCCACCAAGAGTTGCCCCCTGTGCTGGCGACCCACTGAGTTCCACCACCTCTTTTCCCAGAAAAAAAGCCCTGCAAACAACTAATGCTTGGGCCTGATGAACACCCAACGGCTGCTATCCAATCCATCCAAGTAGGAGCGCGTGCTGGGTATCAAGGGTGGTAACAAGGGATATCTTTAAAACCAATTTGTATCAGGGATGCCTCAGAGGTGAGGCAGACAGCTCCTATAAAATGTTACACAGCAGTGCTGCTATTAAAGAAAGATGTGCTGTACAGGGCGGGAAGATGATCATCTTACTTGCCACAGGAGCATGATTGTCAGCAGAAAGCTTAGATGAAAAATGTGGCATTTTAAAAAAAGAACTGAACTAAGCATCAAACCCCCATAGAACAGTCTTTGCATGGGGTCTCCTTTGTACAGTGGTCGTAGTGTACGAGGAGGTGCAGTGACTAGTGGGAAAATCTACAGGAGGTTTACCTTAAGAGCAAGCCACGTTCTCCCAGGTTCATGAATGAAACCAGATGGTTCTCAAGCTCGTGCGCTTCTTCTCTTTGAACACTGCTTGATAATTAGGTAGCTCTGGCTTAGTGTCAGACCGAAGTTGCTTCTTGCTTTGCAGAGAGAGCTCCAACTGTAGTTTGCTGGTTTTGGCATACTGGAAAACTTCAGTTTGCCCCCAAAATGGACATCTGTAAATAGGAGAGGGGCTGTGGCCCAGTGGTAGAGCAGCTTTGTATGCCAAAGGGTCTCACATTCAGTCCATGGAATCTCCAAGTGGAAAGGCTTGAATAGCAGGGGATGGGAAAGACCTGAGACCCTGGAGACACAAAACTGACTTTTATCTACAAAGGAGCTGATTCAGTCAAAGGCAGTTCTGTGTGTGTTCAGTTAGTGGTCCCTGATTTGACAAGTGGAAGGAGTGTTGTGTGTGCATACACACAAGGATCCCCAGATTTGTTTGCGTAGCTGTAAAGCACCGCTTTGCTGTTGCATCTCTCCCAATATCCAGTCTTCCTACCCCTGTTTCTTTTACCGTATCCCAATATAGCCAGCAAGGAATTGGGGTGGGGCGGGGCTACACTTTATTCAGAGCAGGAGGGGCATGCAAACAGAGGATCTTCACTGTTGGGACCATTCTGGGTGGCAAAAGGAGAACAACCTTTGTGCTGGATCAGAAGGCCAGTGCTGGCAGGGAGAGGGTTAGGGTGTCTCGCCAAATGCATGACCTGGTCATCCCTGGGAGCTGGCCAGTCCTGCTTCATCTCATTCAAAGGATGGCTCTTTAGGGGCGGGGGGGGGGGGCATTTTCAGCCATAAGCAAGCTTCCAGGGAGTGCTCCGTAACTCACCCTTTGCTGCTGATGGCACCTGACAACTGCTGGTGCATGGTCAGGAAGATTTGGGTGAAGGGCTTCAGGTTTAAAGGACACCCAATTCTCTTTCCATCTGGGATTCATCTCGGTAGGGTTTTCCTTTGTGTTGTAACCAGAAGTGACTTTGTAAGGACAGACAAGAGAGGAGAAGTGTAGTCTTGTACTAAAAATACTATCACTGTTACAATTTCATCCTGTCTTTCCTCCAGAGAACATAAGCCAGTGTACAAATCTCTCCCATCCTCGCCATTTTATCCCCACAACGACCCTTTAAGGTAGGCTTTGCTGAGAGAGGCTGGCTCAGAATCACCCCACCAGCTTATCATGGCAGAGTGGGGATCTGAACTTGTGGCTCCCAGGTCTTAGTCCGGCACTCTAACCACTCTATTGGACTGCCTCACTTGATCTTACCCATTTTGGAAGAGATCTGGGGATCAGAATCCTAAGAGCACTTTGGGTTGGTTTCAGCTAGAGCAGAGGACTTCTTGTGTGGCTTGCAAGGCAGGTGCAGGGAGGCTGGTGACATCACAATGTGGCCTCCTCCTGCTGGCCTTGCTGTCCCCTGTGCTTGAGGGACAGGTCCAGTCAAGAAAGAGGTTCCCCCAGGCCCTGCAGCTCAACCAGCGCATCATGACGAGCTGCGGTCAAGGGGTTGCGCAGACTAGTGATTGATCTCAGGTTGACCGGAGCAAATAAGCAAAGAGGTGATTTGGGAGCAGGGGTGAAAAAGGGGAAAATAGGGCAAGTTTGGCGGGGAGGGGAGTTACTGTCTTTATATATCTGGTCTTTCTGGTATAGCCATAGTTCAGTGGTAGAGTCACTGCTTTGCATGCTGAATAGCCCAGGTTCTGTCCCTGGCATCTCCAGTTAAGATGAGCACGTAGCAAGGTGATGGGGAAGTTCTCAGTCAGAGACCTGCTGTCAATCAGAGTAGACAAGACTGACTTTAATAGAAGGGAGGTTCTTGTGGAAGCTCCCCAAATAATGGCAGGTAAGGTCAGGACTGTTTATATTCTGTACTTTAAACAACCCAAACACCAAAATATGGAAAGTGGAATTTTGGGGATTTACTTACAACACGCAAATGAAGCATCTTTGCATATGTTTCTCTGCTCCAAGAAGCCACGGGGAAGGACGGACAGCTATGTGGGGGAATATCGGAGTCCCACCACTGGCTACAGCAAATCCTGTCGGGCCGCTTCGTCTTGTGCGGAGACTTTTTCAGGCGTCGTTCAGTCTCATATGAACGTTAAGGACTAGACGCTCGCTGGGGCTCATGGAATATTTTTTTACCCTTGATCACAGTGCCATTTATTGGATAAATGCATGCAAGGAGGTTTTCACGAAAAGCCTAGTCTTTTTCATAAGATATCTGGCATGTGTTAAGATCCAGGGTTCAAGTTTTAGAGATGCACAAGGCTGAGTATCAAGCGGAATGTCCAAGAATCTTTTTCCTTTGTTGAACCATGAGAGTTTACTTGGCTGTCTGCCTGAAAAGTGTTTTTCCAGCCCAAAGCTAAGGGAGAAAGTTTGGGCAGACACTTAGATTACAGACGGGACATCCTGGAAGGTTTCGAATTTCTCGCTGTCCCTTCCCAGGCAAAACAGTAAATAAAATATAAACGTTCCCTTTGGGAACATGGCCAGTAAACAAGCATGCTGAGTATTTTTAGCATTTTTCAGAACTCTGTTGGAAGGCAGCGCGATGGAGGCATGAAAAACATAACAGTTGTTACATGAATCAACTTGAAAATTTAATTCTGAGACAACTCAAAGCCAGATTGGGTGGCATTGCCTAGTGGCAAGTAAGCTTTTTAAGTTGCACAGAACTACTTCTTGGTAAGTGATTTTCAGGCAAGGCAAAAGCAGGCAAGCATTTTTGAATCCCTTTGTATAAACAGAGGAGCAATGACAACTTCTTGGAGTAGAGTTTTTAGTGCCAGGTCAAGATGCTGTTGTTATCGTAGTGCTTTGGTGATAGGTTATAAGTTTTCCTTCCTCTGTTAACAATAACAGGGTGCTTATATACTGCCCTTCTGGACAGATTAGTGCCACACTAATAGCTGGGGCTGCCAGCTCCAAGTTAGGAAATTCCTAGAGATCTGGGGGGTGAGAAATCTGGAGAAAGTGGGGTTTGGGGAGGGAAAGGACCTTTGGCATGGCATAATTCCATAGAGTCCACCCCCCAAAATAGACATTTTCTCCAGGTGAACCGATCTCTGTGGCCTGGAGACCAGTTGTAATTCCAGGAGATCTCCAGCCACTACCTGGAGGCTGGCACCCCTACTAATAGCAGTGAAAAACAATCAGTGTTATTGTTATCCCCACAATACAGCTGGGGAGCTGGGGCTGAGAGGAGTGGCTGACCCAAGGCCATCTCCAGAGTTTGTGGCGGTAGTGGGAGTTGAACCAGCTGAATGCTGATTCGCAGCCCAGCTACTTAACCAGCTTCCATCTTCTGTTTTTGTTTGAATGTTACAGTTATGTTGTCTTGCTCTGAGCTGTTCAAATTGAGCATGGATCGTATTTTATTGGATTTTCATTGTGAGCATTCTGGAAAACCTTCAATATGAGCTAGCACAAGAATCAGATAAAATAGAATTCTAGGGGTGGGGGTAGGAAGAGTAACTTTTAGACGTGACTTTTAAAAGATGGTTGTGTGGACTTTCTGGCACGGTCGAAACTTAACGCTCAGCTTTTACATTAAGAGCATCACAAGGCGCTCTTTCATTGCTGTTTTTGATGTATGTTGCTTGTTCTGAGAAAGATCACTGAAAATATCCGGGGTGTGAACCTATCTGCTTTCCCCAGTTAAGGGAGGAATAGCTCTCTTTTTTGGCTTTTAACAATTGGAGGTTTTAACACAGAAGTCTCTTCTTTCCTAACACATCCCTCCCTAAACTTACAAACTGGAGTAGTGATTCTTCTCTGGGGCCATACAGATTGAGGTGCATTCTACTAGTCTATGGAGGAGTGGGGGGGGGGTCTGGATTTTAGGCAGCTCTTTCCCCCATTTACACTTACGGCTTCTGACAGGCAATCATAGATGTGCTCTGTCTTCAGGATTTTGTAAATTGTTTTGTAGAATTATTGTGAGACGTGAACTGTATATTGAATTATCACTTAATGTATTGTATGCCCCTTGCACTTTATCAGTATAATGATATATTTTTGAATTTTGTGAATTAATTGCCTCTGCACGGTGCACTTTAAGAATTATACTGTTAGAGCCCTGCAGGAGATCTTTGATCTTTTTTCTGACAGGCAGTGGCAGAGAGATGTTTTGGACCCAGAAAATAGGACTAAAACCTAATACAAAGGTGGACAGTTCTCAGGCGCGAGAGTCTTGGTTGGAGGTATGCCTGAGATATCTCCGTTGTGTGCATTTAGCACACGCATACATAATTAAGATAATTTTCCCTTGTCCAGAGCTTTGGTTTTACTTACTGATTTACTTACTTATTTACTTCATTTCAGGGTTTTTTTTCTGGGAAAAGAGATGGTGGAACTCAGTGGTGGAACTCAGGACCGCACAATGACATCATTTTGGGTCAGCTGGAAAAGGAGGGGGTTAAAGTTTAAATCGTCCTCGGCGAAAATGGTCACATGGTCGGTGGCCCGCCCCCGATCTCCAGACAGAGGGGAGTTGAGATTGCCCTCCGCGCCAGGCGCGGAGGGCAATCTCAACTCCCCTCTGTCTGGAGATCAGGGGGCGGGGCCAACAGCCATGTGACCATTTTCAAGAGGTGCTGGAACTCCGTTCCCCCGCGTTCCCACTGAAAAAAAGCCCTGCTTCATTTATAAACATTTCTCCTCGGTGGGGACCAAAGCAGCTTACATTGTTTTTCTCTCCTCCATTTTATCTTCACAATAGCCCTCCGAGGTAGGCCGGGTGAAGAATATGTGACTGGCCTGAGATCACCCAGCAAGTTTCCGTGGCAGAGTAGAGAGTCCAGCCTGGTGTTCCTGGTCCTAGTCTGACACTGTGACCGCCACGCCATGCTGGCTTTTAATTTTGTTTCATGGGGAGCATTCAATGATGGTGTTGTATACGTGGTGGGTGGTAATGGGTAACTAGATATTTGTCTTGCAGATTCCTGAGCAGCAGTCATGAAAAGCCTCCTGATACAAGGGTTTTGCTGCAGATCTATGTAAACAGAGTATGCTAAAATGTGGAGAGCAGGGTTCTTGAGTGCCGTTTGCTAGCCGTTCGGACGGACCTCCAAAATGATAGTTTTGAAGGGTCATCGTGAACAAGTTGCCAGTGCTGATTTTCCCGTTCTCCACCGCTTGTAGATGACATTCCTCTGGGAGTCTTCTGCAGTGAATCCATATTGAACAAGTGGAATTTGAGATTAGCTGCCCCAAATCAGAGATTGTGTTTTGAAATAGGTTTCTGATTCTGGTTTGGGGGTGCGGGGAGCATAGCTTGAAGGGTGGTATAGGGAGAGGAAACCGTGTCTTCCGCTTCCCTTGGCTGTTGCCCCCAATCCCCCTTTCTTACCTGTTCATACCGAGTGCATAGTAGGGAGAAACGTAGGGAATGCAAAACAGCCGATCTTGGAGGATTTAGTTACTTGTTTGAAAGAAAAAACAGCGCTGAGAGCACCGCCGAACAGGATTTGGCTGGGATGTATTATCTGTTGGAGAATTCCAGCCTTTATACCTTGTTAACAAGAACAATTGATTTTTATTTTTATTTTTTTAGCGGTAGAGCAAAACAAGGCAATGAGAGTTTAAGGGCTTTATGAGTTTTGCACACGGGGGGAATTTTTTTTCCCTCAGGAGAGAAGGGGGGAGTGCATCGCTCAGATCTGAGAATTGTTGATGTGTAAATCTGTCCAAGCAGTGTGGTCTGAAGGCAGGTATCGAGTAGGCTCTGTTTATCAATGGATAAGGCAGGTATCGAGTAGGCCCTGTTTATCAAAGCTTGGCTCCCAACTGGCACCAGAGCTTGAAAGATCCCTGGGGCTTAAAAAACAGCACCTGACATTTCTTCTGTTATGGTACCCCCGCCACATTTTTTACTCTGGAATTGATATCCAGAACAGTGAGAGAGGAGATGTCCCTTGAAAAATGATGCAGGATTGGTTTAAAAGTAAAGCCAAGCTGAGCTACAGTCTTGAAAGAGTTCTGCCTTTGGGACAGTAGTTTAAGCAGACAAGATTTTTTATGGTGGACTTTCCCATTTTGGTGCATTGGTTATTGTGTGTGAGTTCTGTTTAGTGTGTCCTTCTGATAAGTTTTATTGCTGTTTGGAATCGTATCTTGAGTTTTAGTTCTGTACTCGTCCCTGAGAACTATTACCGAGCTATAAATTTTCTAAAACAAATGAGATTCCAGTTTGCTTAAGGACCTAATAACAACCTTAGAGAGCTCAAAAGTCTGTCTGGGCTAGCATCGCGTTTCTCATGATGGTCAGTCAATGCCCTAAAAGACCTGCAAGCAGCACATTCCTTAAAGAGGAACATTTTCCTTGGGTTTGTGTTACTTAAATGTTTTTGCTGCACTGCTCTTGAAGAGCTTCTGCACACATGGGTCTCCCCGTTCCATGCAACAAACCACGGTATGCCTGTGTGCCGTTTGCACTGGAGTGGATTGGAAAACTAGGGAGTGCACTGGAGACCCTAAACCTGCAAAAGACGGGCGTGTAGAGCCTCTACACAGACAGGGTTAGGGAACAAATCAGTCTGTGGGCTTCTTTTAGTGTCTTGTTAATAAAGGAAAGTGTCTTCTGAACTGCATTCAAAATAACAGGCAAGTCTCTAGCTCTCATGGCCTCTGCACTATTTATTAAAAATGCAATGATAAAACAAGGCAACCCTTGCCAACAGAAGCCCAAATTTACAGTGTCTCTTTGGCTTCTGCAATTTGTCAAGGGCTGACTCATAATTTTTCACATTTGCGACAGGCGAGCTTTCCTGAATATAAATGTTGTCAAACAAATGCCAGGCCATCCACCAATTGCTGGCTTCCATCTGCCATGTCAATGGGAATGCTATGCAAATTGTGTTAATTACACGCTGCTGAAAATGTGCAAATCAGCTGTGCTTGTTGGCTAGCATAATACAGTCCCCCCCCCCCCCTTTGTGGACCTTGGTGGCACGTTAACCCCAACCTGGATACCCTTCTGGGAATCCTCTAGTGATGAATTTCTGGTACACGTGTTGTTGCAAGAGGCAAAGCTTTCTTTTGAGAATCTGCATAGTATTTCTTGTGCCTTTTTCATTTCGTTTTGTTTCCGGGCATCTCCTAAGCCTGCTGTTTAAATTTTGGGACTGCTCTCCCCTGGCTTTCCAATTTCATGGAACCATGAGCAGGAAGGACCAAAAAAACCATCCCTGCGGCAGCCGTGATACCATTTAAGAGCCCTGCTGGATCAGACCTCTCCAGCGTTCTCTGCTTCAGCAGCTCAGGGCATGCTTTGGGAAACGTACAGTCAGAGCATGCAATGGACACAGTGTCCCTCTTTTCACTGGTCCCCAGAGAAGGGCTACCTGGTTTCATTTCATGCTCATGATAAATAGGCAGGGTTTAAGATTCTCTTTGTTGCAAAGCAGCTACAACTAGGAGAAAGAGGTTAGAATGCCCCCCTTCCCACCCAGATCCAGGTAATGATACTTTCTTCATATGTTGGTCAGCTGTTTATTCCGCCCTTTCTTCAAGGAGCTCGGGGTGGGGGGGATACATAGTTCTCCCTTGTCTCCTTTGGGGAGGGATTGCGGCTCCATTGAAGAGCATCAAATGCTGTGCATGCAGAAGGTCCTAGGTTCAATCCCCGGCATCTCCAGTTCAAAACGTCCACTTTAGGGGCTGTGGGAAGGACCTCCACCTGAGACCCTGGAGGCCTCATTGCCAGTCAGAGTATATAGAACTGCTGCCCCTGAGAGACCAAAACTGTGACTCAGTCCAAGGTGGCTTTCCATATTGATTATCACAATGATACTGTCATGGAGGCTAGGCTGCAAGTGAATGACCAGGGAAAGATCCAGAGGAGTTAGCCATGTTAGTCTGTAGTAGCAAAATCGAAAAGAGTCCAGTAGCACCTTGAAGACAAACCAACTTTACTGTAGCATAACCTTTTGAGAATCACAGTTCTCGAAAGCTCCCGCTTTCTGACGAAGAGAGCTGTGATTCTCGAAAGCTTATGCCACAGTAAAGTTGGTTAGTCTTCAAGGTGGTACGGGACTCTTTTCGGTTTTGACCAGGGAACGTTACCCAGTGAGCTTTGTGACAGGGTTTTTGAACCGTGGTCTCTCCAGTCCGATACTTTAACCACCACCCCATGCTGGTGCTCTCTTAGATGATGGTGGACCCCCACCTCTTCCATCCGACAAAAACTCTGTCAAAGGAGATCAGGCTGAGTGATAATGACGGGCCTGAAGTCACTCAATTAGGATTGTGGCCCAACAGGCATCGGAACCCAGGTCTTCCATGGTTCTTTTTCATTGCTATAAAAAGGGAGCTTTCTGTGATATTCCTGTGATCGTCTTTAGCCTCCTCCTTCCCCACTTGCTGTGCAGTGCCAGATCCAACTCTGCAGTCTTGAAGGACTCATAATAGGGAAGTTGCCGGAAGGACAGTGCTCTGTTTTCTGAAACGGGAGGAAGTCTCACCGCAGCCGGTTGACAGAAAATACTTTGGGAGGGCTTGCAGGTTCCAGGAAATCGTCCCACCTCCAGGAATGCTGAAGTGAAAACACTGGGTACCTCTTTGGTGTTATTCTTAGTTTCTTGTTTTCTGAGTTCCTGCAGCAGGAAACGTAACACGGAGGCCACAGGAAAACAGTTTGCTTTAAATCTCTGACGCGTGTGGGCTTCTGTTCATCATGGGCGTGGGTAGGGTTTTCTGCACATTTGAAACTCAAAGCAGAAGGAGCCCGTGGCTTGTATGAATACTTGACTCGTGGGAGGAGGGTGGCGCAGGAGCTGAGAGCTTATGAGCAGTCCCAATTCCTCTTCTGTGGCCTTGGAAATTCCAGGTTCTCATTTTCCCAAATCACCTACTGATGTAGCTGTTGTGACCCCCCACCCCACCCCAGGCAGAACCAGGAGTGGATTCCTTATCCAAGGAAAACTGGAGCAAACCAGAGACCCTCCTGGGGGATGATCAAGTTTCATAGTGCCAGATTCCACCAGTCCCCTCCCAGGTTCTCTCCCCACCATGCAGGAGTAGCAGAGGTGGCAAGCCCACAAGGAGGCAGCTCAACAGTGGAGAAGCATCAGGCTAGCGACCCGTATTCCAGCTACTGAACCAGATCACTGCATGAGATCCTATAGCGGGGCTTCTCCCAATGAACCCTGGGCTAAGGAGAGAACTTTGCTCATTCTGTTTCACGTGGCCGGTACACTTCTGCGGTAACGGTGCTCCTGGACCGAACTGTGCCCAGAGCTCAGAACCCCTTGGTTGACCAGATCCTGCTCCCAGTTATCCTTGTTCCTGAGGAGTCTGGAGACTGTTTTAAGCCCTGCAGTCAATGAGAGAATGGTGGCGTTGGAACTAACTTGGGAAAGCTCTTGAGGTTTTGGGATGCTGTGTGTCTATTAATACTCATCTCTGTGGCTGTTGACGATGTTTGCATACAAATTCAGAAATCTTACCATATGGACACTACCTGAGGGTCAGGTCAGCTGAATTGCAAGGACAGCCTTGATCACTAAGCCGCTGGAAACTGCAAGTTTTACTTTGGGTTCAAGAGAGGCTTTGCCTAGTTGGGAAACTTAAGCATCAGAAAAATAGCCTGTACTTGGAAAACGCAGTCTGTTGTCCTTGATCTTTTTGACAAATGAAACCAGGCCTTTTTTTCTGGGAAAAGAGGTGGTGGAACTCAGTGGGTTGCCCTTGGAGAAAATGGTCACATGGCTGGTAGCCCCACCCCCTGATCTCCAGACAGAGGGGAGTTGAGATTGCCCTCCGCACATGGCGCGGAGGGCAATCTAAACTCCCCTCTCTCTGGAGATCAGGGGGTGGGGCCACCGGCCATGTGGCCATTTTCAAGAGGTGCCGGAACTCCGTTCCACTGCGTTCCAGCTGAAAAAAGCCCTGAATAAAACCATAGTGTGCACCCTCTTTCCATTCTTTCCTTCCATCTTATTATTAATAATAACAACAGCAACAACAACATTCAATTTTATGCACCACCCTTCAGGACAACTTAAGGCCCACTCAGAGCGGTTTACAAAGTATGTTGTTATTATCCCCACAACAAACACCTTGTGAGGTGGGTGGGGCTGAGAGAGCTCCAGAGAGCTGTGACTAGCCCAAGGTCACCCAGCTGGCTTCAAGTGGAGGAGTGGGGAATCAAACCTGGCTCTCCAGATTAGAGTCCCACACTCTTAGCCACTACGCCAAACTGGCTCTCTTAGGGCCAAACTACAAGTGACAAATGACAGGTTGGACACTTGTCAGCTTCCCTCAAGTTTTGATGGGAAATGTAGGCAGCTTGGCGAAATGTTGGATAACTGACAGTTGAAACGTCCATTGGACAGCAGTCGGAGAGCCAAGCTGCAAGACCAGGACGCCTACATTTCCCATCCAAACTTGAGGGAAGCTGACAAGCGTCCAACCTGTGTCATTCATCACTTGTAGCTTGGCCCTTAGGGTGCAACACATGTCCGTAAGATGGCTTGTATGGATTTCAGAAAATAAGGGGCATTTGACGCAGGCCTTCCCAGGCCAGTTGCAGCTTGCAAAATGCAACCGTAAGGTACATTATCCTGAAGTTACCCTGAGAGGAGCAGGCAATACTCCATTCTGGCCACCATTGATGTGAGAGGTGCCAAAGCAATAGATGCTGAGAGGCAAACCCACTGACAAGCTCTTGTGTGGTTGTGCTCAGCACTCTGTGGCTTTCCAGTGTGGGGCGGACCTGTTTGGCTGCATGCAAGCTAGGCTGAGGATGCTACCAGGCCTGGGTCCCTCCACAACCAGGGAGGACCACCCAGGGGTTTTCCTGCTGTTTCTTTGCAGACAGCAGGCAGGGTGCACTGGGCAATGTCCTTACAACTAGGACAACTGCATCCCAAGGGTTTGAAATAATTGGGCAGCTGGAGATGGGAGAGGAAGGAGGAGATGTGGGAATACAATGACAAGGAGAATGACGAGGGGTACATCCGTGCCAGGAAACAGGCTACATGGGGCAATCTCAAGCACACGGCTGGTCCCAATCGGCCACGCTTGAGGCAGGGAAGCTTAGAGCTATCGCTAGCTCTGATTAGAACCAGAATTCCCTTTTTGTCTTCCCCTCCCTCCAACGAATCCAATTAAAACTCCTTTCTTATGGTTCTGGGGACACAGTTCATCCACACACCCTGGAGCTGTTGGCAGGACACAGAACTGTAGTTTGACGATGCCGCGCTGCCCAGCGAACCTTACGGCAGTGCTGCTGCCTGAACAGTTCAGTCACTTGCTGAAACTGGGCCGTAGGCAACTGTCTAGGTTCTCCTTTCCTTTCGGGGGTGATGGGTGGGTGTGTATTGGGGAGGGGACAGTCTGGCAAAGTAAGGTGGAACAGCATCCAACCCTTTCCTTCGGATATCTGAACTCAATTCGGCCTGGTGGTTTTGTTTGCCTGTAAGAAATGTTTTTTTTCCATTTGGGTGTGGGATTGGCAACCGGCAGACCATAGGCTAAATCTGTCCACTAAAGGGTTTGAGCCCTTCCTTGTCAACCCTTTCCCTCCATCCCTGCTGAAAAAACTACAGAGGGAAGCAGATTAGAGCAGAGGGAGAGATTTTTGTTTCTATTGGAAATATTTGTTCGGCTCAGTGCTGTTTTAGCTCCTAAAAATTTGATGCTGGCTTCTAGGAACGTGGAATCCTCCTCCAACCGTGGCTCTTTTTCTTCACAGCGGAATGAGTAAGTGGCGGGTGGGGAGCCGAACAGCAGTAGCTTAATTGTCCCTGGGAGCAGTGTCTCCTGGATGGGTTCACAGAAGAGAAAATAGCCTGCTGTTTGAGGGAGCCAATCCACCAGGTGAAAAGAGCAACTCCGAACGGGAAGGGGCAATTTGTTGCCCAACTGGCGAGGCAGAAAGCCAGCTCAGAAAGTAGGTAGGAGTTCTCGTTTCAGACGTAAACCTGAGATTCTTGTAGGCAATTCCCTGAATCTTAGCTTCAGACACACTGCCCACCTCACCCCGCCCTAGCAGCAATATAGAGGCAATAATGCTGGCAGACTCTTTTTGCAAGGGGTGATGCACATGAAGCACGGCGAGCATTTTAAAAGGAATCTGCACGAATGCTCAGATTTGTTAACCCAGCAACACAGGCCTCTTTGTCTCCGCCTGCCCTCGCTGTGTGTAGTAATGGCCTTTTTCTTCCTTGCAGCCACACCCACTCTTCTGGTTCTATGGCCACTGTGCGGGAATGGTCCTGCACGCGCTGCACGTTCCTGAACCCCGTGGGCCAGCGCCAGTGCTCCATCTGTGAGGCCCCCCGCCAGAAGCCTGACCTCAACCACATCTTGCGCCTCAGCGTGGAGGAGCAGAAATGGGCCTGCGCCCGCTGCACATTCCGGAACTACCTGGGCAAAGAGACCTGCGAGGTGTGTGGCTTCACCCCGGAGCCAGGCCCCGGGGGCTCCCCGCTGCCCGTTATCAACGGAGTCTTGCCCAAGCCCACTATCTTGGCGGAGCCCAAGGGGACATGTAAGGAGGAGATTTCCAAAGCGGAAAGTGGCAGCGAGGACTCTGGGGGAAAGAGCCCAGAGGAGGCGGCCCTGGAGGATGGCTGGGCTTGCCAGCGCTGCACCCTCCACAACACCCCTGTGGCCAGCTCCTGCTCTGCCTGTGGGGGGCCCCGCAAGCTCTCGCTGCCCAAGATCCCTCCAGAGGCGCTGGTCGTCCCTGAAGTCATCGCTCCAGCTGGCTTCCACATAACTCCCACCGCCCCTCAGCCCAGCTCCGCTATGGAGACCACAGAGAGCCATCCCATTGCCAACCCGGGTGCCACCGCCCTAGAGCAGGACAGCCAGAAGATGCCAAGCTTTAGCCTTTTCTCCCCTGGCCTCCAAAACAACCCTGTTCCCCGCAGCCGCCGAGAGGTGCCCCCACAGTTGCAACCACCAGCCCCCGATACCTCCCAGCCCGCCTCCCCACCCGCGCCCGTGCAGAAGGCCATCCGCTTCCAAGAGCTGATGGCGACCAAGCGGCTAAGCGCGCTGGAGGAAGAAATGGACGTGAGCCCCTCGCACTGGAAATGCAACTCCTGCTCCCTTCTCAACGCATCAGGGACCAGCACATGTGGCGCCTGTAACAACCAGAAGGGCAGCGACACCATTGACCTGACCGGGGACACTGTGCGCTTCACTCCCTGCGGCCCATCCAGCCCTGACTTCACCACCTGGTCATGTTCGAAATGCACCTTGAAGAACCCCACTGCCTCTCAGAAGTGCAAGGTGTGTGGCTCCTCAAAGCTTCACGGCTTCCAAGAACACGAGCTGGCCACCAAGTGCCCAGAGTGCGGCTCAGACAAGGGTACCTGCCCAGCATGCAGCTCCAAAGCCCCTTCGGCACGCAAAGTGGCCCGCCTCTTCCCCTTGCAGCTGCCAGCGACCCCGGAGACACTCAGCCAGTGGCCCTGCCCAGCCTGCACCCTGCTGAATGAGCTCAAGGCCAAGCACTGTGTTGCCTGCCACACACCCCAGGGCTACATGGCGCAACACAAGGGTGCCAAGCTGCTCAGACGCCGCGAGAGCATGCACGTGGAGAAGCGGCGTCAGACCGATGAGGGCGAGGCCAAGGCACTCTGGGAAAATATTGTCTCCTTCTGTCAAGAGGTGAGTTCCTGGCACTTGGGGTTGTGTGTGTTAAGATGGCATGATTTTTTAAAAATGCAAGTTTCTAGTCCATATTGCTGCAAGGCTAGGCAGGGAAATGGACCAGCAGTGCTACTGATATTGTAGAAGTCAGATAGATGGCAGGGAGGGGCTGCACAAAAGTCATTGTTGGCCAAGGGTGGTCCATCCCTCCCCCAGGACTCATAAGAGCAGACTTCATTACGCAAAGCACATTATGCAAATCTGCTGGTTTTCCATGATGTCCTCTGGTTGCAGGATTTGCCTTTTTAAGTGTTGCGCTCGCTTAGTGAGATTTGCTTGATTATGACTTCCCCTGTTGCTGTGGTCACAAATGTACACTGTGCTCTCCTTGCAAACATTTGAGTTTGGCGTAGAAATGTCGCAGCCTCTTGCTGCCTTTTGACCTCACCATTTACGGGTTTTTTCTTCTCCGCCTGTGTGTGTGCATACATGTATCTGCCAACCAAGGATGCTCTTCATGCATCTGATGAAGTAGTCTCAATGTCACGAAAGCTTGGCTTCTACCATAATAAATAGGTTTAGTCTTTAAAGTGCTACAAGATTCTTTCTGGAGTTTGCTGTAAGAGCCCCAACACAGCGACTCTTCTAGTTTTATAGTAACAGTGAAGAGGCCAAGCTCTGTAGCGGGAGGCCCCCCATTCAACATTCAAACATTGCCTCTGCAAGGAAATCACTCGGTGGCCTTAGGCAACCCACCAGTCTTCTGGTATCAGCCCTCCACCTGCAGTATTGAGGAGATAGTAACAGATCAACCAGCCCCTGTAGCTTGTAATGCTGTTGAATTAAAATGTTGCACTCTGACCAGAGAGCAGAACTGTTGCCAGGTGGTTGTACAGTTGCACAAATCATCTGTCTTGGAGTCCTTTTGAACTCAAGACTCTGGCGATGTGAGGGTCATAAGCGCAACTTCTGTGGCCCCATTAACATCACCCAACTGAGTTGATTGGCGTAGCAATCAATTCTGGTCTTGATTGCTTCTGCAGGTCTGTTGGGAAATCTCAGTGTTCTAGGAAATCCATGTTAACAGGAAGTGTCCCAAAGAATACCGGTTGTGTGGGGTGGGGACGGACAAGGAGACCCTCGTCCCCAGCTATATCCTTTCCCAGACATTTGGTTTTAGCCACTGTGGGAAACTCAGTGCTGGATTAGATGGACCTTTGTCTGATCTTAATAGATTTTTATCTCCAATTCCAAAGAGCTCAGGACAACATACGTGGTTCTCTTTCTTGCTCCCTCTCTTCTTTATCGTCATGACACCCCTGGAAGATAGTCTAACCTGTGTGATGGAGACTGGCCTGAGGGCACCCAGTGAGCTTCCACACACAATCTGGTTTGAACTGGGAACTTCCTTCCTTCCTTCCTTTCACATTTTTTGCCACCTCTACAGGTAGCCTGTCAGAGGCAGCTTGCAAATTTAAAACAATAGATCATCGAGCTGTTTAGATGAACAGTTTTTGAACTAAATGTCTTCTGCTACACCACACTGGTTCGTTTGTGTTTTTCCTTAATTATCTGAGCTCATTTAAGGAACCTTGTGTACCATCTTTGTTTATTGCACATTTCTCCTTGGACGTTCATTTATAGAAAATGAACACTGCAGGTCCCCTTCTATGCTTCTTGTCTCTCTTTTGCTTTTCCAGTGCTGTGCTATTGCATTTCAGAGGAGAAAGGGGGGTAAGAAAGCGTGGCGTGCTCCCCAAAAGTGCTTTCTTCCCCCACTTCCAGTTAAGCAAAGTAATCAGTTTCTTTTGTGCTCTTGCGACCTTAGAACTGGAGAGGTCTTAATGCAAGGGGCGGTGGACATCCCTCCCCATCTTTATGGGAAAAGCTCCCTCTGGCAGGGCCCTGGGGATCGATGCTCACCAAGACCAAAGCAGACATTTCTCTTCCCTTCCCCCTTCCCTTATCCCCCACTAAGGACCTGATCCTATAGGTTCAATCAGGGCTTTTTTTCTGGGAAAAGAGGTGGTGGAACTCAAGACCCCACAATGACATCACTTTGGGTCAGCTGGAACAAGCGGGGAGTTTTTTAACATTTAAATCACCCTCGGCGAAAATGGTCACATGGCCGGTGGCCCCAACCCCTGATCTCCAGGCAGAGGGGAGTTTAGATTTCCCTCCACACTGCACCATGCGGAGGGTGATCTAATCTGGAGACCAGGGGGCGGGGCCACCAGCCATGTGACCATTTTCAAGAGGTGCTGGAACTCCGTTCCACCGCGCTCCAGCTGAAAAAAAGCCCTAGGTCCAATATGGCATAATGTCGGTACAAATGTTGAGCCAAGGTATCTGTAATTAGCACTCTATAATTAGCAGAGGAAGGTGCCCTGTTGGTCCCTTTTGGCATTCTGCAGAAAAGGGCGCTCCCGGGGGGTAACAAACCATGAGTAACAAACCAGGCGCAATGGCATTAATTACCGAGCGCGGTTTGATTTCATTGCTGGCCTGCAGTGATTAAAGTCCGAAGCCAAATCAAGCCGATCTCGTAAATGAAAGTTAACCCTTCTGGACTCCAGAGGCAGTGTGGTGCAGTGCCAGCAGGCTGCCTTCTTACAAGGCACTGTTACGCCTCGCTAAGCAGAAGAGGTCCTGTATGTTGGGGGGCATTCTCTTCCAGGACCTTCTCCAAACCCCAGTTCCCACAGGACCCCAAGGTCTCTTTCGAGACTGGAAGAGATTGGAAGGGTTCAAGCCACATCGCTGGCGGGAAGAAGGGATGGCCGTCATGCAGCTGAAGTTCGTGTGCTCTTAGGTACACAATGAACGCTAAGGACAGCCCAATGGGAGAGGAACTCTTTGTGGGGGGGGGGGGATGGCGTTCCAGGAAAATGCCAGAGGGGGGAGTTTGAAGGACTGCTGCTGCCTGGGCATTAAAGTACAGGCAGACACCAGAAGGGTAGGGGCAATCCGTGTATGTTTGTTATGGAGCAAGCCCCAAGGGGGGAACTTACTCCTGGGTAAGTTTGCAGAAAGTTCCTCCGTGCATCGACACAGCAGCTGGTCCCTTTGTGCGTCAGCGAAGCAGGAGGCCATCAGCAGACCAGCATTGCAGCCTTACAGAGAGAGAGGGTCGCTGCTTCTTTGGAAGCTCAGTACAAATGATAGAATTAACAAGAAACAGGATTGTCTTTGCCCGGGGTTCTTTGGTGTTTCGTCCGGCGCCAGCACCAGCCTTCGGAACCCGCCCCCCCTCCAATGCTCCCCACCCCAACAGCTCCGTGCTGGGGTACTCACCCAGCTGCAGAAGAGCCCCGGGGGACAAGGAAGGCTGCAGCAGCCTGCAGCAGCAACAACCGAGCCAGCAGGAAGGCAGGGGAGGCCTCCATAGCAAGCAGCCAGGCAGGCTCGACTGGCACGGAAGCCGAAGCAAAGGGCGGTGTCCACTGGTTCCTAGACACCGCCATGTTCACAGCCCAGAGGCAGCCAGGAGCCCCAGAACAGAGGAAGGCTGCCACAGCCATCAGCCCAGCAGCAGCCAGGGGTCCGCTCCAAGGCAGGAAGGCCTGGGCCATCTCCCGCTGCAGTAGGAGAGCTGACATCCCTACTTCGACCTGTAGTGGGAATATGGATTAAATCACAATCTACTCTAGCTGTAAACATATATTCTAGCGCTGTATCTGAAGAAGTGATCTGTGGCTCACGAAAGCTCCTCCCCTACCACAAATGTTGTTAGTCTTACAGGTGTTCCTGGCCTCGTGTTCTTTTCTACTGCTACAAACAGCCTAACATGGCTACCCATCTACATATATTCTAGTGAACTTTGTATAAACTTCGGTGTTGTTTGTCAGCAGGTTGTGTGCTACACAGTTGTTCCTTTTATCTTTTGACAACCAATTAAAAGTAATCGGACAGTGGTCGATGAATGATTCTTTAATGACTAGAACGGACCAGTAACAATCTGCTCACTTAACTTTTTGTCGGCTTTTAAAGATTTATGAAGTTTATCATGCACTTGCATCATAGTATCCCATTTGGCTTTGGTAGAATGTCGCATGATTGAAAATCTGAAGAATCGGCTAAATCTAAGACCAATCATATCTTCATATTATTGTCACATGTGAAGGATCTTAATGATGTCTTTACGGATAGCTATATCAATTAGTATAAAAGATGTCGCCCAGATAAGAGATTAGGATTTTGATGAAGAAAATCTCATGAAGAAGATAATAGGTGAGAAATATTTGTATCTGTGTGTTTATTGAGCATCCAGTGCATTTCATAGTAGACTTGAGTATGATCTGATTTTTAAAATCATTACTAGTGTTGAGAGATGTTTAGTTTTTATTGCATGAATATGTTCGACGATTAGTGGTTTTGTTTTAATAAGCCTTTAGATTTTAGTATCTAGCTTAATTTAAAAAGTTAGAGTTTATTTTAATAAAGATTAAAGATTCAAATCTATAAGGAAGTCTCTGTGTGTCTTAGCAGAAAGAACTAACAAAAGGAATCCACAAAAAATTGTACTAAGAGGCAGTTTCACTACAAGAGAAAATATATGCTTCTAGCTCTCATTTGAGTTTCGGATATCACCAGATTTTGAAAAATATAAAGCTAAAGAACTGGACAGTCTTAGAGCTTTAATGAGGCGCAGATAATACATTCCGTCACAGCCCAGTCATTTTTCTCTCAGCCTACCTTATAGGGTAGTTGTGAAGATAAAATGGAGAAGGGGGGAATTACATATGATTCATTGTCCATCTTCCTGTGCAGTCCAACGTGGGATTGTGCATGTGCAGGCCTGCCGAACAGCGAGGTTTTACAGCTTTAAATCCACTAGGGGCGCATGTCTTCCCAGAGCACCTGCGCAGTGTTTTTCTCCCCAAAACTGAGCAACGATGCTCCCTCACCCTCAGGTGCAGAATTTTAGTTTCCTTGACTCAGGAGTTGCATTTTTTTCTCCTAGCACAAACAATACACATTCCCGATGTTCGTTTAGGCAGTCGACAGAACCAAACAATTTTAAAAGTTTTTTTTCTGGAACGTACCCGTTCGGCCCACGATTGGGAGGTGTATTTATTTATTTTATTTATTTATTTTGCGTCATTTATAGTCCGCCTTTCTCCCTGAGACTCGAGGCGGATTACACAGTATGAGGTTAATACAATCAGTATCAAGTAAGTACATTTCAATACAATACCATAAGGTAAAGATATACACGTTTAAAGACATAGCATTAGCAAGGATCCAAGACATAGCAGAGATACCGAAGCAAAACATAATCA
Source organism: Eublepharis macularius (assembly GCF_028583425.1). Classification (NCBI taxonomy): domain Eukaryota; kingdom Metazoa; phylum Chordata; class Lepidosauria; order Squamata; family Eublepharidae; genus Eublepharis; species Eublepharis macularius. Next base: position 14,366,495 of record NC_072801.1, read on the forward strand.
ATTCTAGGACTAACATTAGACAGCATGGAGCGATGGTTGTACATAGGAGTACATATTTAAAGCAGCAGATAATATACGAGGCAAAAATGGTGATGAAGTCTATGATCCCCAACTTGTCAGTGAAGCACCTGAGACCCCATCCCTACAATGCAGCCCTCCCATTTGAGTAAAATGTCGAAGCATTAAAAAAAAAAAAAACCAGCCCTGCAGATAGAAAACCAGAATTTCAGAGCAAGATTTGAGTGGCATCCTCCCCCCCCCCCATCCCCAGCATGCTAATTACTGTTGGCAGGGAGTGCTTTCATAGGGAGGGGGATTTTCAAGCATTAGGTTTCTCCGCCTGGAACCTTGACGCCCAGCAGTCCCTGGAGAAGCTGCATCGCTTCATTCTACTGATTTGTATCAACCAGCCGTCTGATGCAGAACTTGAATAGCTGGGCAAGTGCTGCCTGTCTCAGCTTAAGCGTTCCAAGTGAGGGGCAGCCTGTGTGACTTGCCTGCAGCCCTTAGTGCTGCTCTGGCCTCGTTAGAGATCCGGAATATGCTGACTGGGCGCAAGCGCTCCCAGCCACGCTCCAAGGTTCCTGCCGAAAGCCTCTCCTTTGGCGTAAAGCTGATTACCCACCGCAGTGGCGCTGTGATGCTGATGCCTTCCCCCCCCCCTTGATGTTCACAGAACAAGGTCAACTTCGTGGATGACAGTTTCCCACCTGGGCCCAAGTCGGTCGGCTTCCCTGAAGGGGACAGCGTCCAGCAGCGGGTCAAGCAGTGGCTGAGGCCTCATGAAATCAATTGCAGCATCTTCAAGGACCGTTCGGTCAAGTGGTCCGTCTTCCGGACGCCCCGGCCCTCTGACATCCTGCAAGGACTCTTAGGGAACTGCTGGTAAGGAGCCGTCGCTGTTCAGATGCCCTGGTGCTCACTGAGGGGCTGGATGTGGCAGAGCTCTGTGACTGAGAGCCATTGTGTACGAGCAGCGAGTAGGTTCTCTGTAGCCGCTTCCCCTGGGCACACGCAGGCTAGTGGCAGCAGCAGCAGATCCCCTTGCTTTGTGTTCAGTCTGCCCCACGGATCTCCCAAGCATCGTGGCATCCTAAGGCTCCTCTGTCTCCCCCGGACACTTTTGAGGTCATGTTCTGCTGATCTCCTGAAATCTGGACTGCTCCATCTTCGAGAGCATCCCTGCGTCTTCGATGGTGCTCCCTTTTTCACCCATACCCACTTCCACACTTGCCTTTGGGCCATTCCTGAGTCACGTTTTTCTTTGCAGCCGAGACCTGGTCCTTAACCTCATGAAAACCCGCTCCAGATAACACCTCATATTAGTTCTCATACTGAACCTGAATTAAACGATTAATAGGATTAGAAAATGCTTGCATCTGTCCATTATTTTGGCTTCTGGCTGCCTGGCTTGGCGTTGCAGAAAGTTAAAGGGACAGTAAGGAGAGAGCAAGTCAACCAAGATGGAAATGACCTGGATTCTTTTCCTCTTATCCAAAAGCCGCTCAGGTCTGACCCCTCAAAGAGGATGGTGCTGATAGGGCCCGCCTTTCCAAAGCACACCATTTGCTTGGCAGGAAGTGATGGCTGGGCATTTCCCCCCAGCCCTGCTCTAAGTCCAGAAGTGAGTCAGGCTGTGAGGAAAAGGACCACTAAGAAGTGGCCTTGTGCCAAGTCAGACCATTTGAATCAGGGATGTCTGCTGGGGCTGGCAATGGCTGTCCCAATGTCTCCAGGCCGAGAAAGGTCTTTCCCACGACCTGCTACCTGGGGGCCCTTTCCCTGGAGATGCCAAGGATTCAGTGCAGTGCTGGAGATGAATGTCAGATGATGCACTCAGGAAAAGCTTGGTCGGTTCGCTTTTCCCCAAGGGCATCGTCTGGAATTAATCTCAGTAGTTACTATCCTGATGACTGTTTGGCTTCTGTTTAGGCAACTGTTGGAATTGCTTCCCACTGAAGCCAGTGAAAACAGTTGAAGATTCAAAAAAGAAAATGAACTTGTGATGTTCTTGAGCACTTTGCAGAGTGCTCGGGCTGCTGACTGTTGACATAGGCTGCCCCCTAGTGCATTTATTGGGTTTGCATGCTGCTGTGTCCACAGGACCTGTAATGTGCCTCTATCAGTCAGTAGAGCAAGTCTGTTAATGATAGGACGTTTTTGAAGTTTTTTATTCATAGGGTCGCCATAGGTCGGAGGAAACTTGATAGCACATAACACACACACACACACACACACCAGTAAATAAACCCGTGTTCTGAGGAGGTTTCCAGCCTGCGATCTCTGCTTGGCTGAGGTTCACTTTTAGACATGGCACTGAACCGTAATTTGTACTGACCACAGCTGAGAACCCAAACGATGTTTTGACTTTCCAAATAAGGAGGCAAGCCACACTTAGGGCTGCTAGCTTTCGTTTTGCATCTGCTCAGCACTTCCAGTACTGTGGCAGTGGAGTCTCCAAAGGCAGAAGAATGGCAGCACAATGGCTTTTCAATACAGATAATCCCACACAACCAGAGTTTGCAAGTCCGCTTCAAGCTGTGGTTTGCTAACTAATCGCTAACCATGATATGTCAGTTCAGACTTTGTGCAATGCCGTAATTCAGCAGCCTGCAAATAGCCTTTTTTGGCTACTTGCCTGGCATTGAGCGAGTTGAGTTTAAAGACAAAACATTTTATCCAGGCCTCCTCATGAATCAAATATTGTTTGATCCCTCACTTTTTCTCTGGCTTTGTATATTGATTTTGAGGTGGGGGTAGTAATTTCATGCTATCTCCTGTGTACGTGGTTGGGCTTATCTTTGATCTGCCTTTATTGGTCTGTGCTTCCAACTGCCTTTTAAAATTGCTGTCTATCGGTTTTTTGGTTCCGGTGCTGCTTCTGTGTCAGGTGATGTTGTAGCCTTCTTGTTTTTATGGGATTCTTGTTAGCCACCTTGTGGATCAATAAACAGGAGGGCGTAGGATATAAATGCTTTGAATGGAAGTTTCCTTAGCCCCTGCTTGGTAAGAATTGACTCTCTCTCTCTCTGCAGCAGCATCCAGATGTCATAGCAATCCTCTGATCGTGTTGTGCATGAATGTGGTTTGTTTGCCGTGCTCATGCATTCCCTCCTCATTCCCTTGAGTATGTGCCATGATAAAAAGCCTCTTGGTCTGGGAAGTCTTGAATCAAATTGCAGTTCACCATGACATCTGATTTCAGGAGCCTGGGGGAAACGGGGGTTTGTTTCCTCTCCACAAACGGGGATTCTAAACAGAGTGGCATAGAATTCCAGCTTGTGCCAGCATTCCGTCATCACAACAATTTGGAATTTGATAGAAGGCTTTCCAGATGAAGAATTTTTTTCAGACACGCCACACATAAGGGGAGTGGGGGAAGTGAGGCACAAGGGAACACAGCAAATGGGGGAAGAACTGAGGCGCGGTGGTGGAGCGTCTGTTTGGCATGCAGGAAGAGCCCCTGTTCAGTCTCCAGCTCCTCCAACTAAGAGACTCCCCCTGAGACCCCAGAGAGCTGCAGCCGGTGAGAGGAGTCAATGCTGACCTTGATAGACCTAGGCTGTCGCTCAGGGTAAGGTAGTTTCACGGGCTCATGAGGTATGTTATGGGAGGAGCTGTGACTCAGTGGCAGAGCATCTGTTTCACGTGCAGAAGGTCCCAGGTTTAGTTCCCGGTATGCCCAGTTAAAAAGGAGCAGGTAGTGGATGCTGTGAAGGGCCTCTGCCTGAGACCCTCAAGAGTTGCCGCCAGTCAAAGTCAACAAGACCAACCTTGATAGACCGCAGGTTTGTGCCTATCATGACTTCCCACTGCAGCTGCATGTCCATTTCCAACCCCAACAGGCTTGTGGCCTGTTGGGGTTGGCCATGGTTGGCCATGGCCATGGTTGGCCATTTCCAACCATGTCCAACCCCAACAGGCTTGTGGCCGGCCTGTAACTCTAGATGAGAAGGAGCCTAAGTTCAGGACCTGAGAACCAAGTAATGAAATGTTGGGGTTCGCTGTCAGTGGATGTGGTGATAGCCGTGAATGTAGGTGGCTTTAAAGGGGTGATGGAAGAGAGCTCTTATCAATGACTAAAAGGAATCTCCATCTACCGAGGGAGCAAACCTCTGAATACTAGCATTAGAAGGTAGCAATGGAGGCGGCCTTGGCCTTTATGCCCTGTTTTGTTGACCCTCCAGTGCAGCTGATTGTCTACTGTTTGAAACGGGATGCTGGGCTGCATGGACCACTGGTCTGATCTGCCAGAATGGTTCTCACATTCTTAAGCTACCAGTATCCCTGCTCTTTCCAACTTGGCTGGGCCCTGACCAGCCATTGTGCCACAAAGGGTAGCTTTGGTTACTCACCTGGACTCTGTGGGACCTTCCCTTTAATTCACTGGTCTTCATCTGCCACCTGTTTAGGTTCCTGAGTGCTCTGGCAGTGCTGGCGGAGAGGCCCGAGTTGGTGGAGAGGGTCATGATCACTCGGACCATATGCCCAGAGGGGGCCTACCAGGTGCGGCTTTGTAAAGACGGCACCTGGACCACCGTGCTGGTGGACGACATGCTTCCCTGTGACGAGTGTGGCTACCTCCTCTTCTCTCAGGTGGGTCCTCAGATTTGATTTGGCTGTTGTTGAGAGCCAGTTTGGGGTAGTGGTTAAGAGCAGCAGGACTCTAATCTGGAGAGCCAGGTTTGATTCGCCACTCCTCCACTTGAAGCCAGCTGGGTGAGCTTAGGTCAGTCACAGCTCTATCGGATCTCTCTCCACCTCGCCCACCTCACAGGGTGATTGTTGTTGTAGGGATAATAATAACATACTTGTAAACCGCTCTGAGTGGGTTTTAAGTTGCCCTGAAGGGTAGTATATAAATTGAATGTTAGTATAAAAGTGCCTGAACATTGCTGGGTGTGCTTGAAATGGAAAGGGAATGAGGGCCCTGCCCTGCAGGTTACAACCGAGAGACCACTGGGAGGGTAGCAAGCGGGTCTTTCGGGGAAAGTCAGGGTGAACAGATGCATGTGAAGGAGCCTCTCTAATGCCAAAGGGGAGGAAAAGGAGTACTGTACTAAGTGGAAGAGGATTCTCCCTGTGCAGGGAGGTGCACAGAGAACGACTGCCAGCAGGGAACTGAGAGGGTAATCTTTGGTTCAACAAGAAATGGCAGAATGAAGGACCTAAGGAGGAATATAGAGCGATAGGTACAGACTGTGTACAGACTGTGAAGACATGTGACAGTAAGTGTGAGGATGAAGATGAGAAGAAGCCTGCAAAAAGAACGGGCAAAGTAGTGATATGATCAAGCCGAAAATACCAAGTGAGCAGTCATGTTTAAGAGAGGCTGAAATGTAGACGCTGGAGGAACGGTCCAACAATTGAGACTAAAATAGGGCATCATGGCATCTCAGGCAGCTTTGTTTGAGTGAGGGCAGGTGGTTGGGAGCGACAGAGCAGCCTGGCTGGATCATGCCAGGGCTCATTGCAGAGGCCCCCAGCGGAGGTGTGGCGAGCACAAGTCTGATGGATGACCCAGGCTTGCACATGCCCTTTCTCCTGTCCCTGTGCAGCATGCCAAGATCGGAGGCCTTCTGTCAAACCAGTTTGACAGAAGCTAATTTGAGAGGCAGTTTGGTGTAGTGGTTAAGAGCAGCAGGACTCCAATCTGGAGAACCGAGGAGTTTGATTCCCCACTCCTCCCATTGAAGCCAGCTGAGTGACCTTTGGGTCAGTCACACCTCTCCAGAGCTCTCTAAGACCTACCCACCTCACTGGGTGATTGTCGTCGGGATAATAATAACATACTTTGTAAACCTCTCTGAGTTAAGTTGTCCTGAAGGGCGGTATATAAATTGAATTTTTTTTTAAACACCTCCTGGTTGGTTACGACGCCCACATGCAGGTGCCCTTGCCAACTCTTTCCTAGGAACTGGGATTCTTGAACAGGGTTCAACTGCAGGTTCAGATTGGCAGTTGGCAGAAAAGGGAACAGACCAGTTGGCAGAAAAGGGAACAGATCCAGAGGTGCCCTCTGGATGTCATGACAGATTGGACTTATGCTGTAGGCCCCTGCTCCCAGTCTTCTCATGATAGAGAGAGGAGACAGGTGACCCTAGAGGTTAACCACATTTGTGCCCGTCTGATGCAAGCTGAGATTTTGTTTCTGATGTCTGAATGGAGTGCAAGTGGCCGGCTTAATCCAACTTGTTTTTCACAGTGGCCAACCAAGGCTATGGAGGTCCAAACCTCTCCCTGATGTTGGCCCCCCAAGCAAATGGTGTACAGAGGTACAATGCCTCTGAGCTTGAGGTCCCATTTAGCTCTCATTGCCAAAAGCCCTCAGTCACCCTTATCCTGCACAAATAGAGGAGAATGCATCTGCAGGCAAAGTAGAAAGCCACGTTCTGTGCAAGAGATCTTTTTCATACGTGTTTTGTAAACAATTTTTAAAAAAGCTTCCTAATAGCTTCAGTTTTCATATAGGGCTTGTGAAAGGAAGCACGGGATACTGTAGCGGGAGCAGTTTCTTGGGAATCTTTCCTTTAAAAAATAAAGTTGAATGAAGGGCTTGAGCCTTGACAGCTACATTTCATAGGGTTGCGAGCAGAGAGGTAGCTGGATAAGATAGTCAGCGATTGCAAGTTTCAGGGTCTTTCCCTTCTCATGACTGGCAAAGTCTGCATGAATTAGGCAAGCCAGACCAATTGGTGCCCGTGTGCTCAGTTTGCACAACAGGCACGTTGCAGCGTTCCAGTGGGGAGGGGATTTTTAGGTTGCCTCCGTCGGCACACAGTGTGAATCTTTTTGGCCTGAGTTCTGAGCTGCTCACCCGTGACACTCTTAGTGGTACTGACAGCTCGAGTTTGCACCGCGCCTGGTCCATTGTGTAAGATAACAGGTTAATTCACATATAATTAACTGCAGGGCCCAAAAGGCAGGTGCTTAATACTCAGCGACAGCATCTCAAGCCCTCTTGTTTGCAACGGCCTTTGTCTCTTCTCTGCCTTCCTTTTCCAGGCCCAGAGGAAGCAGCTGTGGGTGGCCCTTATTGAGAAGGCCCTGGCCAAACTCCACGGTTCGTACTTTGCCCTCCAGGCGGGGCGCGCCATCGAAGGCCTGGCTACGCTCACTGGCGCCCCCTGCGAGAGTCTGATGCTGCAGGTCAGCTCCACTAACCCTCGCGAGGAGTCCATTGACACTGACCTCATCTGGGCCAAAATGCTGAGTTCTAAGGAGGCTGGGTAAGACGAGGCAGGAGGGAGGGCTTTCCCCCTACGGCTGGGAGGAGCGTAGAGAACGGGAACAGCAGGCTAAAGGGGCAGCTCCCCTCGTCATACAGGAAAGGCTGGCTAGGAGGCCAGCAGTCTTGCATTCTGGGACCAGTTTCTCCTAGAAGCTGTCCAGTCAAACGGGTAGTTTTGATACCATTTTCACATGCTCCAACCTTGAGAAACACCCCATCAAGATTCAGCATATGTGCTGCCTGTGTTTGGCCAGGCCACACTAGACCAGGGGAAGAAGAAACACAGGGGAAATATAAAGAGTCCAGTAGCACCTTTAAGACTAACCAACTTTATTGTAGCATAAGCTTTTGAGAACCACAGCTCTCTTTGTCAGCAATGCATCTGACGAAGAGAGCTGTGGTTCTCGAAAGTTTATGCTACAATAAAGTTGGTTAGTCTTAAAGGTGCCACTGGACTCTTTACTATTTTGCAACTACAGACTAACACGGCTAACTCCTTTGGATCTATGGACAGGGGAATTGGTATGTCAAGCAGACAAATATGGTCCATTGCTGTAAAGTGCAGTTCTTGGTCCTTCTCCAGTCTTTACAAGCTATGGTGGGTAATGGAGACTACAAGCCCCAGCATGCATTTCTTTGGCAACATACCCTTGGAGTGCCTAGTTCCCATGTAATGTCTTCTGCACTGGTCCAAATAGCCATTGTGGCCTGTGCATCGGCCCCTGGGAAAACGGAAAATGAGCCGCAGGCCTGCTTGTATGCCAGGCCAGGCTTCTGGCAGACAGTTCCCTGCATTCTCAGCCAGGTTCTATCTGTTCTAACCTGGTCTGGGGACCTGCTTTTAGCAGCTGGTTCTGCGGGTGACGATGGTTTTTTCCACTCTGTGGGAAGTTCATTCTCCTGCTCTTCCTGTACATTGGCATCTGTGGAAAGAACACACCTTGCTGTTTTCCCGTTCCCTTTATTTCTGTTCAATGGGCAATCCAAGCAGCAGTATGAACTGAGAAAGAGGTCCTTTGAAACTGAATTCCAAGCCTTTATATAGATTGGGTCACTTGGCCATGCTGAGCCTTTCCAGGCTTGGTGCATCTTTGCTCTAGTTCTAATACACACACACACACACACACACACTCTGAATGCTCCATCTATGAGCGTGTCAGGCTTGCCTGTCTACGGCTTGGCTCGACTGGCATGCCATGCCCCTTTTCATGCTGTTAGTGTCATTAGATCCCCCCCCCCCAATTCTAGTAACACAGAAAAAGGAGGAGAATTTTTCACTTTCTCCCACTGTTTTCACAAATTTGTAAACCTATCCCTTAGTTTTTTTCCTTCCTCAACCCCTAATTTTAAAAAGTCCCCAATACTGTGTCCTTTACTTGTAGGGAAAATCCATATTGTTCCCGTTCTGTCCATTACAGAGGATAGGAATTGTGGAGCCAGATTGTGTGTAGTCCACACAGAAGAAGGAGCAACCTGCACAGAACCAAATTTCCCCATCAGTCTCCGTTAATCTTCCCACGCTTGTGTTCACCATTAGAGCCAGGAACTGGAAGCCACGCCCACCCCACGCAGAAAATCAAAGGACTTAGGAAGGGCGAGGATAGCAGGCTTGATGTGCTTCTCGCTTACCCTTTTAAGCAGGACTTCTTTCAGATCCTCTCTGCAGCTGATCTCATGCACATACATTTTGGCAGCAGTTTTTGTGGGCACAACATGAAAATCAGGGCTCAGAACCTCTAGTGGTTCCTGCTTCTGCAATCAGTCCTTTCTGTGTAATGTTCCAGGAAGTGTTGTGGGGCGAGGAGGATCTTACTGTCATTGTGGTTTTGTTGCGAATCGTCTTGACAAGACCAGACAGGAAATGTTTTAAATTAACTAAATAATTCCCCAGTCAGTTTTCTTCAATGGACCCCTAATGTGGTACAGATCTTTGTGTTCACTCCCTTTGTCTCTGCTTCTCTCTCTCTCTTTGCCTGTTTGTGTGTGTGTGTGTGTGTGTGTGTGTCTCTGCCCTCCTCATTCCCTCTCCTCCACACATACACACACGCTTCAGTTTTCTGATGGGTGCATCTTGCGGAGGGGGCAACATGAAGGTGGATGATGCAGCCTACGAGAGCATGGGTCTTCGCCCGCGGCATGCGTACTCCATATTGGACGTACGAGATGTACAAGGATGCAGGTAAGGAGAAGCATAACTCATTGAAATTGCATTATCAAATGATGTTGAAATCAACATGATAAAAAATGGATTGCTGTGATGGTTGTGCGAGTGATGTCAGACAGAGTCGACTCTTGGCAGCACCGATCTGGCTTGGGCTAGATTCAGTACTCGGGATCCATTTCTGCCTTCTTTCCATCCTCCCAGGCTGCTGCGACTCCGCAACCCCTGGGGTCGTTTTTCCTGGAACGGCAGCTGGTCTGACGAATGGCCCCACTGGCCTGTGCACTTGCGGCATGAACTGATGCCCCATGGGAGCAGCGAAGGAGTCTTCTGGATGGAGTACAGTGACTTTATCAGGTATGCATATGCCCCTTGTCTCCTGGAGTTCCCGGATTTGCCTCCCTTGGAAATTTTCATTTGTTTGCTCTGTGTTCTGAGTAGCAATTAAATTTTTGGGGAAAGACATTTCTTTGGTCCGGTGCTCACCTAGAACTGGCTCCCACTCAACCGTGGTTTGCAGACTGGGAATCAGTCTTGAGAATGTATGTTAGAATATATGTTAACCCTTCCCTTTATGGAAAAAGCTCCCCGCCCTTCCCAGGACTGTGCATTCCACGTGCTCTTATGCTGTGTTTGAAGTTATCCAGATTTCTCAATAACTGGCTGTTCAACCCATTTCAAACCATGGTCTCAATTTCTGATTTGTGAGAGAACCAGGTGTAACAGAATGATTTATCCACGCCTCGTTAAAGTACTAAGCTGTCCAGTTCCCGAGATTTATATCTCAAATTCTGGTGAGCTAGGAAGCTTCAGATGAGACCCAGAAGCAGAATTCTCTCTCTTAGAGAAGCTGCCTCTTAGTACAATTCATTTTTTAACCCTTTTCACCAAGGCATACAGAAACTTCCTTTTATTTAGGATTTAATCTTTCTACTTTTTCAAATAAGCTCTACTCTTTTTAACTAAACAAGATACTAACATTTAAAGGCTTATTTAAGTAAAACCAATAATTGATGAACATATATATGCATGCAATAAAAAAGCAAATCTCTTAACATCTCTCAATTAATGCTAGTAATGATTTTTAAATCAGATCATTCTCAAATCTACTATGAAATGCATTGGATTCTCAATAGACACACACTTAGATACAAATATTCCTCACCTCAATCTTCCTCATGAGGTTTCCTTCATCAAAATCCTAATTTCTTATCTGGGTGACATCTTTCAAAATAATTGACATGGCTGGTTGTTGTGGGTTTTCCGGGCTGTATTGCCGTGGTCTTGGCAGCCCGGAAAACCCACAACAACCATTGTTCTCCGGCCGTGAAAGCCTTCAACAATACAATTGACATGGCTGTCTGTACAGACATCTCTCAGATCCTTCACATGTGACAATAATACGAAATATGATTGGTTTTAGATTTAGCTGATTCTTCAGATTTTCAATCATGTGACATTCTACCAAAGCCAAATGTGATGCTATGATGCAGGTGCATGGTAAATTTCATAAATCTATAGAAGCTGACAAAAAGATAAGTGAACAGATTATTATTGGTCCATTCTAGCAATTAAAGAACCATTCATCTACCATTGTTCAACTACGTTTGAAGGGTTGTCAGAGATCAAAGGAACAACTGAATTATTACAGGAACAACTGTATTGCTAGCCACCTGCTAGCAAATTACACTGAAGTTTATACAAAGTTCACTAGAATACATGTATATAACTAGAGTATATTGTGATTTAATCCATATTCCTGCGACACAGTGTTAATGTTAATGGCTTACATCAGCGCTCATACAATACAAATCTGTGGATGACACTGAAAATGCAGGGTGGGCTGGGGGTGAGTGGGATAAGGAAAGTCACTGTGGGAGGAGGGGATATATGTTCCAAAGATTGGCTTCCAGCTTGCCAGCCCTGGTTTGTGCAGCATTACATCTGCGCCAGCCTAGTGGGCCACTTGTTGGGAAAATGACTGTTTTTCTCTAGGCCTTTATGTTTTACTGTAGACCTTCCTTGCACAATTAAACATGCATTTGTTTCTCATGAACTGCTCTCAGTTGGACTCCAGAGTTGCCTTCTACATGGGGAGTGGGGCTCATTCTCTGAGCTCTCCCAAGTGCGCTGTTCATCACAGCTGTAAAAAGGATCCCCGTTGCTCCATCCCTCATCAGCACCTTAATTGCCGGTGTGATGTTCCAAGAATTTCAGGCAGTGGTGGGGCGTTTCCCATGTGCAGCAACAAGCCACCTCTTTTCCCACAAGCCAGCTTCCAGTTGGTGCGCACACATCTAATTTCAGATGCTGTGCCTCCCTGCTGTGTGGTTCCAGCTTGGGAACTCACTCATCACACAATGTTTACTTTTTTAAAAGTGGAGAAAGAAAAGTACTGTGTTCCTATTCTTACTGAGTCCCCTGGCCCTGTTGTGAGCCATTTGTTTTAATTTATCATCCTTCGGTGGCTGTGTATTCCCCTTCTAAAGTGCTGGAGTGCCTAGTGTGTTTAGAAAACACTGGGCAAGGGTGGAGACATCATAATAGCACTGGGGGGTGGGGGGCATGGCTTCGCTGCAAAGCGAGATGGCCACATAATTTTGAGTTCCGTTCCCACTCCAAGCCTAAAAGCCCTAAACCTCATGTGTATAACAATAATATAAGCAAACAGAGCAACAGGGGGAAAAAACCCTGCAAATAGAGTCTCCAGAAATCTCCAAGATTATTATTTACCAACACAACAATCAGCAGTGCAAAACATTGTCGGAGAAGACATGGTAAAGATGGTAGCAGAGAGAAAAAATGCAGACAAAAAAGTGCCCTCTCCTGACACCCTGGAGTTCCCAAACTTATTGCAAGCAATGGAGAGAAATATCTTAGAGTAAATGTCTAATTTACTCAAACAACTGACTGATCAGATCACATAAGTGAAAGTGGATGCTAATAAAGTCATCCAGAAAGCGGACTGTGCATTAGACCCCAACATAACTATGCAAAATGAGATTCAAAACTTACAAAAGGAAAACGAATTAATGCAAGACAGAATTTTAAGCCTGGAATTATCAGTACGGCAACAGAATCTCAAATTTAGAGGTCTGGAGGAATCTATTACAGCTAATGAAGATCTACCAATCTTTCTGATGAACTGGCTTGCTAAATGTTTAAATTTAGAAGAAGGAATTGTACCAACACTTTCCAGAGCATATAGAATTGGAGTACCAAATTATCCTAAGAGGAAGAGTTCAAGATACATACTGGCCATCTTTCCGGACTGGAGGACACGCAGGAAGATTTTGGAAGTTGCAAGAAATCAACATAACTTTCTTTTTGATGGTGCACTTCTCGCTGTTTTCGCTAATCTCCCAAAGGAAATCTTGAACAATAGAAAATCTCTTAAAGTGATCACTGACTCACTAAGGCAAGCAGGCATCCCCTATAGTTGAGTAAACTATATTAAGCTTCAGGTGAGATATAAAGAAAAAACATATTCAGCAGTGGATCAAGAAGCAGGCATAAGACTTCTCCAAGACCTTAACATTACTGTCCCAGTGGAGTTTAAATGCACATTGCTCAAAAGAAAACTATCAATCACTTATACCTCAAAAGGGAAGCCAGATTCCAGTCAGAATCAACAAATAACTTTGTACTTCTCTTCCCTTTCTTTATTTCTATCTTGCTCATAGGAAATAGCTAACCAATTGGATCCTTCAAAGAGGTTTCATTGTTTATCAATATAATATTTGTCGTGCTTAAGAAGTTCGGGGGGTGGGAGTGTAGGGAATTAATAATTAAAGTTAGCCCCTAAAGAAATATAGCCCTTCTGTTTTGGATAAAGTATTCAAATAACCCAAGAGTGAAATATCTACTTGGGTAATTGAGGGATAAACAGAATAGTAGTTTATTCTTATATATAGTGGTGTTTACAGTTAAATTATAATCCTTGTATTTATTATAACAGAAATTGCATTTAAGGTAGGGTGAAATCAATCATAATTCCTTAAACATCTCTATTCGCATTTGCGCTTTTTTCTTATTTTTGGAGGAGGATATTGTTGCTCAGTATAAATAACTAAGCAATGTTAAACCAACTGAACTTCATAGAAGAAATCCTGACCAAATTATCACATTTTCCAGAAGGTGGTTTACTTGCAGTTGGTGATTTGAATTATATAATTAATTATAAATTGGCTAGATGGAGATATAACAAGAAAATATGCAAAAGAAGAAACCAAAAAACTAGATTAGCATTAATAATAGAAAATCACGAATTAATCGACATCTGGAGACAATTACATAACAATGAAAAAGACTTTACTTATTTTTCTCCAAAACACAACATTTATACAAGAATTGACTACATTTTTATCGCAGAACCTATTGCTAATAAAGTGATCGGCTAAGAATAAGTAATACAACTTGCTCTGCCTATGTCTGGGTCAATTGTACAATTTCCACTAATTCACAACAGTATAAGGGAAAACACTGGACATTAAATAAAGCCCTGATACTCAATCAAAACACTGTCAATGAAATTGAAAAAATTATCAAGCTAGTTATCTCAGATAATACTTCAGGTGAAATCAAACCTAACATTTTTGGGATGCCCTAGAAGTGGTAATGAGAGGTCACTTAATAGCATTGTCGGCAAGCAAAAATAAGGAAAAGAAAGCTCAAAAACAAGAATTAAGTGATAGAATAAAAACCTTAGAAGCTTTACATTAAAAAAAGGTAGCAAAAAGATATACTGTAACTTAATGACTGAGCGTAAGCTATTAGAAGCTATGGAAACAGATAATATTCAAAGAAATATTTTATATGTAAAACAAAAATATTGGTTTAACTTCCCTAGATTGCTTCGACTTTTATCGAACAAAATAAAAAAGCAGCCACAAATATCAAAATACCATTGAATTTTCCAGTCACTTAAAAACATCAAGAAATTAGAAGAAAACCACCGACTATCTCTAGATAATCCAATTACACAACAAGAAGTGTTAGAGTTAATAAAATATCTTTAAAATAATAAAACTTAAGGTCTGGATGGCTACCCATCAGAATTTTATAAGAAGTTTGCAACTATACTCAGCTAACCATTAACACAAGCTTGTAGCTCAATTTTGGAATCAGGAAATACACCTCCTTCTTGGACTAGGGCAACTGTCACTGTTATTCCTAAACAAAGTAAAGATCCTATGCAAACAGCTTCATGCCGTCCAATATCTCTACTTAACCAAGACCATAAAATCTTTACATCAATCATAGCAAGACAAATCAATTCATTTATTTCCAATTACATTCACCAAGATCAAACTAGTTTCATTCCTAAAAGAGATATAACTGATAATATTGATAAAACTCTAAAAATTACAAGCAACAAAATATAGAAGCAGCTTTCTTATCACTTGATATAGAGAAAACCTTGGACTCAATAGAAATTTCTTTTCTTTATAAAACACTTCAACATATGGGCTGTGGAAATAATTTTCTTAGAATAATTGAGACAATTTATTCACAGCTGTCGGCAAATATTAAAATAAATGGCATAACTTCAGAAAAGATTCCAGTTCATAGAGGTATGAGGCAAGGTTGTCCACTTTCCCCTATTTTGTTTGCAATAGCATTAGACCTTCTAGCACTAGCAATTAGAGAAAATGAGCATATACAGGGTATTACAATTGGCCTTCATACCTATAAGTTGAGCATGTTTGCAGATGATACGTTAATTTATATCACCAAACCAATATCATCTCTCTATCACCTTCAATCAACTCTCTCAGAATTTGGCCAGATTTCTGGTCTAGTAGTTAACCAAGCAAAATCACAGCTTCTCCCTATTAACATCAAAGGTAACATGGATAAGCAAATTAACCAACTCTAAAAGTTTCATTGGTCACTAAAACAAATTGATTATTTGGGCATCACAATCCCATCTGACTTTAATCATTTGATGGAGCTAAACCATCTTAAAATAATAACACAAATAAAAGCAGAAATGTTCAATTGGAACAAGTTAAACCTTACATGGTTTGAAAGATTTCAGCTGATAAAATCATTTATCTTACCCAAATTGTGTTTTCTTTTTAGAGCTATTCCAATTACGATACCACTTAACCTACTAAGGCAATGGCAAGGTATTTTAAATAATTTTTTATGGCTGAAAAAAATCCATGTATCATATTTTCTATACTTAAACTAAAAAGCACACACAGTGGCTTTAACTATATCAAGATAACATTGATAAGACTAACAAATATACTCCAAATGCTTCTATCTAATGACTCTCATAATTGGATAACGATTTTTTAACCTTTACATAATCAGACTGCAATTCAGAATATAATTTGGAATAATCCCAGTTTCTGTCCACCTGACATCAAGAATAATATCTTCTTAGCTTCCGTCTTAAAAGTTTGGGACCAGAACAGAAGTAAAATTTTACCTGAGATATCTAGATTTAATTCATTTATTTCACAAAAATGGTTCCCTCCTGGCCAAACCAAAGCCTAAATTTAGTACAAAATGGAGACAACAAAATTACTCACCTAATCGATATAGCAACAAAAAAAGGTATATCAGAGAAATCAGAACTGGAAAAAAAATGCATCAAAATATTCAACGGGTTGCATATTTGCAACTCAATCATATGGCTAATCAACTAAATTTAAGAAAAATCACGAATACCCCCAAACCAGATTTTGAGCAATTGTTAGATATCTCATTGTTTGTCTGAAAAGGTTTAATTTCTAAAGTATATAATATCTTACTGGCTATAACAAAAATCAAGACTACTAGTTATCAAAAAAGTGGTATCAAGATTGTAATATTGAACTGACAACAGATCAATGGAACAATATACGGTCATCGAGTATATTCAACTCTTCAAATACATTAATTAAATTACAATCATACAAAATAATGAACCGATGGCACCTCATGCCAAAAAAATTATTATTGATTTCATCATTAATTTTTCCATTATGCTGGAAAGAATGCAGAGAGGTGGGCACATTCGCACACTGCTGGTGATGTCAATATATTGAAAAATTCCAGAGAGATGTGCTAAGGCAAGTAAAGGATATAACAGGTTACAATCAAGGCTGGTGCCTGAGGTGAGATACCTACTTGCGCCCCGTGCACATGCGCACTCCTGCCCTGTGTGATGACATCACTTGTGACGCCATTGCACAGGAACATCCCCCTCACCTGAGGCAGGTGGCAGCAGCGAAGGGGCAACAAGGCGGCCCACTACTCCGCTCGCTGCCTGGGCACCCGGCTCACTAAGAGCTGAGCTGAGGCAGGCGGCAACAGCGGAGGGGCGGAGAGGTGAGCAGGGACGAGGCCCGCTTCCGGGTCAGGGGGGTTCATCGGGAGCCAGCACAGCGCCTCCTTTAGAGTTCAGCGCTCGAGGTGGATACCGGCACCACCTCCATGGACGCGCCGGGCCTGGTTACAATGTCCCCTTGGTACCAGAAATATTATTTTTTGACCAGTGGAATAATATTTCAGTTCCTCGGATCAGACAGGATCTTATTAATAATTTATGAGTTGCTGCTAAAAGTGTAATTGCAGCAAATTGGAAATCACATAATCCACCAACATCAGATAAATGGTTTATAAAAATTTGGGATCATTTTATTTCAGAAAAAATAAATGACAAAATATATCAGGCCAAACATTTTCCAAATACAAAGAGAGAGCCAGTTTGGTGTAGTTGTTAAGAGCACGGGACTCTAATCTGGAGAACTGAGTTTGATGTGTGGCTGCTGCTCCAGCGGATTTGTTTTGTTGCTAAAATACTTCTTTTATCTTTGTTATTTCTTTAAATATTTACAGGCTCTCTCGAGGCTCTAGTTCTTAGTATTTTTAATCTTTTGTTTTGTTTTGATAGCAGCTGACCTTGCTGGGCTTGAGCAATTATTCCTCATTCCCCACCCTTTCTGAGACGCTGAATCATGCCTCATTTTCTAGGCTGACTAGTAGGGAGGGAGATTGATTCCTTTATTTTAGGGGGCAAACCTGTGTTTCTTTGCTGTCTCTCACCAGTCTCTGTATCAGGCATCTGACGAAGAGAACTTGATTCTCGAAAGCTTATGCTACAAAAAAATTGGTTAGTCTTAAAGATGCTACTGGACTCTTTTTGATTTTGCTACCACAGACTAACACGGCTAACTCCTCTGCATCTCTTCCAACTGGCTCCTTCTGTTCTTTGCTATTCTATTTTTATCTCTGCTCTGCTGCCTAGACAGCTGGTGTCCTTAGTGGTCACTCCAGACTGCTGCTGGATGTGTGAGTTTTGCCCCCTGCTTTAGAGGACGTTTTGTTCCCTTTCCTCAGCTTGGTCATGGGTTTTTTTATTTTATTACATTTTATATTATTTATTTTATTTACTCTACTCTTTGATTCTGATTGGGTAGGTGGAGGGGCAAGGGAAAGAAGAGGACAAGAACAACAGGGTGTAACTACTCTAATTAGTAAGACGTTGCATCCCAACTACACAGCTGATAGCACTATCCAGCTACATCTGTTTTCATAGCTGTATTGTGACAACTCTAGGAAGCTGAATCTTAGGCTACCACTGTGCCATTACAATATACTTAACTTGTCTTTAAAGCACTGTTTTTGAAACCACCAAGATTAAGAACTGTTCTGAAACCAAACTCTACAACCATCATGCTTATGTACCTATAAATAAATCCTACTGTTTAAGAGGAGCCCCTCTTAAGGAGCCCCTCAAAGAGCCCCGTGGCACAGAGTGGTAAGTGGCAGTACTGCAGCCCAAGCTCTGCTCACTACCTGAGTTCGATGCTGGCGGAAGCCGAGTTCAGGTAGTCAGTTCAAGGTTGACTCAGCCTTCCATCCTTCTGATGTCAATAAAATGAGTACCCAGTTTCGTGGGGTAAAGTGTAGATGACTGGATAAGGCAATGGCAAACCACCCCGTAACAAAAGTCTGCCAAGAAAACATCGTGATGCGACATCCCCCCGTGGGTCAGTAACGACTCGGTGCTTTACCTTTACTGTTTAAGAAAAAAAAAATCCCTTTTTTCCTCACAATCACCCTCACATGCTGACCATTCTGTTAAACTATGATCTATAACAAGCCATCCTATATTACCAGTTAAACTGAGGAGGTCTAAGGCAAAAGCCTTTGATGGCAGCGAAAACCTTTTGAGAGAGTCAGGGAGGCAGCAATATACAGGTCACGCAAACAAAAAAGGGGAAGGTATTCTCGAAACAAAAGCCTGCGTAAAGTGGAGAACACCTGAAGCTCTGTGAGGGGGGGCGGGGGGAAAGTGTTGGTTGTGACCAGGGGTCTCCTGAGATGTAAGTTTAAGGTAACATAAGGAGGAGCTGGATTGTAGGTCCAAAGGTTTTAAGGCTATAGAAAAAAAAAACAAGCAAATCATTACTCTGCCGTATTGTCCATTTTCTCTCCTGAGGTTCCTTACAATTGCTACTCAAATGGCTTTTGAAAGAGTACAAGTCTGCCGAGAGATCCCATCCTTCAGATGGGAGAAGGATCTTCTTCAAGTAGCTCTGTCTGCCATCCATGGGTTGCTCTTTCTGCACTCTTTATTGCAGATCTTGTACTGTCTGATTGAATTGTTGTATGTATTTTGTAATCTGTCTTGAGTATCAAAAAGTCAGGCTATAAAATAATAATAATATATACCTCACAGAGGAGAAATGTACAAGAGCATTGTAACTTTGGGGGGATTAACCTAACTTTGGCAGTGGTATCTGCAGTGACTGATGGCCATCTGTTTACCCTTCCCAGGTACTTTGACTCAGTGGACATCTGCAAGCTCCATTCGGACTGGCACGAGGTCCGCGTTCAGGGTACCTTCCCCAACAGGGCCAGTGGGCCTGTAACTGTCACCTCGTTGACCGTGCTGGAGCGTGCAACCTTGGAGTTCGCCCTTTTCCAGGAAGGCAGTCGGTAAGGTGGTGAGAGAGCACATTCATAGGGTGCTCTTGTGTTCTGTGTTAAAGGCACTGCTGCCCCCTGGTCCCACCCTTACCTTTACTCGTAGACAGGCTGCTTAGAATATTTGTAAAAAAAAACACCCTCTTTTCTCCAAGGAGCTTCCAGGGGCATACCTGGCTCTCCCTTCCTCTTTAGTATCTTGTAGAGACAAGCAGGGAGGGCCTTCTTGGTGGTGGTTCTCCGTTTGCACAGCCCCCTTCCTAGGCAGAGCCTTCCAAACAGATATGTTCACCAGTCACATTCATCATTCCCACACCTGATTGAGACCCTTTTTTCAGCCTCCCAAGTCCTTTAAATAGTGGATCTTGTTTTTAAAAAAAACTATTTTAAATTTTAATAATGTTCTTCAGTATAGTCACAAATCGTATTACTTCATTGTTAGTCCTGCCCCTGCCTGCACTAGCCCTAAGATAAGAGCGGGCAGAAACTGTGTTCACCGCCTCATGTGGACATAAGAAGAGCCCTGCTGGATCAGAGCAGCTGGATGGACCATTACAATGGAGGGCCAATAACCAGGGCCTTTCCCTGAAGTTGCCTCTGGACACTGCGATCCAGAGATTTACAGCATCTGAACCTTGAGGTTCCCGCTAGTCACAATAGCTAGTCGCCACTAGCTAGTCGCCTATTTCCCGTGATGCTATCTAGTCCCTTTTTAAAGCTGCATATGCTTGTTGCTGTCACTTCGTCCTCTGGCAGGGCTTTGACCCCACTTGTCCTCCTCTCCTCCCCCCACCCCCACCCCCACCCCGGCAGGCGCTCAGATGCAGTGGACAGCCATTTGCTGGATCTGTGCATCATGGTCTTCCGAGCCACTTTCACCAACGGCAACAAGCTGAGCCTCGGCCGCCTGATGGCGCACAGCAAGCGTGCTGTCAAGAAATTCGTCAACTGCGATGTTATGCTGGAGCCGGGCGAGTATGCCGTAGTGTGCTGCGCTTTCAACCACTGGAACACACCCGTCTCAGGCACCTCTGCTGGCCAAGGTAACACAGCCCTGTTCTTAAGGTGCAAGCACAAAGGCGCTCCTGGTATACAGCACTACAACAACAAACAGGTAGAAAATCCCACCAAGACAGGCATAAAACTCACAAGACTACAAATCCTTTTAAAGTGACATTATTGAAGTGCAAAATGCTACTACAATAAATACAATAATGCTGTACATATAATACAATAATACAATGAAAATGTTGTCCACTTCCTCCTTCTTGGGGGAAGAAGAAGTACCGGGAAAAGAGTCCAACAGGTAAATGACAGAAGGAGAAATATTTCCAAAAGTTAATCGTTTCTCTCTCAGTCTGTATTCTCTTATTCTTTAGCAGAATATTTCTCCTCCTGTTGTTTGAAGGACTTACCTGTTGGACTCTTTTCCCGGTACTACTTCTTCCCCCAAGAAGGAGGGGGTGGACAACATTTTCATTGTATTATTGTATTACATGTACAGCATTAGTGTATTTATTGTAGTAGTATTTTGCACTTCAATAATGTCACTTTAAAAGGATTTGTAGTCTTGTGAGTAGAGATGGGCACGAACTGGGGAAAAAACAAACCATGTGGTTCGTGGTTCATCAAATTTCACTAGCCACGAACTTTCACGAACCTGCCCCTGGTTCGTGAACCAGTTCGTTTGTTTCGTGAAAATGTCACATCCAGGTCAGAAAATCATCAGTTCTGGGGTCAGCAGAAGTTCACTTCCCGGTCAGCAGAAGGTCTGCAGGAAGTCCATCCCCTGTTGCCTAGGAAACCGATTGATTGGCATCAGGCTGTCTGCAGTGAGGAAACAAAAAACGAACCAAATGCACCAGCCTAAAGTTCATGGCGGTTCGTCAGAAATGGGATCTGACGAACCGTGGTTCGTGAACCACAAACCGGCCTGGTTCGTGCTTAATTTTGGTTCATATTTTGGTTCGTGCCCATCTCTAATTGTGAGTTATATGCCCATCCTGGTGGAATTTTCTCCCTGTTTGTTGTTGTAGTGCTGTTCTTAAGGTGGCCATATCAGGGACTGCCAGAGTTTCAGGGGAAGGGGCTGTGCAGCCTGCCACTGACTCATCTGTCCCCCCTCCAACAGTGTCCAGTCCCACCACTGGCAGTGGATGCCCCACTGCCGACCTGTCCAGCTACATCTTGGCCATCTACAGCTCCCGCTTGGTGATGGTGGAGCAGATTGAAGCCCAGTCAACCACACTGGCCGACGCCATCATTCTCCTGACAGAGAACAAGGGTGAGCGACACGAGGTGAGTGCAGAGCTTACGGGGCTTGGCCTCTTGCAGTCCAGGTGGCTTTATAGGAAGGCTGCTATTGGAAGCTCTCCACTTTCTGGTCTGCTTATTGCTTGTGCAAATCAAGCCCTTTATTTTGGCACTGCTTTCTGCTTCTGCATGCTGAATTTTTCCCATAAGAGATTCTACCTACCTTGCTCTCCAAACTTAGAACCAGTTGAAAACATCACCATTTCCTTCCAAATAATTCTTGGAATCGGTGAAGGAGCAGAAGATTATCCATTAGAGGTCCCTACCCCACCAGCTCTCCCTGGGGAGAGGAAATGAGTATTAAACTGGTTCAGGTCTGTAGTGGTTTCAAACACACAATGAAAAAGAGCTCCTCCAGAAACAAGACTCTCTAGTTTCTCACCTGTCATCTGCTTGTGAACACTAGAGGGCAGACTTGAACCAGAGTACAAAATACCATCCTTTTTTCAAGCAATATTGTGTTGCCTCTAGAAATTACTCTAGCCTTTTGGCTGTTTTCTCAAATGATACACATACACACACCAATCTCCAGTACAGAAATTTTTGTAGTTGTGTTCTGAACCATAGCCACCATTGAGCTAGAGTCCTGACGTTTACCTTTTTCTGATGCTCTGTGGAGCTTTGGACCATTTTAGAGGCACAGTTACTGTAACCAGGGCTTTTTTTCAGCTGGAAGGTGGTGGAACGGAGTTCTGGCACCTCTTAAAAATGGTCACATGGCTGGTGGCCCCGCCCCCTGATCTCCAGACAGAGGGGAGTTTAGATTGCCCTCTGCGCCAAGTGGCGCGGAGGGCAATCTAAACTCCCCTCTGGAGATCAGGGGGCGGGGCCACCGGCCATGTGACCATTTTCACAGAGGGCGATTTAAACTTTTAAAAACTCCCCCCTTGTTCCAGCTGACCCAAAGTGACATCATTGTGCGGTCCTGAGTTCCACCACCTCTTTTCCCAGAAAAAAAGCTCTGACTGTAACCTTTGCTTGTAAGAGTTTGGTTTGTGTTCTCTCTGAAATGCCAGGGCTGAAGCTGAGAGATCTTTAGCAATACTCCCCCGCACTGAGTTCAGGTTTCAACCAAGGGGCTCAGTCCTGGAAGTCCCTTTGCTACGCCACTTCTGCAGGAAGGTCCGAGTCCAGTAGCACCTTTAAAGAACAACAAGATTAAATACCAGCAAGGTGCTACTGGACTCAAATCTTACTATTCTACTACAGACCAACATGGTACCCACCTGAAACTATTGCTGCATGTTTTTAAAGCAGATATCTATTTTGTCCTCGTAGATTTTGTACACATATTGTCTTTTGAGGAAGTAGCTTATGGGAAGCAAAACTGCAGGCCCTAGGAAAATGGATAAAGATGGGCTGCCCTAGACCCCGATTGTTGCGAGAATTCCCTGTTGCTGCTTGTAGGTGGTGGAGGGAGAGGTGACTGGCTCTCCATCACCATCCATGACTGATTTTTAGGAGGATGAACCAGCTTGGTTTGTTCTGCAGGGGCGTGAAGGGATGACATGTTACTACCTGACTCATGGCTGGGCAGGTCTCATAGTCGTGGTGGAAAACCGACATCCCAAATCTTACCTGCACGTCCAGTGCGACTGCACAGACAGCTTCAATGTGGTGTCGACGCGGGGCAGCTTGAAGACGCAAGACAGCGTGCCCCCACTGCACAGGTGAGAGAGGAGTGTGGCTCCGATGTGCAGACCTACGGAGCGTTTGGACGTGACCTGTTGTCGTCTTCCGTGTGTGTGAAGCCATGTGTGTTGGTCAGAAACCGGGATGCGGTAGCCCATTCGCATTGTGAGCAGGCCAGCTGAGCTGCAGTGTAAGGGCCAGTTCACCCCACACAAACGGACTGTGGACATATAAAGATGCCTTAACACCCACTGCCGGCACCAGGGTTTCTGGCGCCTGCAACCAACCCCCCGCACGTGCGCCACAGACTGCGTGGTGATGTCATCACGCAATGACGTCATCATGCAGCGCTAGCCAGGAGCATTGGCCGGCGGATGGCTGGGGTGGCGGGCGGAGGCTGCTCCACGCTCTGCACGCCGCTCCAGCAGCGGCTTGCAGTAGCACGGGGCTGGCTGGCTGCAGCAGCTGCGACCCAGCCATGCCAGCTCTGCGGCGTACGCCTCTGCCCCCAACACCCCCTCCGGCGTCCCTCTATTGCCCTCGCACGCTGAGGCCACCGCCTACCTGGCCTCAATGGGCGCGCCGGCCCTGTTAACACCCCAAAAAAGATCAGAGCTTAATAGCTTCAAATTGAAAAATGCTTAAATTGCCTTCAGTAGATGATTGGTTGGAGAAAATATGGGATTATTATATACAAGATAAAATATATGATAGGATATTTCAAGCAGAGCACTACCCGAAAGAAACTAATTTTATAGCAAAATGGTTACCGTTCCTTGATTGTGACCAAAAAAACAGGCAACCGCCTAAAAGCTTATTTTTTATCACTCTAGATCAATGAAACAAAACAATTTGACCACAAGGAAAAGAGTTTATTATATCTATTATATCGGTTAATTTGACTATTGTACAGTTGCTTACAAAACTTGTACAGAATTAATAAGCATTTATACACAGGTTATGTATACTTATCGTCAGGGCTTTTTTTCTGGGAAACGAGGTGGTGGAACTCAGTGGGTTGCCCTCAGAGAAAATGGTCACATGGCTGGTGGCTCCGCCCCCTGATCTCCAGACAGAGGGGGGTTTAGATTGCCCTCCACACCACTTCAGCAGTGCGGAGGGCGATCTCAACCCCCCTCTGTCTGGAGATCAGGGGGCGGGGCCACCAGCCATGTGACCATTTTCAAGAGGTTCCGGAACTCCGTTCCACCGCGTTTCCCCTGAAAAAAAACCCTGCTTATCGTTACTTTCTAATTATGTATAATGATCCTGCATTAATAAAAATTTATTTAAAAAAAAAGATCAGAGGAAGGGGAGGGGGTGGAAAGACGAAGCCTGGACTTTTAAAAATCCTGTCCATTCTCACTGTGCTGTGAGTGCTTCTCCTCACAACAGCCCTGTGAGGTAGGTTAGGCTGAGGGAGGTGGACTGGCTGAAGGGCACATGTCATTTCCCAAGAGGCTGCTGGCCTATGCGTGCATGTGACCCCACAGTAAGCCGACTGTCTGTGTTGCCCTGGCCAAGAGGAGACTGTAGGAGACTTGCACATAAATGTCAGCTTAGAAATTCCTGGTTTTGTTTCCTATCCAAAAGCTCAGTTCAGGAAGTGGGTAAGAGATTTGGTGCCTGGTCAGCCAAGCTGCACCACTTGGTGGCGTTGGTGGCGTGGGCCCAACCTGCTTGGGGGGCATGTTGGTCCGTAAAGCAGGCTCTACGGCAAGCGTCCCGCATACTGTGGGTTCCAAGGGCAACACTTTTTGGCAGAACCACAGAGCCTTGGTGCCAGTGTGGGGTTCACAGTGTCTGGAAGAGGTCAGGAACATGGCCAGAGTTTTATTTATTTTTATTTTACTTTATTTATACCTCAATGGGGACCCAAGGTGGCTTACATAATTCTCCTCTCCTCTATTTTATCCTCACAACAACCTTGTTAGGTAGGAAGGTGAGAGTGTACAACTGGCCCAAGGTCAGCCAGTGGCAGCGGGGAGATTTAAACCTGGGTCTCCCTGATCTTGGTCTGACACTCTAACTGCTACACCATGCTGCCTGTCTGGTTGCAGAGACCATTTGTGCATTGAAATGTTTCAGAAAACTCAGCACATCTCTATGTGGCTGATCATATGGGACCAGCCCAGGTGAGCCTGATCTCGTCTGATCTCAGAAGCTAAGCAGGGTCGGCCTTGTGAAGGCCAAGGTTGCAGAGGCAGGCAATGGCAAGCCACCTCTGTTAGTCTCTTGCCATGAGAACCCGACCAGGGGTCGCCATATGTCAACTCTGACTTGAGGGCACTCTCCACCACCATATGGGGCTCTGCTGGGACCACATCCCTGCTGTTAGTTTCTGGGCCTTGCTAGGGGAAGTGTTTGTGTGTGGTTTGATGCCTCTGTTGTTCACTCTTCACACTCTTATTTATTTATTTGTTTGTTTTTGTCCTCCAGACAGGTACTGGTGATTTTGTCTCAGCTGGAAGGCAATGCCGGCTTCTCCATCACCCACCGCCTGGCCCACCGCAAAGCCACTCAGGCCTTCCTGAACGACTGGATGTCAACCAAGGGGACGCACAACCCGCCACTCACTCCTGATGTGGCGGGCCTCCATGGGCCCCGGCCGCTATGACAAACGGCCCCGCCCCCCCTGCCGCTCTTCCGCTTCTGCCTTTTTTCAGGACCCATCTGCCTCGGGTATTGCCCGAGCCGCCGTTACTGAGCCGTCAGGGTTGAGGAGGAGGAGGAGGATGACATTGGACTGGGTGTCTCAAGCCAAGCACCTTTCCTCCTCCCCCCTAGGAGTCAGGCAGGGAGCTGCTCAGGTTCCCCCTTCCCTTACAAGCCCCCTCTCCCCTCCCCTCCCCACAGATCATGCACTTTATCCAGAGCTGCTGTCAAGATAGGAGACCAAGGGAATTTCACAGTCTCGAAGAGGGCGAGTCCCACCGCGTGGATGCTCCTGGACAACAGAATCCCGGGGCTGGCCCTCCCTGCAGCCACCAGAAGCCCCTGTGGCTGCAACAATATACCTCTGGCCACTGTATCTCTGTGCACATGTGTGTGTGTCTGCCTCGCCCCACTGTTAATTGTGTTGGCTGGGTCCTGCAGTGGGGTGGGCTGAAGTCAGGGGAGGGGGGATATGTAGCCCCTTCTCTCTCTCCCTCTCCCTCTCTCTCTCGGATTGCCATAGACAGCAAGGCACTGATTTCCCCAAGCTGGGTCTCCTTTCCGTTCTAGCGCTAGTTAGCAACAAACATTTGGGGCATCCATTGAAAAGACCATAGTGCTGTTCAGACCGACATACCTGTATTTGCCTCCCTCTCCCTGGGACAGTGGAGTCGCAAAGCAGGCTTGTGCAACATGGGCTCAAGCCATCCATATGGTTGGCTTACTCACCTAGGGTGAGCAGCAGTTCTTGCTGGGCGAGTCGCAGGCTCAACTCAGAACACTCCTGCTGTCTTGCCGTGCACATGGTGGGGGGAAGGTGAGCTTTTGAAAAAGCTTGCATGGGCTGATAACTTTTTTTTAATGTAATTCTGTGCACAGCTGGCCTCAGTATGTGCAATGGACTTGTTTAACTATGTAGGGCTATGGACAAGGATCCCTTTTCCTACGTCCTTGGTTTCTGTCCATAAGAAGGCTTATGTAAAGAAAGGCAGGTGGGCAGTGAGGCAGAAGAAACATCCCTTTCCGTGCCAGCTAAAAGCCATTTCTCTCAATCCACATGAGGCACAGCTGGAGGCTTGTGCCTCTGGGACTTAAATGTAGTATTCTGTTTCTGCAATGGGCAAGAGATTTGCCTGTTCGGGGCGGGGGGCACTCTGGTGTGTGCTGTAGTCTCCAAGGACAGAGCTGCTTGGATCTTGCACAAGGGCTACGGAGTTCATTTATATGGCACTTACAAGCCATATAGTAGGGAGATGTCGGGGCACTAGCCATTTCTATTCCCAGCAGTCCACTGGCCATAGGGGAGCTGCGACACAGCTTGGAAGTGGGGGACCAGGAGGCAGCCATCTTCACCAAGGGTGCCTTGCAGTTGAGCACTAATTCGAAAGCCAGCGGGACAAGTGTGCCGCAAAACGTTCCCACCTTGGTTCAGAAACAGCCTTTTTTGCTCTTTACCCATCCGGTTTGGCGTTGGATGCTCCACTCTCCCTCCTCTGATCTTTGCAAACAACGCTTGTTTTTAACCCTTCTGTCACGATAGCCTCCCACCCAACCTGAGGAGAGAAGCCTTGCGCTGGGAAGGGACCGGCCGAGGCAGTGGGACAGAGATGCCCTGTGGAGCCTGAGGGTCACGTGTCGGTCCTTGGCTGAGAGGGGATGGGTGTGATGGGTATGGCTACTGGTGGCCTGGGGACTCGGTAACAGGGTATCAAGGACAGGGTTTCGGGTCCACACGGTGGGCTCGGGCACAGGGTCACCGGGGGAGGGGAGGGTGGCGTTTTCTTGCTCACTTAATCGATTCGGGCACAGGGTTGATGGTGCGCATCCCGGGAAGAGTTTGAGGCTCATGTGCAGCAGGGTCTCCCCCCGTTCTGTGGCTCTCCGTGCCCGGCATCAGACCGATCCCTGTTCCTTGGTAGGAGCCGACATGCACAAAAAGAGTTCATTCAGCTCCCTCCCTGCACACGCATACAATGCGCTGACCTGTGGGTTTGTAGTGCGTTAGAGGGTGAGCGGAAAGGCAAAAAGAGTTTTGGACAGCGGTTCCAGACCTCTTCCGAAAATCTCTGCAGGTGACTTAGTTTGGATTGAACCTACCCCGATCCCCCCTACCTCTCATTCAGTTCTGCAGGTTGGTGGGAACAGACAACACCTGTGGCCGGACCTGACTGTTAGCACTTCCCACGGTGGAGTTCCGTGGCTCTCTTTTTGGCTTCACGGGGCTCCAGCACAGGTGGGAATGCTGCCATTTATTTGGGGTGAGGGGAAAGACCACCAAAGTCAAAGAGCACCCTAGAGATACGCCAGGCCGAGAGAGCAGCTCTTCCCTTTCTGCGCGGTGCTCTTGCTTGGCCAAAAGGCGGCTCTCGGTCGGAACTGTTCTTTCAGAACTGTGCATCGTGTTTTCTAGATTTCTAGTTTTTCAGGCAGGAGATGGACCCTCATGGCTCACCAGGGTGAAGCCCCCATCCCTGAAGGTGGAAGTAGGGGACGTCTCTGGGCACCCTCAGCACTGGCAAGGGAATGGTGTGTCTGCATGTCTGCCTCCCTTGAGCCAAGTTTCAGTTTATCTTCCAAGGATGGTTTCCCTTTTCCCCCAGCAGAGCTCCTGTTCTTTTAATAGCTGCATGGCAGGCAGAAATTCCACAGGGGAAGGTTCCCCCACCACACACAAATAAAGTGGTTCATTTGTGCCTGCCGTGTAACTGCTTAAGGCTTAGGTGCCTTGCCTGGAGAAGGCAGCAACTTCCTCTTTCTTCCAGTGGAGGCTAGCAAGTTTGCACTAGGGGTCGTCTTGCAGTGTCTTCTGGGAAATGTAGTTCTTTGTAGTTTTAAGGCAGGGGCACCTGAAACCTGCTACTGTGTTGCGGGAGGGGAGGGGTTGGAGGGGACAGGGTTGTCTCATGTGCATGCTCTTTCTCAAAGGGGATGGGTGCCTGCCAGTTCTTTGAGAGGCAGCCAGCACCCAGTGTCATCAGAGGTCCAGTAACGCAGGGAGAGGTGGTTGGGCGGAAGGGGCCGAACTGCAGCCGGGCCTCTGAAAGCACCTGCCTCCTGGTTGCCTCTGCACTGCGCACCGAAACAGGTTTTCTACTTGTTCCCCTCTGTCCCGGAGAGCCTTGGCAGGATAAGGATCTTGGAACAGAGAATTCTCCGCTGTTTCACAAAGCCCACCTCCCCACCAGGATTCAGGGCAGGAGGGTAGAGAAAGGACATTTCTGCCTGGTCTGGAACCACTCCATTTGTAGCACAGAAGAGGATCTTTCTCCCGGGAAGCAGATGTTGATTGAACTCTTGGGCAGCTGCTGAGCTGGCTTCCGGAGCCTAAAGAAGGGCAGAGTTGAGGGCTTAAACTGGACTTTTGGGGTACAGCATCGCAGTGCTGTATCGTACTAGGAAATCCCCCCATCACCCAATTTCCATTTCCTCTCCATCTTAATCAGGTAGCAATGAGCAAGAAGTTTCTTTCGTTGGTCCCTTCGGTGCCCGCCCTCCCACATCCTCATCTCTCGTTCATCTGGTTTCCACCTTTCCCCGGAAGGGCTCCTTGAGGCCAGGGGGTGGCCCAGCCTGTCTTTGTTTTGACTCTGTTGAAATGTCTTTCCCCTTCCAATGTGTCTCGTCTTTTTGTTCCCTCTCCGAGCTGTGAATAATTTTTAACCATGTAAATATTGTCCAGCTCTTAAGAAAACATAGGATATTTTATCAATTGTAAATTGATACCTGTAATCGGTTCCCTGTATAATATGAAATATCCCATGGGTGGTTTTCAAACTCAGGTTCCAAAGGACCAAATAATAAAAAGAAAGTTTTGTTTTTTAAGTATGCCTGCCTATTTGCTCTCTGGGTTTGCTACCCTTGCTTTTGGGATGGAGTATTCTTGCCTGGATCGACACTGTAGGAAGGGGGCAAAATTTGGTGGCAGAGTTTGTCCCAGAGAGAACGTGGCCAGAAGAGGGAAGGTGCTTGTTCCTACTCCATCCCTAAGAGGAGCAACTACACACCTTCCAGTGTGACGAAGTGATGGAAACATCAAACCGATCCTCAGTCTGTGTTTTGGATTTCGATCCAGAGATTCCTCCACGGAAAACAAGACAACAAGGATCGTCCTTCCTATTTTTCTACTAACTTTGTAGTATCCCAGTGAGGTGTTTAAGGGATGGAAGTGAGTGATTGGCTATTGTCGCAGTGCAGGTTGGGGAGCAGATCTCCCCAGTCCTAGACTGCTATTTTTACCATGATTTTTAAAGTGTCGCATGGCTTGATAGTTTCTCTCGTGCGTGGTGTTTGTAAACACGTAGCTCAGTTTCTATTCTGGTCCTTCCCAAAGAGTGCCAGTTTGTAAAGTCTTACTGCTTATGCCGAAAAAGCACCCAGGCACAGATTTTCTTCCTGGTATGCTTTTATCCCCCTTTTCATCCGTAGATCTCCGGATGCCATGCTGATGAATGGTGCGATGCTGTGATTAATTGCTTCTGTGGGTGCAGCCGCACACATGGAATTCTGGCTTGAAAGACCTGTGCATTTATTACTGCAAATGTCCAGCAGGTGGCAGCATAATCTAAAGGCTTTGGCCATTTCAACTGCAACCTTGAAAGGAGGTGGGGACGCGGAAGAGTCTCTGCTTTGCGTGCACAAGGTCGTAAGTTCAACCCCCAACATCTCCAGTAGGAGGTGATGTGAAAGACCTCTGCCTGAGACCTTGGAGAGTCGCTACCAATTCTGACCTTGCTGAACCAAGGGCCTGATTCAGTATAAGGCAGCTGCATGTCAGTAAACCTTTAATGGGAATTTTTACGAGGCAGTTTGGTGTGTATATGTGTGTTTACCTCAAGCAATCAGCTCATATATGACTGAGGAACAGAAGCATGTTACAAGAAGAGAAGAGGAAAAGGAGAGAATCAATATGCCAGAGTGCTGAGGTTCTGGGCAAGGACTGTACCACTTCAAACGGCAGGGGAGGGATAACATTTTTCAAACTTCCCCATCTCTTACTGACGTCCCCTGACTCAGAACCTTGTCCTCAGCATGTTATTGATTATAGAGATTTTTTATGTGGGATGTATGATAAAATTGTGATATATTTCCCCCCCCCCCCACACACACACACTCCAACCTGAAATAGAGCAGGTTGTGGCTCAGTGGTAGATCGCCTGCTTTGTACACTGCCAGGTTCAATCCCCAGCATCTCCTGTTAAAAAAAGGATTGGGTGATGTGAAAAGTCTCCATCTGAGGTCCCAGAGAGCAGCTGCCAGTCTGAGTAGGCGATACTGACCCTGATAGACCAAGAGGCTGACTCAGTATACAGCAGCTTCATGTGTTCTTGTAGAACAAACCCATTCTAGCACAGCATCTTACGCCTACAGCATCCCCATGATCTACTTGGCTAGTAACACAAGACGTTTCCGGCAGGTTTTGTGTCTTGAGACGTCCTTGCTGGCATTTGCTGGGCTTTGTAATTGCTTTTGAATCTGTACCGGTATCTTCCCTACTATCAAATTTTGAATGACCGGTCTAGTTTTCCGGATCCAGATTTTCAGAAGATCGGGACAAAATTCACATGAATTTAGTCGCATGCTAACTCACCCACCCTCCGGGATTCCCCAGAGGTTCTGAGAGTACATCAGCACATTCCTTTGGCTGGACCATTCCCTGGTTCCTTCCAGGGTGAGCTTTCATAAGCAAAGAGTCCACTTTGCGAGACGCGGGCCTCAGTTTGCTTGAGTTGGTTTGGGAGAGACGTGCTGTGCTGCTGGGAGAAAGCTGCAGCTGTCCTCGGCCCTTCGCTCTGCTTCTCCAGGCCCCTTGCGTGGAAACGCAGCCCATGAGCCAAGATGGGGACAGTCTACCAATAACAGCAGAGCAAGAAAATAACTCCTGCTACTCACTTATTGCTGTGACAGCCTGTCAATCCCTAGTGGCACCTTTGCAGGCCATCTGGTGCCAAGCGGTGTGTGTGTGCGCGCGCACACACACGTTTGGCTGTTCCTGCATTGTGAAATGGTTTCCTTCAAGCTTGCGACTTGACTATCCTGCCTCTTAAAAGTTGGAAGGGAGCACAGCAGTTCATACAGCATGGCTTATGTTGACCGTTGGATTCTCAGGTGATAACCCAATGGCTAGAGGTTCTTATTTCCCTCCCTGCCTCTTCTCACACACAACAGATGTAGTGGCAAAACTTCCTGGTCTGTTAGGACTGCAGATGACATGACTAAATGTCCTGACCACAGGACAACTAAATGACTGCAGAAGTGGTCTAACCTAGCCACCTCTGCTAGATTCTTCGGTGCAAGGTTGTTGTTTTTTAACATGCGGTCTTAAGATACTGCCACCTTATCAGTGAGTTGGACTTCTCTTGGGGGAGGCGTGTGTTTAGATCCCTGCTTGTCATGAAAATTCTCTAGGTGATTTAGGCTACTCTCTCTGCCTAGCCTCACTTGTAGGAGTGCTGTGAGAATAAAACGGGGGCGGGAAGAATCATGCCTGAAGCTCCCTGGAGGAAGAGTGGGATACCTAGGACACAGGACAGAGGCGTGCATCAAAGGGACTATAATCCTGCTCATATCCTGCTGGACTTGGGCTCCTTGAGACCGCATTCATTTCACATGCTAGTTATACCTGGGGGACTGAAGAGTGCTTAACTCTGGCTGGATCGTGCCCTTAGCATCATCCATGAAGCTGGCTGGAAGCACCAAGTGCTGGGGGGTGCCGGATGTGGGAGGGATGTGCTCCAATGGCTCAGAAGTTGCTGAGGCTCCCAGCTGAGTTTTCTAGCTGAGTAGAGTCAGCAGCCTGTTTGCCCGTGCTGGGCACAGTCTCCCTGCCTTGCCTGAGGTGGACACCTAGAGAGACCAGCTCGGTGAGACAGAAGGAGAGGATTTCTGTCTGTCTTAGAGCAACTTGTAATAGATTTTCTGGGCAAAACAGCTTTGTGTTCAGGAGGCCCTGTCAGAAGCCATCAGCCTCAGCCGCAGAGGAACAGATGGAGAGTTAATTTGGGAAGGGGAATGGAAGGGGGAGCTTGCAGAAGAAGCAATTCTCCTGCACCTCTCTCTTCTCTGTCTTCGTTCTGTGCCGTTTTTCTGTTATGGAAGTGAAATCTCAGAAAATGAGGTGTGAGTAGTTGAATGCCTCAGTAGCTGCCTGGGCTTCCCAAATTGAGAGATTTACCAGCCTTCCGTGTGTGGTGTCTGTGCTAGGGTAGTCAATTGGTAACGCTGTCTGGCCTTACCAAAACTCCTTACTAACTGGTAAGAAATAGCAATTCTGGAGTTGATGTTACGGCCCGCTTTTGGATGTTACGTGGAAGATGTAAATGTACATGTTTTCAAGTAACAAGCTGACCCCGAGCACATGCATTGCGTAATTGTGACGCTCTTTCTGCTGCAGTTGATGCTGTCAGCTTCAGTATGGAGCTGTCCACTTCCAAACCTTGTGTTGCCGGGCAGAGCAACTGGTCAACTTCGGTTTGTGCCAAAAAACATACAAGGTGAAGTTGCATATTCTTCATCCACCACTTCTTGGCAGCAACGCTCTGTACGTTTCTGGGATTTAAGGGTGCGTGCAGTTATTTTCAGCAGCGAACTAACTGGAGAAGTGCATTCACTGTATACCTGATTGGCTGGTCTTCGTGTCAATCACAAAGCTGCCTCCCCCTCTCAGAGCAGTTTTCAAAGCATACCAAAATAACCTGGGGGGGGGGGCTTTTTTAAAAAAAGTGGGGAGAAAATTTTGAAGCAGATAACACTAGATGTTGGGAAGTCGGAAACAGACAACCTGCCAAAATATGCTAAAAGGGCACCATTTGGTACAGTCAGGGCTTTTTTTCTGGGAAAAGAGGTGGTGGAACTCAGTGGGTTGCCAGCACAGGGGGC
Organism: Eublepharis macularius; assembly: GCF_028583425.1. Lineage (NCBI taxonomy): Eukaryota > Metazoa > Chordata > Lepidosauria > Squamata > Eublepharidae > Eublepharis > Eublepharis macularius. The sequence goes on from NC_072801.1 coordinate 14,400,289, forward strand.
AACTCTTGGTGGGAGGTGGTGCCCCTGGTACCACATGTGCATGCGCAAAGTTCACACATGCTCCCAAGGTCAATGACGTCACTTTGGGTCAGCTGGAACAAGGGGGGAGTTTTTAAAAGTTTAAATTGCCCTTGATGAAAACGGTCACATGGCTGGTGGCCCCACCCCCTGATCTCCAGACAGAGGGGAGTTTAGATTGCCCTCCGCGCCACATGGCGCGGAGGGCAATCTAAACTCCCCTCTGTCTGGAGATCAGGGGGCGGGGCCACCAGCCATGTGACCGTTTTCAAGAGGTTCTGGAACTCCACGGAGGGCAATCTCAACTCCCCTCTGTCTGGAGATCAGGGGGCGGGGCCACCAGCCATGTGACCATTTTCAAGCAGTGCCGGAACTTCATTCCTCTGCGTTCCAGCTGAAAAAAAGCCCTGGGTACAGTGAGTCATCCTGTTTTGTTACGAAAAGTGACCATCTGGACTTTGATTTTATGGGCTTTGAAGGGGAGGAGTGAACAATTAATGTGGCTGCAGCAGAGCCCATTCCTTCCAGGGTTCTGGTACATGCTTGATGACAAACGCAGCTACCACGATGGCTGGGTTGAAACTTCTCTTGCTTGGCCTTGCAAATTGTAAACAGGAAATGAGGGGCAAAAGGGCGTTGCTGGTGGGTTACTGGTTGCGTTGGCCCTAGCACTCCTTGGCTTCGCGCTTGCTTTGTGTCCTCATGTTGATTATTGGAAAGGAAGAGGCCATCTGGATTTGGCAGGCATAGCATTGGATAACTAGATCTCCAGTCGGTTTTTGAGCATGCGCCAATCATTTGGGCATAATCGATAAGAGACTTTTTTGAAGTTTCTGTTCAATTTTACTTGGTGTCAGAATGGGGTAACCTACCAGGTTATGCCAGGAGCGGAGAAACTTTTCCATGACTGCAAGCTTTCAGGCAAATCTGCTATTCCCAGGTTATGTATTTCTTATCAGTAACGAAACCTCTTGGGGATACAGAAGCAGATGTGTAAATAACGGCTGCAAGATGGATTTGGAGATGCATTTTCCGGCAACATGCATAATACAAGCCCCGCTGATGCTTTTGGAAGGGTTACAACTCTGCAGCTCCTTCAGGTTCAGGCTTGCTTTCTGCACTTGGCGAGCCTGTGTGCAAATTCTTGGAGCAATCCACACTCTCTCCCTGGCAGTCTGTACTGTGTCCCCTCAGGAATCAACCCCTGGCCAGCCATCGGGGAGATTGGATGTGTTCTCTCCTTATCTCTTTTGTGTGGGCTTCTGCCTCCCACCGCCTTGCTATGTTCCTGGAACATGGCCACGGCTGGGGAGCTTGTACCGTTTACCCCATTATGGAAAGCACCGAGGTGGAGGGGGGAAGTGTCGGTGTAGCCTCAGCCTTTCTCTCGCTCACTCGGCCTGCCTGATTTGCTTTGACTAAAATGGGAGCTGCTGGTGAATATTTGATGGATCCCAAAGGGCAGATAGAACATATTGTGCATTTTACAACACAACTTTCCGCCTAGAGACACGGCAAGGCTGCAAAAGAACCAGGCAGACATTTTCTCAGAGGAAGAGGGTGGGAAAGAAGTGTGTGGGGAGCAAGCCGCCCTTCAAAAGGAGACAAATTTCCCCCTCCCGATCGACGAGGCAGTGCCAGAAGGGTGCCCTGGTGCAAAAGTGGAACACTTCCTCCCTCTGCCAGCGAATTCCACCTTCAACATGCAGTTCATTCACTTATGGAAAGAAAGACCTAGAGCGTGGGGATGGCCAGTAGCTTTCGCTGGCTTTTTAGAAAAGGATTAGCCCAAATCCTTTATAAGAGAGGTTCATCAATAGCTGCTAGCTAAGCATCTCTCTAGACACGCAGGTTTTTAAAGAGTTGGGTCTGGGTTCCCCGCAGCCACACAGCAGCTTTGGGGAATGGCTGTTAAAAAATAAAGGAGAGCCCAAACAGTCTCAGAATGCCACTGCGGCGGGGAGGAAGGGCTCCTGCCTCCCTACCAAGCAGTTCCCCATGTTAAAATAGCCACCAGGGAGGCATTTCCCTGTTTTTACTGCTCAGCGTGCCCAGGATACTCCATGTGGAACAGCAAAAAGAGAAACACCCCCCACACACTATTTTGGAAAATGGCTTGGGGGGAGCAGGAGCTCTTCCTTCCCCTGTGGTGGTATTTTGAGGCCATTTGGGCTCTCCTTTATTTTTTAACAGCATTCCCTGCCGCTGCTGTGTGGCTGTGGGAACCCAAGTTGGGTCTGAGGAACCCGGACCCAGCTCTTCAAAAACCTGCATGTCTAGAGAGACCCTAAGTGTGTATGCATGCACACAAAACTCTTATCTTATTCCTGCTTGGCCTAGCTCCTCCGGTATCCTTTTCAGAAAGAGTGGAATCTAGTTCATCCAGAAAGCAGTGTGTGTGCTGCAAAACTAGCGTAAAGTTGCCATAAAATGTTCCACAGGAAAATGTGCCATGTCCCTCTGCTTGCCAGATGCTACAGGCAAACCACAGGGGAAGGCTGTCATTTTCATGCCTTACTTATACCTGGTTGGAGAATGGAAGAGCTTTACTAGAACACATCTTCTAATCCGGCCCATCGTCCTCTTTCCCACTGTGGCAAATTTGACAGCCTCAGCATACGTACCAAACGAATGCAGATACCTATGCCTCCCTCTGTTACTGAGTCCCAACCGATGGTGGTTTAATAAAATTGTCACCACTGATACACCTGCCCTCCATGAATGTATCTCCTCTCCTTTTAAAGTCATCTAATCTAATGACAGAAGGAAGGGGACATGATATAGCCCAATCTTGTCGGATCTCAGACACTAAGCCGTGTTGGTGCTTGGATGGGGGGGGCACCAAGGATGACTCTGCAGAGGAAGGCAAAGGTACACCATCTCTGCTTCTCAGTTGTCTTGAAAGCCCCTGGCTGGGATGCCATAAATCAGTTGTGATTTGATGGTGCCTGCATTCATAAGCTAGCGGTCCCGGGGCAGTGAGTCCTGCAAGAAGCATTTCCTTTTGTCAGTCTTGAGTCAGCTGCTGGTTGATTTCGTTGGAGGTCTCCTCTCTCTCCCCGTCCCAAGTTGGGAAATTCCTGGAGATCTGGGGGGAGAAACCTGGAGAAAGTGGGGTTTGGGGAGGAAAGGACCTTGGCGTGGCATAATTCCATAGAGTCCACCCCCAAAAGTAGCCATTTTCTCCAGGTGAACTGATCTCTGTGGCCTGGAGACCAGTTATAATTCCGGGGGATCCCCAGCCACTACCTGGAGGCTGGCAACCCTAAAAGGCAGAGGTGTGCTGGAGCAGTGAGGAACAGTCCAAGTAGATCCTATGTTGAGAAAGAGGTGAGAGGAGGAATGGGGTTGGAGAATATGGTCCATTCGAAACTTTGCAATAGTTCTTAAAGGAGAAGTTGGGAAGTGTTGCCAAGTCTCCCTATGAGTACCGACCATTCTTGTTTTCTTCTAACACAAATAGCCCGGTTAGGCCTCAATATGGATCAGGGCTGTGCAGGGGGGTGAAATAGACAAGGGGGGTAAGTTTTGAACCCTCCACCCACCCACCCCGCACAGTTTTCTCAGTCAACACTGACCCCTCCCCACCACTGTGTTGCTGTTCACTCTGGGAAGAAAAAAGGCTCAACTTTTTGTTTTGATTGTAATGCAACATGGGGGTGGAAGAGGCAGACTCCCCCTCCCCTCCCCTTAGCGCCGATCTGAATCAGGGCCCTGCACAGCTGCTATTTCTTTTTTAAGACAACACCAGGAAGAGCCAATCCCGGGCTTCCCAGAATCTCGTCTGTGGTCAGAGGCCTTTGCTTCTGATTTCTGCTGCGACCAGGAGTCAGACCCTTGGTTTATCTCCTTTACGGCTGGGTCTGCTCGGATAGGCAGTGGCTCTCCGGGCTCTCGAAAAGGCGTCCTACTCTGGATGGTCCTTTTAACTGGAGATGGGACCTTCAGCTTGCAAGGAGATGCTGTTCCTGCAACTTTTTCTGTGTTCCCCACACTGGGTGAGCATTTTGGCCCATTGGTGGAGGAGAACACCAGATGTGTCCTGGATTAGCTGCCCTTCCATCGTCAAGCAGGATAAATTTAATCAAATGCCAGATTCAGATGGCTCGACAGGCTACAAAAGCTCCTCTGGTCCTCCTCCGCCAGGGTGTTGTCCCGCGGCTTTGTGGAGCGAGCCGAGTGCTTTGCCTGGGGCCCGCCCCGTGTTGGTGGTTGCGGTGCAATGCCCTCGTCAATAATGCAGGCTCCAGCTAATGGGCCTGCAGGGTAGGCGCTCCTGAGAGCAGCTCACCCAAGTTTGGAGATTTTTGCTGATGTTTTCTCTGAAGTCTGCCTTTGCACAGCTTGACTTTATGGAAGTGTGGATGAGCTGACCCTGGTTTTGCTTTGGACGCATTTTGGGATGCTTGACTGCTTGCTGTATCCCCCACACACTTTGTTCAGACAGACCTGCCAAGCCGTTTTAGCTCTGGGCATTCTGCTTGAGCAGTGGTGTTCCCATGTTCTAGAAAATGCAAGGTTTCTTTGAATAGTTACTTAACGAAGAGTTCAACCATGTTAGACAAGGGTGGTTAGTGTGTCGGCCTGGGATCTGGGAGACCCAGGTTCGATCCCAACTCTAGCCCACAGTAACCCAAAGTTTCCATGGCAGTCATTCCCTCTCAGCCTACTTCAAAAGGTTGTTGCTGTCAAGATAAAATAGAGGGAGTATAACGTTGAAAGCAGCTTTGGGCCCTTGCTAGGGAGAGAAGGAGGGTATGGATAGCTACAGGGGTCACTTCGTAGAAAAAGAGCTGGAGGAACTCATTAGCATAACTCATTAGCATATGCCACGCCCCTTGGCATCACCAGAAGTGTGTCATTAGCATAACTGATTTGCATATGCCACTGTTTGGGAAGGATTTACACAATTAGGGTCCATGGCAAAACGGCAGAGATTCTGCTTGGCATGCAGAATATGCCAGGTTCAGTCCCTGGCATCTCCAATGAAAAGGACCGGGTAGCTGGTAATAAGCTTCTGCCGGTCCGAATAGATTGTCCTGCCCTTGATAGACCAATGGTCAGATTTGGTTCAAGGCAGCTGTATGAGTGAGATGGAAGTTTGAAAGCCTCCCTCCTGCATATATGTGTCCCATGTTGAAACAGGAAGTTGGACCAGAAGTGCCTTTGATCCAGTCCACTTCTGTTCCTACCAAGTACCAAAAAGAAAAAAAAGGTAGCAGTGGAAAGAAGGGGGCAAGCCTACCCAAACTGGCTTAAGATCCATATTTGAGTGTAGGCAGGGCTTTTTTTCTGGGAAAAGAGGTGGTAGAACTCAGTGGGTTGCCCTCGGAGAAAATGGTCACATGGCTGGTGGCCCCGCCCCCTGATCTCCAGACAGAGGGGAGTTGAGATGGCTGAGAGCAATCTCTGCGCAGCGGCGCGGAGGGCAATGTAAACTCTCCTCTGCCTGGAGATCAGGGGGCGGGGCCACCGACCATGTGACCATTTTCAAGAGGTTCCGGAACACCGTTCCACCACATTCCAGCTGAAAAAAAGCCGAGTGTAGGGGCACCTTTTTCTTTCTTCTTTAAAATGTCTATTGCCTTTTCCCCATCCCCTCCCGCATCATAGGAGGAAAGTGGCTTTTGAAGAGGGATGTGAGAATGGTGGCATCACGTTCTGGACGGCAGATGCTGTTATGGGGGGGAAGGACAGAACCTCTTTGTCCTCTAAGATGAAGGCAGCCTCCATTCACCTTCCAGCCATATTCCTGTGTTTGTTTGTTTCTTCCTTAGAGAGATTCCGGTCCAGCAAGAAATGTCCGGGCAAAGAGGAGGAAAGGGAGCCAGCTTGGCCTTGGTAGCAGGCTACGGCTCTGTGCTCTCACCAGCTCCCATTCCCAGCTCCCAATGCTGGGTTTCCCAGCACTCTCTCTAATGGAGTTTCTTTCTAGCCTGCCAGGGCGGCTGCCGGCTGCATGTCTAATGGATCCCTGACTGCTAAGTGTGCAAACATGCTCGAGGGGCAATCTGTCCCTCCTGGCTGGGAACCGCAGTGCTGAGTTCAACCAAGTACAAAGCATCTCTCTGGCGCTGGGAGCTCTTAGTATCTTTTGTGGGATGCCACAGCTGTGGTCTGGCAAACCGTACTGGTTACAGGAGAGGGTTACAGTAGCCCACTGCAACTGAGGGTGCGGCTCCTGTGCCGTGTCAGGACTGCAGCTTGTCCTCCAAAGAGGACCAAACTTGCCCTCGTACTTCCTGAACCAGCTGTTGTTTGTGTTATTCTGAAGATTTAAATCCTCCTTCCCCCCTCCCCATCAAAGAGGACTGAAAGCCCCAATGAATGGTGCAAGCTTCCTGTTGACCTTGAAAGTGAGAGCAGCCTCTAAGGGCCAAGCTACAAGTGACGAATGACACTTGAACGGCAAGTGGGTTTAGTGGAGGGCAAGTGAACAGGGAGAAATACACTTGCCGTTCAAGTGTCATTCGTCACTTTTAGCTTGGCCCTGAGAGTCACAAATTGCAATATTTCTCGGGGGGGTTGTTGGTGCAGTCTAGGAACTGTAGTTACACGAAGGACAGTATAGGATGTCAAACAGAGAATCCTCAGTTGTCCCACTAAACTACAATTCCCAGCATTGTTTGGGGAAAGGGGGAATCATGACCATTAAACCCATATAAAACTGCTATGGTTGTGTACTGCATATGTTGAATCCAGGTCTATAAATAAGCTCTCATTTTCAATGTTGATCAACTTGCAGACACACCAGAGAAATCTTCCATACCCTGTTTCTCTCTGGACACTGCCGGGACAGTTGCTCCAAATAATGCTTCTTTCCTTTAATTCTATTGTATTTATTTAAAATATAGATAGCCTCACCTTTCTCTTTAGCATCTCAGGAGGGTAACAACAATATAAAAACAATCTGGTAAAGCAAACACTAAAACCAGGGCTTTTTTTCAGCAGGAACATGGTGGAACGGAGTTCCGGCACGTCTTGAAAATGGTCACATGGCTGGTGGCCCCGCCCCCTGATCTCCAGACAGAGGGGAGTTGAGATTGCCCTCCGCACTGCAGTGGCGCGGAGGGCAATCTAAACTCTCTTCTGTCTGGAGATCGGGGGCGGGGCCACCGGCCCTGTGACCATTTTCGCCGAGGGCTATTTAAACGTTAAAAAACTCCCCCCTTGTTCCAGCTGACCCAAACTGATGTCATTGTGCGGTCATGAGTTCCACCACTGAGTTCCACCACCTCTTTTCCCAGAAACCACCCCCCTGGTTAAAACAAACATCTACAAAACGAAAGAAGTCTTAAATCACCCCTCATGCCCCTGCAAACAGACTTTGCCCCAAGCTCAGGTGGTCCCAAAAGCTCTTGTGAATAAATACGGGGTATGTTTTTTGCCACGTTGACGTTTGCCTGTAGTCAGTCACTAATTCTATGCTGACTCTTAAAGGCAGAAGAGCAGAGCAAGTTTTCTTCTGGTCAGTTGGCAACCCAAGTCAAAGTGGAGTAGGGGCCCAGCTGTGACCTAAGGAGATTGGCTGCCTCAGTTGGAGGATTTGAGGTGCCATTAAAGGAGAAGAAGAGACTGATGCCCAGCAGGCCTTCCCAAACAGGAGTTAGGAAACACGGATCCGCTGCCCCAAATGCGCTGCTACGTCCTGCCCTAGAGTAAATCCTGCACATAGAATGTGATCCCAAGAAAAACCTTGGTGGCTCATCCCATAAGAGCATCTAGTCCGGCAGCCCCTGTCTCAAAGTGCTTGCTTACGAGGCCCTCCCAGACAGGGCTCAAAGCCAGCAGCCGTACCCTAATGGCTTTACCTCCCCCCTGTCTCTTTCCAAACACCCCCAAATAGCAACCTCTTTATAAGCTCCAGGACCATCCTGGAGCACCTGGCCCCCAAATAGTTTTGGGTCTAGAATTAAGCCCTCTCCTCCTTAACTACGCAGTTTCCTCGCCCATATAATGGGGAAAATTGACAGCAAGGTGGGATTGGAATGTTTGTTCTTTGCAGGCTTTTCCTGGCAGAGGGAGAAATCCTTTTGAAGGCCGGAAGCCCTGGAAACTCAGAGCGCCTTATATCTGGCTCTCAAAGGAGCCTGGGTCCGTTTGTCCTTTTTTTTTTTTCTTTCAAAGGCAGCCAGGAGAGGAGGAGATCCGGGGCCTCGATGTCCCCCCAGCTGAAGCGGGGACGGTTTGGTGGTGCAGCTGAGCGGCCTGGGCTGTCAAGAGCCGGGCTATCGAATCTGAAAGCAATTAAAGGCATCAGCAGTGCTTGCTCCAGGCAGGCTCCAGGCTGCAGGGAAACTGCCACAACGCATCACGCACTGGCGGCTGCTGTCCCCCGGACCCGGAGGCAGCCGGTGTGCTCCCTGCTTCCCACCTGCCTGGCAGGGACGGCCTGGCCTCGCCCAGCAATCCCTCTTCGCTGCTGGATAAGTGGTCTCCAAAACGGTCTGTCAGAACAATGTTCTGTAGCATGGCAACGGCTGGGCTGCGACAGGCTGGGCAGGCCGAGGCTGGTCTCCTCTGAGGGATGCGATCCAGGCCGGCAGTGGGCAGCCAGGGTGGTTCTGCTCCTGCACTTGAGCAAAGCTGGGCCAGTGACCCAAGTTGTTGGTGGGTTGGCTGCCTTTCCCCCTCCTTTGGGGCCCCCAGTATCAAAGATCCGGAGGCTAGGAAGTTAGCGGGGATCTGTAGTGTCTGTGCTTCCCCAAAGCAGCAGGATGTTCCAGAGGGCTTTTATGCAGTTTCTTAGGAGATTTGACTTTTTCGTGTAACATAAATTTGCTCAAGTCTGGGTGATGAGGACAGCCCCTTAACACTTTCCATGGTCATAGATCCAGAAGAGTTAGCTGTGTTAGTCTGCAGTTGCAAAATAGTAAAGAATCCAATAGCACCTTTAAGACTAACCAACTTTATTGTAGCATAAGCTTTCGAGAGCCACGGCTCTCTTCGTCAGATGCAACTTTATTGTAGCGTAAGCTTTCGAGAACCACAGCTCTCTTCGTCAGATGCATCGTCAGATGCATCTGACGAAGAGAGCTGTGGTTCTCGAAAGCTTATGCTACAATAAAGTTGCATCTGACGAAGAGAGCTGTGGTTCTCGAAAGCTTATGCTACAATAAAGTTGCATCTGACGAAGAGAGCTGTGGTTCTCGAAAGCTTATGCTACAATAAAGTTGCATCTGACGAAGAGAGCTGTGGTTCTCGAAAGCTTATGCTACAATAAAGTTGCATCTGACGAAGAGAGCTGAAGGGAGTCTCTCTTGAAAGCGCCTCTTCTGGCCCCCTCTGCCTTTTTTCTATGAAGTTCCTCTGTAAGCTCTCAAAGCAACTACAGCTCCCAGCATCCCCTGAGGCATACAAGTCCCATAGTTCAATGTATTGCCAAATATAGGGCAAGCTTGCTTTGGTATGTGAATGCTTAGTCGAGGAGATTCTCTTCCCCTGTCTGTGCGCTGCATGTTTTCAGTCCAAAGGGCCTTGACTGTAGACTGTAGGATGGCCAGGTGTCCTAGCAGCCAACCTCCCAGTCCCGATGGTGTTGCCAGCTGGCCTGCCCAGCCTCCTGCTCCACCACCTCCTCCCCCTACTTCCAGCCCACCCCGGAAAGTGGCAGGCCCCCTTGCCCACCCAAGCACCAGAGGAGCAACAGCCGGCTCGGTCTTCGGTCTTCTCCTGACGGCCATGGGAAGCGCCAGGCCCACTCGCCCGCCTGGCCTCCTGAGCATCAGGGGAGTGGCCAGTGATGATGTTGCTTCACAAGTGACATCATCATGCTGGGCCTGGGATGATTCATGTACAATTTGCGCATGAGGAAATCCAAGGTTTTCTAAAATTCAATCTGGCTAGGTGAAAGAGAGTGACTGGCCCAAAGTAACCCTGTGGACGTCCATACGAGAGTGAAGACTCAGAGCTGGGTCTCCCAGATCTAGGGTTGCCAGCTCCAACTTGGGAAATTCCTGGAGATCTGGGAGGTGAAACCTGGAGAAACCTGGAGAAAGTGGGGTTTGGGGAGGGAAAGGACCTTGGCATGGCATAATTCCATAGAGCCCCCCCCCCCAAAGTAGTCATTTTCTCCAGGTGAACAGATCTCTGTGGCCTGGAGACCAGTTGTAATTTCGGGAGATCTCCAGCCACTTCCTGGAGGCTGGCAACCCTACCCAGATCCTCGTTTAAACACTACACTTTGCTATTTCTCCTTAGGAAGCTCCTGCTCCAAAACTTCTAAGACCACCTTAGTCCAGTCGCTACCTCAGCATGTGCCTGGCCTGCCACCTTCCCCCTCCACCTGCAATGCCGGATTGACCTTAAAGCTGATCTACCTTGCAGGGGCGTCAGTGTGTGTAAGGCTCTTGAAATGCTCCCCAGTACTATACAGAATGCCAAGTATCACGGGAACTCGTCTCAGGGTTCTAACACCCCATTGCCAAAATCCACAATGTCTAGCCAAGGTGCTGATGTGTGGCTTCCGTGGGTTGTTTGTGTACAAACCTCCTCGAGATACGAAAGCTCAAGTTTGTTTTGATGGCCGTAAGAATTAGCAGAACATGAAGGGAGTCTCTCTTGAAAGTGCCTCTTCTGCCTTTTTTCTATGAAGTTCCTCTGTAAGCTCTCAAAGCAACTACAGCTCCCAGCATCCCCCGAGGCATGCAAGTCCCATAATTCAATGTATTACCAAGTATAGGGCAAGCTTGCTTCGGTATGTGGATGCTTAGTCAAGGAAATTCTCTTCCCCTGCCTGTGCGCTGCATGTTTTCAGTCCGAAGGGCCTTGACTGTCAGCTAATGTGGATCTGACCCACCTCTTCTCCAGTGTTGATGATCCCCAGTTGGGAGTGGCCACCACTGTTCCTTACACCCTTCTTGTAATGGAGTTCCTCCTCTATGGGAGGCCACGCGGCTTCAGTCAGAAGTGGAGCCCGCTGTGGTTTCCTAATTGTTACAGCTGTACGGTGACACATGCCTCCCCCCCTTCCCTCTCCCCTCCCTGCCTTCAAACCCCTTCCAGGAGTGTGCCGAAACCCTGGTTTCCTGACCTGCTATTTGCCTGTCCTACGTTTGCTCCATCAACACAGAACAACCCCCGCCCCTGTCAAATTAGTGAGTCAGAAGACGTAAGAGAGACCACCGCTGCTAATTTGTACATTAACTGGTTCTGACAGAAATATTTTACAAGTGAAAAAACAGAGAATGCGCCTCAAGAAAATGTGCAGCGTCCATACTGCCGTCTTCTGCTTAACTGTTTCATGAAAGCCAGGTTTGGGAGAGGTGGCTCAGGAGCACATCGGTGGCCCTCTGCTACCTTCTCCCATCCATCTGTGCCAGCAGCGTTTCATAAATTTCTGATAGGGAGCTAGAATTTGCTTGCAGACCTAGCTACCTGGACTCCGGCAGCAGCTTTTATAACATTTGCTGGTGGGATGGTAGAATGGGACCCACTCGGCTATGAAACTCACTGGGTGACTTGGGGCCAGTTGCTTAGCTTAGCCTACCCTACCTCATAAGGTTGTTTTGAGGGTGAAAAGGGAAGCTGAGAACCACAAAGGGAGGGATACAAATTAAATTGAAAATAGAAACCAATGGGGTGGGCCCACAGGAGGAGGAACTATTTGGAAATCCCTTAGGATTGTAGAAGAGTTTAGGGTCCTGGCAGGCTAATTGGTGGGGGTCCACATTGGAGTACATGAAGAGACCCCATGCATACACGGAACTAAAGATAAAATTTCTGAAAGAACCAAGTGTTTTCCATTAGGAGGTGGGATTTCAAACTGAGGCCATAGTAAGAGGACACGGACACAGAGAGAGAGAGAGAGCTTTCCCAGCACTGCAAAGTTATAGTAATTTAGAATCTTGTTTGAATTTTGAGGGTATTTGCTCCACTTTCCTTCACCCTCCAATTTTATCTGCAAGAAAGCTTTCTTTTAATATACTGTTCCTTGGCTCCAAGTAAGTAGTTGAGGTGAGCTGGTTAACTTGAAGGGGTGTCCCATGCTCTCTGGAAATGGTGTTCCTGTTATTCCCTCAGGGTTACCTTTAGAGTAGATAGGGTTGCCAGCTCCAAGTTGGGAAATTCCTGGAGATTTGGAGGGAGAAACCTGGAGAAAGTGGAGTTTGGGGAGGGAAAGGACCTTGGCATAGCATAATTCAATACAGTCCACCTCCCAAAGTAGCCATTTTCTCCAGGTGAACTGATCTCTGTGGCCTGGAGACCAGTTGTAATTCTGGGAGATCTCCAGCCAATACCTGGAGGATGGCAACCCTAGGAGTAGAGCCTAGGCCGATGGATGCCTCAAGGGGCCATCTTGTGCCTCAGAACAGGTGGAGTCCGATGAGACCAGTGTGTGTGTGTCGAAGATATGCCCACAATATGTCAGATTTGTCCGTAGTTACCTCACCCTTGGTATAATTGGTTTAGGTCATATTGAAATTGCTCTTTTGAATGTGTTTCATGTTACTTTCTCCCGTCCTAATCTTGTTGAGAGGGATTAAGGGTAAAATGGAGGAGAGGAGAGCAATGTAAGCTGCTTTGAATCACTAAGTTTACTTACTTACTTTACTTTGAAAAACATCCAGACAGCCACTGTAATAATTTGATTTCTGATCATTTGATTTCTCAAGTATAAAGGTAACCAGGAAGATAATTGAGCTCCAGAGCTGAAGTCTCAAGCTGTAGCGTAGTAAGGCAATTACATCGCGGAGTCTGTTATGTAATACTTTGCGAAGTGTACAATCCAGCTACAATTAGTTTTATTTATTTTATTTCCCCTGCCTAGCTTCCTCCAAAGTACAGAAGGTGAAATACATGATTCACCCAACTCCTGAAAAAAAATTATCCTCACAATAATACTGTGTGAGATAGGTGAGCTGAACTCAAGTCACACAGGTATCTGAAGAAGTGAGCTGTGGCTCGCAAAAGCTCCTACCCTACCACAAATGTTGTTAGTCTTACAGGTGCTACTGGACTCTTGCTTTTTTTTATTGCTACAGACTAACATGGCTACCCATTTTGATCAAGTCACACAATGAGCTTCATAGCTGTGAGGGGGATTTGAATGCAGGTCTTTGACATTCTATCCATTAGCCTGACTCAGTGTTAACTTACATTTAGCTTCGCTTAGCCTCAGGTACTCACAAGTCAAGCATTTCTACAACTTTTTGTGCTAGACCCTTGAGGGTTTGATGAAATTTCTGGGAGTCAAGAATTTACACATTTTATTTGTTTGTTTTAACTACTGTATAGTATTACTGAAAAGGTTAGTTGGCCATTTAATAAAGAGAGTGAGACTGCGTATCTATGTAAAAATATCAGTAAGTATAAAGTCATGTTTCAGGGCTCCAAAACTGCACCTTAATGGTTTGTGCAGTGGGGCTGTTGAAATCAAACCCTCTTTTTCGTGTGTTAGCTCCCTCTCACCAATAGATTTCCCGCCATTTTATAGGGGAAGGTAAGAAGGGTTTTAGCTGGCTATGCACGTGGAGCAGTTGCTGTCCCCTCTTTGGAGGAAGAAGGAAGCAGAGGGAAATTCAGTTTCTGCTCCGGATCATAAAAGAGGCTCCAAGTTTGAGATAGCTGAATTTAGTCACTTCTGAATTATGGTGCTGTTCTCACCTGCACTTATGAAAAAGCTACATCAGCCTGGTTATAAAATCAGGATATTATGACCCATCAGGGCTTTTTTTCAGCTGGAATGTGGTGGAACAGAGTTCCAGAACCTCTTGAAAATGGTCACATGGCTGGTGGCCCCGCCCCCTGATCTCCAGACAGAGGGGAGTTGAGATTGCCCTCCGCGCCAGGGCAATCTCAACTCCCCTCTGTCTGGAGATCAGGGGGCGGGGCCACCAGCCATGTGACCATTTTCTCCAAGGGCAACCCACTGAGTTCCACCACCTGTTTTCCCAGAAAAAAGCCCATTTTAAAAAATGGGCTTCTAGAATGGTTTTTATTTAGAAACATGGTGTATTGTGCTAATTATTGTGGTTGCTGTGGTAGTCTAATTGAAGCACTTCGAATGCAGAGAGCGGGAAAATAACCCTGGGGGCCTCCTCCTGCTGAAGGGCCCAAATGGACCAAGGCCTTCTGGGCTCTTGATTGTCTATGTCCTTCCCATATCGCACCCAGATAATTACATTTCTTTTAAGTCAGATCTTTTCTGAAGTTGCATTGAAGATTGCTTGTATTGGAGATTTTAGCCTCCAGTGCCCCTTTTGTATCGATCCCTATGTTCTGGGGGGTTTTTTTAACTGATTCTGGTTTGATCTGCAAATGGACTTTTAAAATTCTTATACAGATTTTATCATTGAGCTGCTGTTATTGTTTATGTTGCTGTGGCTATTTAACGTTTATGCTATTTGACTGAGTGATTTGATTTATTGTTGCCTCTCTCTGTGTTTAAACTATTGTGATTTTACTGTTTTCCTTAGATATTTATTGTGTTGTGCAAATTCCAGTGGGGTCGCTATGTTAGTTGGCTGCCATCCAAACAACAAGTGACCTTAAAAACTAATGGCTTTACACTGGCATAAGCTTTTATGAGCCAGAATCCTATTGTTTTTGACAAAGTGGCCTCCGAGGCAAGAAAACTTACGCCACGATCAAGTTGTTAGTCTTTAAGGTGCCAGGAAACTCTTGGTTGTGTTTGACAGTCAGTTTAGTATTATTGTGAGACTGAGATACTGTTAATCTGGGGCTTGACAAATCCCAAGGTGCCAGGTCACCATAGTAGCTAGAAATTTTATTGTGCTGCCTTTTTTGTGGTAGCAATAATTATTCTAAATAAGTTATTCTTGTTAAACTTGGGATATCACAACAAGGTGAAGAGGTAATCTTGAAGATGGGTGTTGGATATTTTTATAACCTGTTCATATGGTAGGTTATCCCATGATACCCATCAATGGTATTTTTCCGCTTCATATCTGCTCTGCCAATGTGTTAAAGGGGTTGAAATCAGAGTCTGAGGTAGTGACTCCTGGCAAGGTCAGGAGTTCATAATGGTTTTCTTGCTGTATTTTTATACTGCTGGGCAACCAGAATGGTTCTCAAAACAACCAACAATCAGAATAAAAACAACTGAACATATCAGTTAAACTAGTAATTAATCTAACAAATATGATGGACGGCTTGGCGACAACCATATAGAAAAAACTCTATAGAGAAGCCATATAGAGAAACTTTTGAATGGCCTTAGGTATTAGGGAAGGAAATGTGGCTAAAACAGCCCAAATCTTTGGTTTTTAGAAGATATGAGTAGGGTTGCTAGGTCCCGTTACCCTCCCAGTGCGAGGGGGCTGGCATTCACCTCTTCACTCTGGTGCCTGCATGATGACATCACTTCCTGGAAGTGACATCATTTTGCAGGCATGGGGGTGCATACTCACGCTTCTCAGCAGGCCAATTAGGCCTGATTAGGCCAGTTTGGGGCCCAAATCAGCCCACTGTGATGAACCAGAGCTCTCTC